>NC_133582.1:25029250-25342117 GCF_964106895.1 Numenius arquata | reverse complement strand
TGAATTATGCACTAACAAACATTGCTTATTGTACACCACAGAGGAACACAGAGCGCTAAGGGGCTTAGCGGTGCAAGTGTTTGAGATGATGGTCTCTCTAGCATTAAAATATGGATTGTCATTTTTAGATCTGTGGAGCATTTAACAGTGACAGGTATTTTCATTGGATTTCACTGGAGAACAGAAGTAGCTAGAATTATAAAACAGTAAATACTGAAATGAAAAGCGAGAGTTCTAAATATACAGGTACATTTTTGTCCTGGCTTAAATGAACCTCCCATTTCTGGAGATCAAGAATAAAGAATCTTATTGGCATAGGTCATCCCACAACTAGTTACTGCTGAGTTTCTGGCATCTACTCCTGATGTTTTCAATTGTGTTGGAGTAACAACTGGAAGATTTTAGGTACCATGTGTACACAATGAAAGCTGGAAATCCATATGAAGGTTCCGCCTCCTCAAGCTATAGGAATTTTCCCCAGACTTGCAGTAATTAGAGCTGTTTATTCCCACTTTTGTTTCACAATTACATTGGAGTTCTGCAGGTGTGATAGTTTTTCCTCTACAGATGAATCTGTGGGTTGTTTTCTTCCGCAGCTGGCTAGATTCATCTCGATCACTTATGGAACAAGGCATTCTGGAGGACGATCAACTTCTTTTACGCTTTAAATATTACACTTTCTTTGATTTGAATCCAAAAGTAAGAGCTTTGTTTTTATTGCTATTCATTGTTTGCCTGCTTTCATGTCAAGGAGCTATAGTACAAGGACACCGAATTTTAGCTAGGATTTGTGACAGGCCCTTCAGGGATCAAATTCTACTTCTTCCCCTCAGCTAAGGCTGCACTTTTCCCCTCTGGACACTGAATCATCGTTTCTCACATGAAATAAGATCTTAAGTATAAAGATGAGATCTGAAGAGCACTAGAAATAGTATCTAGATTTCCAGAGGCACTGGTTTACTTTCTGCCTCTCTTTTAACAAGAAAAATTAAGGGGAAAACTAAACCAACAGTATCCTAAATGATGTAAAGGTGTGAGTCTTATTTTTGAAAATGGACTTTAAAAATACATTTATGTTCCACTGCCCTTCACTGAATATTCAGCGTTTCTGGGCTGAAACCCTCAGAAACACTTAAATCAAATTTGTCTCAATGAACTTTGGAAAGTTCAGCAAAAGTGTTTAAGACCCATTTGAAAACAAGACTTATGTCTTCAAAAATAACTGTTTTTCTCAAGTTGCCTTTCATTTGCCTTTATTTCTACTAAATGTCAGTCATGGTACTTGTGTTAACCCAGTGTTTTTACAGCTTGGGCAATACATTTAGTGAAATTTAAGCACAATAATTGACCAATGTAAATCAACAAGAGTTCAAATGTGAATTTTAGAGGATTTGGCCTTCACATTGTTAGTTTCTGTAATCTCTGTACAACTCTTTCATTAAAGGCATCTCAGATAAACAGAAGGGCACTTTTCTAGTTCAGGTGGCACGGGTTTGGGTGAAATGCTGTCCCCACTAAAATTCAAGTACGTGTCTCAACTTCAGCAGCCCAAACATTTCCCGTCTTTGCCCTAGCCAGCCATGGAGCCATAGGATGAAATAACCCAAAACAGCCTCAGCCAACTTAATAACACACCAAGGTCACACTCCCATCACCTATTTTTCACCAGCTCTGGGGCTTGAATATTTCTGAGAGTCACTTCAACTTATTAACCAAGTAGGTAACAAGAAACAATCACTATCCAAAAAACGGGTAGTGAATTAGAGCAGTTCACAGCAGGATCTGACAAATGTCAAGCCAGTGCAGAGATCATGTCAAGCCAGAACCGAAAAAGCCAAGAGCAGAAGAGGGGAAGTGAGGAGTAAGAGTTTCTGTCTTTTGGCAGTAGCAAACTGTTGAATGTCACGTTCATATCAGCCATGTCACATTATTTTCACTCTCATAATGTGGTTTCACATTTTGGTTAAGCCTACTACCGCTTCTGCTTCAGCCCAGGACTACTGATTAATTTTCTGCTGGATCAGCAAGCCCCTGTGACACTACACACAACCTCACGAGCTAGTACAACACAAGGATGGGAATATACAGCAGGGCAGAGGTGGGGGAGGAAGGAAACAACCTTTGTGGCTTCAGCCCAATGTTAGATCAGCTGCAGCTGATTGTGAATCTATATCTTGATGGTCACTAATGACCAGTGTTGTTCTTTTTTGCTACAGTACGATGCAGTGCGAATAAACCAAATATATGAACAAGCCCGTTGGGCCATCATGTTAGAAGAAATTGACTGCACAGAGGAAGAAATGCTGATCTTCGCTGCACTACAGGCACGTACTCGATCCAGGTTGCAAAACCTGTTTCCTCAAGAGGCAGGCACAAGCTAGGACAAGACTGGGAGAGAGCCCAGGCCAACCATTCTACTTGGACTGGGGGTCTGCTATTTGAGTGAGAAACAATAAGCAGCATCCATCAACTAAACCAACTAAATTCAATAGCAGCTCACCATTATTCAACCTGACACATACAATTATAGAACCATTTACTAACATTATCTAAAGCAAACCATACCCAGGATGTAACTTTGATACCAGTCTATTCTGAAGGGGATTACTATGACGTGTTGCTTCCCGTACCAGCTACCACCCTTTCACATATTCTTCCTGAAAATTTCTCTAACACATAAACATATACATTCACAACAGACCAGAAAAAAACTGTATCACAATGTGAAGATAAGGGCGTTACGGAGTACATAGAAATTTAACATGACCTAGCGCAGCTTAGTCCCTGACTGTAGGTAATAAGGCACAAATGTTTACTAACAATAAATTTCTTCCTTTTAATTGTAAGCAGAGCTGCCAAAAAAATTCACAGCCTGCAACTGCAGAACACCACAGAAACTTGCTGCCAAGTTTCTACCTGGTATGGACGGCACTTAGAGCTGACAGTACTAGGGATGCAAATGTTAGCACTGAGTCAGCCTCAGAGAACAGGGACGATGACACAGTGAAGGAATACAAACACTGGCAATTAGCACAGGAAATTGTTACCAGTAATCGAACTGGTGATCATAGTGGACATACCTGTTTCCTTGTGAAAAAAACAACGGTTCCATGCTGCAGAACTTCACACAGCTGTCCAAGATGCAGAAGACCAAATGGCCTATTTTAATATGCTGTGATTGTGTGCTGCTAATTGATGTATTGACTCTTTGATATTGACGCTTTATTTTAGTATCATATAAGCAAGTTATCATTATCATCAGAGGCACAAGATTTCACCTGTGAATCAGAAGTGGATGAAGTAGAAGCTGCACTTTCTAATCTGGAAGTGACGTTGGAAGGTGGAAACACAAGTAACATTTTGGTATGTCCTTTTGGATCCCAGAATTGCTTTCACTGTGTCAAATGCATTGACTCTGATGAGGCTGCCTGGTTCCTCATTTTTTAAGAGTCAACAGATGATTACAAAGTGTTTTGTACTAAAATTATTCCTAATTATTCCTGATAGGAGGACATCACAGACATCCCGAAACTTGCTGATAATCTCAGGCTAGTTAGGTGAGTTATTAAAACTAATAATAAAACATACAAAACAAAAAGCTTAACCATAAAAGAGATGTTTTGAGTTTTTCATTTTAATCTAACAGTAGATCCTATGGTTATAAATTAACAATACATCAGATAGGTCTAACTAGCCTAATATCATTCTCTTCAAATCTTTTTCTTCCTGCTTCTGAGCAAGATTCTCAGCAAATTTTTTGAGCTCTTGGGCTGCTGGGGTAACTGCACTTATGCTTATTAAAAGACAAGGCTTTATACTTTCTAGCGCTCATCAATCATCATCTCTAAACAAAAGAGTCTACAATTTTGTTTTCAATCACTTTTTACTGCTTTTTGCCAATGAAAAACTAGAAAAAACTTACAGCTCTCCATGAGAAGAATTTCTGAAAGCAACCCTGGGCATTTATTTTTTTTTAAAGAAAAGAAATAAACAAATTACCCCTTTCTAACCAAACATGGAGCCTGTTTTTTTTCCTAGTGCCAAAATGAGTTTCTGTGATCCCAATATAATATCTTGATTTATGGGTTATTTAAATGACTGCAGTGACCTCAAGTCTATATAATGCCTTTTATCACAAAACAGTCTTTTGTGTTTTAGAAAGATAAAGATTTCATTTGCAGAAATACTTATCAGATTTGTTCTGTTGACAGATAATATTTGTAGTCAGTGAACTGAAAACTGCACCTGAAAATTTTTAACTGTTGTTAAGAATTGTTAATTATTAATTTCCAATTAGGAATTTTATTTGACATTCAAATTACTAAGGTGGCTTAAGATGAAAGGGAATTTAAGCCTTTTAAGTTCTGTCAGTTACTCGCCTCTAACAATGGATTACTTACTTTACACTTTACCTTGGTGTGCTACAGAACCTCTATAAACTTAGTGAAGGAACAGAATTTTGTTGTGTTAGATACTATACAGACAAAGCGAAAAATATGGTCTCTAGTCCTTTACAATTTAATGAATACAGGTTAGTTTTATGGGGGCAAACCTAGATAATGAGCTATGAAAAACTGAAGCTAATTCTAGTGCATGTGAACAAGCTAGTGGTTATGTTAGCATTACTGAGTGCATGTGAGAAACAGAATTAGTCTGTTAGAAGGAAATGGCTTTGATTAAGAATGGAAGAAAAAAAAGAAAAATAAGAAAAACCACATAGAAGAGAGAAAAAAAAAAACCAAACAAGAGAAATCATAGATGGGATTCAGCTGGAATCTGGGGTAAAAACCACATCCATACCTGGGATAACTTGGGTGCGGTGTTGGTTCCAGGCGTTTGCCACCTCCCTCATTGACACAAGCATGAGTAACCCAACTGAAGCCACATGTATGACCTCAAAGCAATTTGAGATTCGCAGTAATATTCGTGGGTGACTTACCAATTTGTACATTTCAATATAAACAAATGTGATTTCTTTTTTTCTTTTAGGCCCAGGAAGCTGTCACTCAAAGCTATCAAGCCATATTGGTTTGTCTTTAAAGACACTTCAGTATCTTATTTTAAAAACAAGGAATCCGCACAGGGAGAACCTATTGAAAAACTAAACCTAAAAGGTAGGAATTTTCTTTTCCTTTCTTTCTATTGCATTTGTGAACTGAATAAATCAAGAAATCGCTGCAAGACTCCGGAAGGCAAGCACAGTAGCATTTAGTCCTGGAACTTTTTCAGTTATTGAGGCTCCTAAGCAGGCAGCCCGCATCTGCAGAAGGAGCCTAAACAAAAAGGATTCAATAGCTTAGCCCAAACCAAGATTATCTGGACCCAGCTTGTAAAATGCCATGTACTGCTGAATTCACTTAAAGATGAGTCAGGTAGAGATTGTGATCAGTGTGACACTTTTATTTCCAAAGATTTTTACTCTGTGTTAAATGGTAGTACTCTCCTCTGCCCTTGGCAAACGCATAATGGTCGTAGAGGATTCTGGATGATGCAGCAGACAAGAATACCATAGGTTGCACCTTGATACTGCTGTGCAGCAACAGCTCCAAGACCTTCTCTGGACATTTTTTGTTCATGCATGGGGATTTCGACAGCTACAACCAGCTTTAGGTACTTCTGGAGGACAAACCCTGAGCATACACACAGCAAATACCAGCACCATATATAGCCTCCATCTACATCTACTCCTGCAGGGACATCATTTGTTCAGCATCAGGGAACCAGTGACGCCCAGGATTCATCCTAGAAGAAACCTTTGAAATAGAAGATTGACCCCTGTGAACAAATGGCTCTGCATACCAATCTGCATATCCTCAGTAGGTCACATAAATGCATGGTAAAACCAGCCATGGTGGCTGGAACCTCACCAAGTAGCCCACAGCCTTGGTGTCCCTTGACACAAAGGGGAACTTTCGGCATCCTCGACTCCAGCTGAATCCAGAAGGCCTGTAGTAGCACCATCAACATGAAATACCAGGTCCCCAGAGTTCTCTGGGATCCCTGAACTGGCCAACTCTGTTGTAGATGTCGCCCACATCCCATTGTCAGCATAAGTTGCTTCTGAAAATAGGTTAAAATTTCCAAAAGTGCCTATATCATCAGCTCCTCTCCATTTTAAATGTTGAGCATTTCCTAAGATCAGGCTGAGGTTTTGAGAATACTTGGATCCTTTCTCTTCCACGTTGACTAACATGCTCTTTGAACTCAGAGCATTCATGACCCTGGCAAGCCAGACCAGGCAGTGAACTACAACAGAAACCTTTCATTCGGCCTAAGCTTTGGAAGCCTTGGCCCTTGATCTTAAAGAGAAACAACCATTAAGTACTGTTCTTTAGAATTAATCAAGACTTAGTGATGTAGTAAATAAATAAATCAATTTCTTCCTGATTCTCTGTAATCCAGGGTGTGAAGTTGTACCAGATGTAAATGTTGCAACAAAGAAGTTTGGAATCAAGTTACTAATTCCTGTCGCTGATGGCATGAATGAAGTATATTTAAGATGTGAAAACGTGAGTAATAAGACAAGGGAAAGTTTGTATTCCAGATTTATTGGCAGATTGCCTAGAAGACCCGTTATCCTGTTCTAGAATTTGTATAGAAAAATAAGGATGCTGCAGAAAGTTTATTATCTGCAAGTTTAGTAAAATTTAAGAATGATGTGGTGGTCTAATAAATACTTTATGGTTGAGGGGACAAAGGACAGTAGTTCTATGTTTATCATCATTTTCCAAGTAAAGCTGCTGGAAAAAAAAAAAAGAACATACTGTCAAAAAAGTAAAAAGAAATTACAATATTTTGCTTCAGTGTTTCCAGAGGGCTGGGGTTTGGGTTTTGTTCTTTTTTTTTTTTTTTTTTTTGTTAATTAGAACTCTCCCCATTTAGACAAGGGTAGTGCGATAAGGATCTTAGATTTGGTTTCAACTTAGATTTATTTCATTTGTATTGAAATGTATCAATCCATAATGTGTAAAAGTGTTCATTAAGTGGAAGGTAGTCATGCAATCAAATTTCCAAGAGAATCTATTCCAAAGTACTGGATTTCTCTGAAAATTTAAAACCTAACTATTCTGCAAAGGCAGTAAGTTAGGTGGAACTGGAGATGGAACTAGCTCTATCAGGGAAGAACAACAGGACTACGGTAACTATACGTCTGCACAAACTAAACGGAGTAACTCTAGAGTGGTTTTATCACACAGTGAAAGATGCGTAAGCAGTAGCCATCTTCTTAAATGGTTTGTCTAAAAATATCAAACAATTGTCTTTGTTGCAGGAGAATCAATATGCTCGGTGGATGGCTGCTTGTGTTTTAGCCTCAAAAGGCAAAACAATGGCTGATAGCTCTTACCATCCTGAGGTCCACAAGATCCTTTCTTTTCTAAAGATGAAGAACTGGACCATGTCTCCCCAGGCTGTCTCTGATACAGAAAGCATAGATATGAAACCAGAATGCTTCGTCTCACTACGTTATACCAAAAAATACAAGCCCAAGCAGGTATCCTGAGCATGGCTTGATGGTTGGGGATGGGTGGTTCCAGTGATTTCTTGGATGGATCGAAGGCTGGATTGAAGCAGCATTTGGAAATCATACAGTAGAATAATCTTGAAATACTCATTTGTCCTTTTGATATTTAGCAAGGCCTTTTCTTTAAACTAAACACATGGACAGATCTCTCAGCACTTCTTCCAAGTATTCCTCCTACATCCACACCTCTTCCTAAGTCGCTCATCATGTTCGCCTCCTGATAATGCTGTCCCTGAAAGTCTCTTCAGAGTAAGAAAGGAAGGTTTTTAAGGTCAGGAAGTTACTGTCTGCATCTTAAATAAGTGTCTTCCTGCCCTCTTGGCCTAGGTGCCTCTTCTTCCTCTCCACCTAATTCCTTGTCCACTGCTTTTGCTGTGAAAGAGTTCAGCCTACCCATCCTCAGGACACAGTCTCCAGAGCAGCGTGCTGGAGTTAGACCCAGTGCAGCACAAACCCAGACACAGAGACCTTCCTGCACTGTTCTGCCCTTGTAGCTCAGCAGCTGTCTCCAAGTGTTCTCCACAATACATCTGCATGAATGGTGACCAATGAGTGTCTGAACATGGCATCAGAGCTAATGATGTTTGATTTAGTGAAAGCAAGGGGATTTTTGTTCTCCAGTCAACTGAAATCTTTCTTTTCCTGTGTTTCCTAGTTGGCTGCTCGTATTCTGGAAGCCCACCAAAATGTATCCCAGATGACCCTAGTGGAGGCCAAGCTGCGTTTTATTCAAGCATGGCAGTCCCTCCCCGAGTTTGGCTTATCCTACTACATTGTAAGGTAATCCCACTGTTACAGCGATGTCAAGCTGCCATAACATGTTCACGGGCAGTGATTTGCAGGAAGCTCTTTTTCTCCCTGTTCTGGAAACGTTCTCTAATTTTTCCCCCACAGACCTTTTTCAATTCTAGTAACTTCCATACTGCTGTTTTTTTCTATAGCAGTAGCACTCAGTAGCTCCATTCCTGGAGTGAGATCCTCCATTATGTCTGCCTTCATACAGACCTGTCAGGTTTGACCTGTAGTAACATATCACTAGGATTAAACCCTTGCTGACATAAACTCACTAAAATGTAAAAAAATGCATGTCTTGTTGGGTTCTCAGGTTTGCAGTACATTTGTTCGCTCCAACTCTTGCTCATTGGAATATGATAAAATGCTAATTTCTTTGGTATTTCATTAAGAAAACAGCAAATGACCCCTTTTTTAGGTGAATCTGGAAAAGCAGTCAGCACAAGAAAGGTCCTGTTGTGTTGACAGCAGCTTCCCTGGACACTTACCTTGAATATGGCAGGGTTCTGACCTGCATTCTTTTCTCTTGACAAAGTACCAAAAACTGAAAAGTACTGACACAGCCGTACTTAGGAGGCGCTCTCCTTAATCTGTGCTTAACACCTCTTCCAGGGCTACTTAGGAATCTTGTGGGCTATAAATTGAACCAGTTGGGAACCGTTCTCTGGCACACAGGCCAGCTGGCATAGAACAGCCCACATTCACACTATTAAACTTTCCAACTTCCCCAAACCCAGTAGCCTCATGTGAACTACCAGATCATCTTGGTCCTTGGATGTTCCAGCTCCTGAGCGGTACCTGGGAGCCCTTTGAGAGAGCGCTGCTTGATTGCAGCCAGAATTCTGCCTGGGACCCTTCTGGCAATTAATAGAACATGAGCTCAGTGCCCAGGAATGTTCCCTGTCACTATTTAATTTACTACATATAGATATTTTGCCCTATCTGTCAGAACTGATTCAGCTAAACAAACAAACAGACCCAACAGCTAAACTGCATTTTGTAGCATGAACAAAACATCTTGTGAATTTCCACAAACTGATAGGCAGTATCTCAGTGGGGGTGTTAAGTAGGGCACAAATTGTGGTCCAGGACACATTCTTTCCCTAAGGGCCAGCTTCATCTAAGGAGAGATGGTTAAAAGGCAGGATAAAAAATATTGAAAATATTATCAGCAGTCAGAGGAGATTTCTTCCAGCTTTCAGCATGAAGGTAGAGGAAAGTAGTTTCTTTACCAGAGTAATCTTTTCCTAGCTATTCCCAACTCAGAAATTTCTGTCGCCCAAAAATTCTGATACTTTTGTACTTGTTTTTCATCTCTAATCAGAAGAAAGTTGAAATGTTAAAATGTCTTCATATTTTGTAATGTGATTTATCCTCAGAAACATGTATATATTGCTAATTGTTTCAATAAGTAAATGGTGATATATAATATAAAATATTAAATGTGTTTTGATATGTTTATATAATTTAGGTGAATGTAACTAGAAGAATATGTTTCAACATTAGTGAGATGAAGCAAGGAAAATTACTGTTGACACTTTTCCAGTAAAAATATAACTAAATTCATCCACTTGGCAGAACAGTATTTTTTAGCAGAAAACAATGAATTGAGAAGATTTCAGCCAGATCTACCTGCCCAATTATTTTACATCTTATACCATTGTTCATCAGCCTACATTTTTGCTTTATGACAAATACTGTTCTAAAGAAGGGTCCAAGCTCTCCTTAATCCCAGGCTGTTGGGACTTTTCCCACATTTTTGCACTTTCAGAAGAGGGCAGGTGAAATTTTCTTTAGACAGAAATCATTGCAAACCACATCTGCTCAAAGGTCTTGGGTCTTTTTCAGGTTTAAAGGAAGCAAAAAGGATGATGTGCTTGGGGTGTCCTATAACAGGCTGATACGAATAGATATAGCTACAGGAGATCCTATCACAACATGGAGGTTCTCCAACATGAAGCAGTGGAATGTGAACTGGGAAATACGCCAGGTAAAACTGGAGCAGCTCTCTGCATTCAGTCATTGCATTTCAGACACTGGAGGATGCTTTCAGAAAATCTTTTCAAACCTCAGAGTGAAAAGATTTTGGATGTGTTGTGACATGTTATTAAATAAGCTGTCTGTAATTTTTCTTAATGGAGTCTGTAGTCAAATTTCAGAAACAAAAGATCTCCAGTTTAAAAGGCTCCTACCAAGCTTATTCTTTATAAATTGCCCTCCATTTTGATGAGCTGAAGTACAGAGAATCAAAGGTAAATTCCAACCTGTTATGTTTACTGCTCTGCCTGTAAAAATCTCATTTTAACTCTCTGTATAGTCTAGCTCACGCATCATCCTCTAAATTGTGGTGATTCAGTCTGTTACAGACTGAGGATACAGGAACCCAGTTTGTCTGTCAAATCCCAAACGGAGATTGCAAGTCCATGCTGTGAGCTCCTCTGTGTCAGTGTGCAGTCCTGAGAAAGCAGCTCTGCAGTGTGCTGCATAGAGGGGTGCTCGGGTCCGGACTGTGATGAAGGCTGCTCAGTGGGGCAGGCTGTTGTCCAGCAGTTCACTGGAGAGTTTGGGTTTGAAAGCTTGAAGCCATCTCTGTAAACTGTAGATTTCTGGGGTGGAACTAGTGTGACCTGGTGTAAATTCAAGCAGCCTGGAAACTGTTCCTGCTGATACAGTTTTCTGCATCCATCTGCAGGAGCCAGGAGAGATCAGATACAATCCCTAATACTCTCCTGCAGCACTCTCTGTGCCAGTGCCTGTAATGCAGGGTAAAGCTGCTGGGTTTGCTTTAAATCCCTAGCAAAAAAGGCAGAATCCACAGATGGCAATTAACCTCAGTTTACTGGGTTTTAGAACTGACAGTAGCTGGAAATCAAAACCTGACCCCCAAAAACAGATTTAAGGTCAGGACATAACAATGAACATTATTAAACACTACTGGTGAAGTGTGCAAAGTGTCAGGAGCGCCATTCCTGCTCTTCTCAGTGCTCACTTTATAAGCCATGAGAAAACCAATCTAGTTAAAAGCATGTCTAAACAAGCAACAAGATTTTGACCACAAGAGGGCCCTGCCATAGCAGAAAATTAAGAAACGAGCCACCAAACACTCTCCACATCCAGCAAACCCAGAAATCTTGGTTAGCAGAGACAGGTACTGCTTTATCACAGTATTTGTGATCCAGCTGTGCTCTCACACTTGCTCTTTTTTCCCAGATGCAGCTTATCTCTGATTCCTGATTTTGCCATATGTATTTTCTTTAGGTTGCAGTCGAGTTTGATCAGAATGTATCTATTGCTTTCACGTGTCTAAGCGCAGACTGCAAAATCATCCATGAGTACATTGGGGGCTACATCTTCTTGTCTACCCGCTCCAAAGACCAGAATGAAACACTGGACGAAGACCTGTTCCATAAATTGACTGGAGGTCAGGAATGAGGTGAAGGAAACTCTGCCCTCTACCTGCTTCTCCTTAAAGCTAAGAAGACCAGAGATGAAGCAAAAATATCTCTGTTACTTGCTGACTAATAAATCTTGTACATGTCAATCCATCATGTAATATGACTGGACTATTTACAGTTTTTGTTAAACACTGAAGCCAAGGTCACTGGATGCAGTATGGTAACTCCATCATCAACACTAGGAAAATTAAGTTGTCTTTGTTTTCCTTTTGTAGAGCTAGCAGTTTTTAAATAAACAGTGTTTAGCCACTGGGCATTTTTGAAACTAGTATTTTTAATTGCAACAATCTGTTTGAGCATCCAAAACAAGTAACTTGAGGATACTGTACAGCAAATTTTCTTCGGTTACAACCATGCAACTCACACTGTTTAAGTGGCCATTGTTAAAAAAGCCAGCATTTAACAGAACTAAAGCTGAATAAATACATATTTTAAAGCTACATTACTTGACTAACACTTGAACTGGGAACAGAACACATTCCATTAGTGTTCCAAAGTCTTGCAGACTGAGCTATCACAACCCAAGTAGTGATTACACAGTTGTTCAAAAATGTAGCACCCGTGTCTACCTTCATCCACTTAAATAGTCCCCTTAAAGCCAGAAGAGCTACCAGATGCCTAAAACAAACCATTAATCTTGGCAAAACTGGATTCAAAACGTTGATCTTTTGTGGAGCTTTGTTAATTTCCAGCTTGAAAAAAATGCTTTACATACTATTTAAAAGTATTTGCTTGTTAAAAAGGCCTTTGAGCGTAGGCCTTTGTATTTTCTGTCCCTGTTACTCTGTTTCACTGTGACACCTAAATCTAAACTAAACTTTTTCGTAAATTGAGTAAGGAGCTGAAACGCTTGTAGAAATGATCTTCCTTGTGTATGTAACGCAGAATACAAAGAGATGATTCGGTGAAACTGCGCCTGAGGAACCAGATCTGTAGCAGCCAGCTCTGCCTGCGGGGGGGGAGCCACACACATCCACTCAGTTGTAAGAGATGTGGTTCTGCCCTGCAATGCATAGGGATCAGTAAAGCAAGGAGAGACTCAAGCAAGGAGGATTCGTGAAACTGCTGGACAAACCAAAACTGGTTTCACGTATCTAAAGAAATACAATGGATAGGTGTTGTTATATCACTGCAGAAATCACTGCATAATTCCTAACTGTCCGGATAGCCCTGATTTTTCTGTCATGTCCTCTGCTTTTTTCCAGTGTCTGTCAGTAGGCTGCAGTGGAATCATTCCCAATTTGTGCCAGTTTAAACAAATTATCGCTTTACATTTTGCAAAAGAAAGAGCCGATATAGCCTGCTTCCCAGCCCTCTGTACTTCCCCCTCCTCAGCACTTTTTACAGTTTTCCTTCAGTAGAGGACTTGCCCAATTCTCACTTGCTTGACACAGGCCAAGTATTTTCCTCAGAGTGTGAGAACCACCTATAACAGATAGTCCAAGTCCAAACACTTGCAACATATAAAACCTGCCCAAGGGTGCCGTGGGAGAACTGAATGCACATCCTAGTGCCAGCACTTCTTCCACAGGCAGCACTTTTCCAGACTTGGCCTCCACTTTGGCTCCTGAGCTGCAGTCAGGGTTGTGACTGTGCCTGTGTTAGAGCCCCTCGTTTGGCAATGACAGGCTCCCGTAAATTGTTTGTCGGGAAGTACAGCCCCGTGCTTGCCACTCTCGGAGCAGAGCTTGTCACACGACTGTTGCATGGAAGCCCTGTAGTTGCCACCTGTCACCTAAATGATCTGAACACGTGAATGCAGAGATATGAGAACTTTGGATCTAGTTCTCATTAGCAGAGCGTGTGGTGCGTTTTGCTGCTAAGCAAACACACCTCTTTGCAGTCCAAGCTGTCTGGGCGTGGATTTCAGAGAAATGATCAAATATTTCCGTTTTATTTCCTGCCCCTCCCTCAATCTCACTCCATGTGTCACAAGCAAAGGCTTCCTGCTGCTCTGTGAGGAGGAGTTCTGTCAGCTCATCGTGGCAGGCTGTAAGTCTCATCCTTTGTAATTTTAGCTTTAAGGGAATGATCCCCTGCTGCTGTCCTCTCTCCATGTTTCTTTAGATCATCAGCTATCTTCCTCCTTGCTCCACTCACCTTGCACAGCTTTTCCATGACAGGTAAGGAAAACTTAGGAAAGAACTCTGGTTTTATCCAAGCGTGTCCCAGCCAGACTCCAGACATCCCCCTTAACACAGACAGGGTGGTACCACACCCTCCCTTAGTCACGCAGTAACTTGTCTAGACTTGGCTTTTGCTTGTTTGTACCACCTGATTTATACATAGGGTTAAAGACCATAGGCTCAGTGGTCTATAGTAACTGAGTTATTAATTGCACGGTGCCAGGTGTGCAAGATGTTTTACACAGAGAGTGAAAGCAGGACTGGGGCGTCTGCCCTGAAATTTCGCAACGCAGAGACAAAATCCTGGACAGGAATGTTGTTTAGATGAAAACAAAAACTTTTAGGAAATTAATACCTCGGCTCAGCTGCAACCCTATTCTGTCCATTGTGCTTAATTAAACCAAAGTCAGGTCAGGGTAAAATGCTACCCATGTCAGCTGGCTGCTGTCTGTTCTTACTCTCAACAAATTCCATAGGGGATTTCACCACTGCCTTCAGCATGTGTTACTGCAGTGGACAACACTCCCCCCCCCCTAGTTTTCTGAAACCTCAGGCTAAATAATCCTGTTCTTACATTCTCCCCCTGTTCTCTGTAGGTCTTGCTTATGCTTGCTCTGTGGACTGACCTGCAAAATACTTCTTTTCTTTTGTTGGCCTTAAAAGCCATTCTCCAGATTTTTTCAGGATAGTTTCATTCTTAACCATCACTTGGATCACGGCCAGTGAGAAACATTCATCTCTTAAACTTTACAGCCTGGTACCATCCTCGCCTTCTCCTGCTCTCCCCAAGCTCTGCTTATCTTGGTGTCACTAAGGAATGCAGGACTCATCCCGAGCATTCCTGCAAGCAAAGGGGTTTTGTCCAGCACTGAATCGGCCCCGGGGAGGGGGCGTCTGGTTCAGCTCTTTGTGTATCATCCATGCAAAAAGGCTGACAAAAATGCCTGCCTTTACTAAACATTCCTGCAGGTTGCCACTGAAACTCTTAGAAAAGTAGAAAAAAGGAGAATAATAATCTGAAGAAACACAGCAACATGAGAAAAGGCCAAAGTGACTCACAAAGGGGAAATCTCTGCCTTCTGCTACCAGATGATTTCAAAGAAACTGGTGAGAGATGGCTGCTGTCTGCCCTGGGAAACCTTCACCGATACCTGGGCAGCTGTTTGAGACGCAGTGCCACAGCAGGACTATTCTAGATGATTAGAGTTTGCAGCTAGGCGAAGAACTGGGAAAATACAATGCCTGCCTCAAAAACTAGGCATCAAAAAAACAGAAACAAAGGTGAAAAATAAGAACAGAAAAAGCTAATTTTCCAAGGGTTCTCTCCTTCTTTGTAAGAGGTTCTCTGCAACACTCAGAAATCAAGCGCATCCGGGCAAAGACTCCACCTGGATTTCACCCTCACTGAAATGAGTGCTCCGCTTGCTGGGCTGCTTTTCCAGGCTTACAAGGCTGCTTGTCTCAGCCTCCAATATGAAGTCAGTAAGGTTGGACATACGGGTAAGGCAGCATTTGGCTCACCAGGTTTCATGGATTAGTTTTTAAAGAGATTAAAAACAATAAAATAACCAATGAAAATGCACTGTTTGTAAATACTGAGCTAACGGCAACAAACAGCGAAGGTACTTAATAGACCAAGGCAAAGTGAGGGCACCTCCCTGCTTCCCAGTTTCTCAAAGAGAAGCTTTGCAGGCAGCAGGTCTGCAAAGCCAGAGGCAAGGCAAGCTTTCCACCGGCCTGGCAGAGGCTGGACTTCCCTCCTATTATACCAAATTCTTCAGATTTTTTTAACTTGCTTCAATTTGCCCTTTGAACCACAGATCTCTGAAGGTACCTGTAAGTGCGCACGTGCCCGGCCTGCAAGCTGCCCTAAACGCAGGCCTGTGAGCTGCTCCACCAGGGTTAATCTGTGGGATTAGCCTCTCATTTAGGAAACTATTTGTCTTGCCTTAGAGCCATTCCACACGGGAACAACCCGTACATCTCGCCCATCCTCCAAGGGAACCGCAATGGCTCCCGAGAGTCCTCCTAAAAGACGGTATCTTGTTCTGTGGATGTTCTGGTGTTTTTCAAGGCTCTCTCCCCACGCAGATAATGAACGACATGGTCAATAGATAAGGCTTGTGTACATGCAGACTCAAGGTTTTTGGGAAGGCAAGACCTTTATCTGCACTTTGGCACCAAAGCATACAGGTCTGTGTTGCCTTCATGTCATGGAACTGTTTTGTTGTCCTGACAAATGAAAAGCACTGACTACTGTTGTCCCTGGAAATTTTAATCAATTGTCTTATAGTAGCAACTGAACAACCCCCCTTTTGCTTTTACTTTGGAGCAATCTCTATCAATTCATCCCTTTCCAGGTCCTGGCTTTATTCTCAGCCCTTGACCAGCCTAATTATTATTTGAATGGCGAGAATGCTGAGAAACCCAGCTCAGGGCAGGTCCCTTGGTGGGAGATGTTTTACATTGTCAGTCTTACTTATCCAGCAAAGGATGAGAGAAGGAGCAGGAAGGGAATTCTCCCAAGCTACACAGTACAGCAGATGCTGAACAGAGAACACAACCCACGCACGGCAGGACTGAGAGAGGCCTCCCAAGTCCGTCACGCGCAGTGTGAAATGCCACAGACCTTCTCCATCAGCCAAGAGAATTCCTCTCTGTGGGAGCGGCAGGTGAGAGTTTTGCTTTTGACATTTCCCAAGGGCCTCCTTAGAAAAGTCATTTGTCCTGTGTGAACATTTCCAGGACTTACTCCCGAGTGCAAGAGTCTTAGAAAGACATATAAACACTTGAAGCCTTTTATTGGCACCTAGAGAGCGACCGAAGCCTGTGTCAGCGGACAGAGCTTTAGCTTTACATCATCCTGACCTGTCAGCAAAGAAACACAATAATTCCTCTCCCTTCCCCCTCTGTCAGAGGAAGACATGAGAATTGGGACTAGAGACACTGATCTTTTCCCTTTACCCCCCTCTGCTTAGACAAAGACAGAGGGAGCAGCCTTGCCTGAGTGTTGGGAAATAAGAGCCCTCCCACCCACCTCCTGCCAGGGCCAAGGGAGCGGGAAAGCTGCCTGGAGCCACCCCCTCTCCAGGCCGGGGAAAGCTGGATGCGGGGGAGCAAGCCTGGAACAAACCTCGCCTGCGTTTGTGGGCAGAGCCGCGAGCAGGGAAAGCTGGGAACAGAAAAGAGGCATTTCATGCTCTCGGCTGAGTCACCGAAGTGTATAAAATCAAGGCTAGGCGATCGGAGTCACACAGAGGGGAGGCACGAGGCATCAGGACTTCTGGACAGGTACGTGCAAGCGGATGCGGTTTAGAGCCAGCGACTAAGATTATATCTAAGATCAGGATCTAGCAGTCCCATTCCTCCCATCCTCTCCCTGCCATGTGCTGGGAATCCAGCAGCTCCAGTGACCAGGAAGCCCTGAGGCTGCTCAGCTCTTGCCTAGTTCCAGATGAGAAAAAGGACGCAGGCAACGAAATTATACTACTTTGCTGGTCCCTACTTTAAACATGGGATAGCAACAACAGATGACGGTCTGGGCAAGACCTGGCACCATTCAGGGAACAGCAAGTAGCTATTAAGGTTTGGAATAAGTCTGCGACACTTCATACTACATGGGGCTTCAGTCACCCCCCTACACTGTAATATATTTTTGGATGAGGAATGAACATTATGATGCCTGGCAGCACAAAAGACATCTCAGTAATAAAAGTACTAGTTTTGGGCTGTGGTTAATTCCCTCCTCTGACACAGATTACCTGCGCAGCCTTGGACAAGTCATTTAGGACTTTTTTTTATTTTTTCTTCTTTTGTTTTAATGACAAAGACAAAGCTGGGGTGGGATGAGGAGGGAGCACAGAGGGAACCGTAACACTGAGTAACATGCTTTTTGGCACCAAGGCCTTTCGGGCTGTGATCCAGGAGCACTCTCCATATCTGACCACTTTCACTGAAATGTGGTTCAGAAGCTGCATTTTTTCAGCACATCCTTTCCCCAGGAGTTGGAGCATGTAGCATGTCTGCAGCGCTCACCTGCAGCTGGGCCCCAGCCCCGCCACTGCCTGGCAGACAGGCTCCAAGGCACTGCCAGTGGGTCAGGAGCAGAGGAGTAGGGCGAGTCCCGAAGTGCAGCTCTCCTGCAGCTTGAATAGTACCAACTGGTATACCAGTATAGTACCAACTGGTATTTGTATCCTGGAGTAGCACTGGCCCTCCCTCGTAGCTCGTACGCAGAGGCAGCCAAGCAGAGAGACTGGGAAGCCCACCTCCTACGCTGCTGCTGTTCTGGGTGCCAGACTGGTACCGAGCGTACCGGCGTGGGAACTGGACATGATACAACTTGGTTGCTTTCAGTATGAAAAACTGAGATTGCATGATGCTTCTGTCCCCAAGGGTTCATGTTTATCTAGGCTTAATTACAGAAAAGACATTAATTATCACTTCCGCTGTCTGGATGCAATAGGAAAGGACTTAAAAATGTTTCACCTTTAAATAGCTTGTAGCTGCCTGGAGAGATTTAATTTAGCTCTTAATACTGATGTTTTGTTTTCCCCTCCCTGAAACAAAAATTAAACCGATCTTGCAGGTTAATTGCAAGCCACTTAGGAGAAGGATGTTTTCACGTTTGCTCATCCTCACTCTTCTGGTGGGGAGCACGGCATCGGGCCCAGTGAGCAAAGCAGAGTCTGCAGCATCCAGGGATGTCACCACCTTTTTCCAGCTGGCTCAGGAAGACTCTTGGGAGAACGTTAATCTCACCAGCATGTCCTGTGAGGATCAGAAGAACAGGACCTGGATCACCCTGCAGCTGACTAACAGCAGCCTGACGGCCTTCCCTGTCTGCCTTCCAGAAACCCTGGAGACCTTGGATCTCAGCAACAACCTCTTAGAAGAGGTGAACGGCACGGAGATAGCAAACCTCCCGCGGCTGCGCATCCTCTCACTGAGGCAGAACCATCTCCAGGCAGTCAGGTGGGGATCCGAAGCCCTCAGCAGTCTCATCTCTCTGGACTTAAGTTTTAATAAACTGTCGTCTGTGCCATCATGCCACAGCTCTGCCCTGCCTAACTTGAGGTGGCTGTCCCTGGCTGGAAATCCACTGATTGAAATCCAGTCGCTGGCTTTTTCCTGTTATCCTCAGCTACAGTTCCTGAACATCTCTGCAACACTGCTCGGGCAGGATGACAGCAGAGGAATTAGCAAGTCTGCTTTTGCCATCAGTGCATCTCCCAGTGAGGCCACAAACAGGCCCGGAAACACTATCAAAATACTTGATCTGAGCGGCACTTTTCTTGAGAAAAGTAAGTTTCTGGATTTCCCACTGTAAACATGGGGCTTGGTCAGGCCAGGGGGAGCAGAAGCCTTGGTGGGACGATGGCTTCCATCCTAGCGGAGCCCAGGGTGGAGGGGGTGGTGGAGGGGGAACAACTCATGCTGAAAGCTGCAAATAGATGGTCCAAGCGTGCACGGCACTCTCCAGCTGTGATGCAACTGCTGGGGGGGAAAACCCTCACACAGACCAGCCTCCCAAAGGAAGGGCAGGGAGCAGACACCACTAAACAGGACTGTTTGTCCCACTGTCGTCCCACACCTCTATCCTAATTCCACTGTCAGCCCTGAGATTAGCTCTGGGACATGCAGGAAGAAGTTTGTTTCTCTTTCCAGACACGCTGCTGAAATCTTTCTTTGTCTATCGCGAGTTACACTCTGCTTTATACCACTGTATTGAAGTTGCACAGAGAGAGGCTTTTTGTGTCAACCACAACCAGCCAAATACTTCCGCACAGGGAGACAATCCCTGCCCTGAGCAATTTACAGCATGACTTTCTTCTTTTGTCTGCCTCCCTTGCCGGCCTCAGTTTATAACTGAGGTGCTGGGGCGGACACATGTTAGATGCCTTGCCCAGCTGCTCTCAGCCGGGGGCAGGGCCGGGACCTTAGGGACTCCTCAAGCTAGAGGTTTCACCTCAACTCACATTTAACAGATACACCACCAAGTTTCCTCCATGAATTTGCCTAATCCCTCTTGTGCTAGAGAGTTACATGATTCAGTCGTGGCATGGAAAGGCACCTTTTTATAAGACCTATTCTTTCAGATTCATGCCTCTCAGTTCTTTTTCCTGTGCTAGGAGAAGTAAGTTATTTGCCTTTCTCACACCAGTTAGGACTTTGTAAACATCTCTAATCTCCCCCTACCCACCACTTCTCTGAGCAGAGAAATCCTTGTTCATTTAATCTCACTGAACACGAAAGCTATTCCATATCTCTTATCAGCTTTATTGTCCTTCTATCTTCCCTTCTTTTCCTCTGTCCTACGACAGCATGACTTGCAGGTAATATTATAAAAATGTGATTGCATGGGTGTTTATACACTGGTGTATTGATGCTTATTCTATTCCTTTCCCAAAGAGAATAGCTGCAGATGACCACAGAGATGTTTTTATATCTCTATGAATTCAAAACTTTTTCTAGGCAGAAATCCACAGGAATGTTCTATCTAGGCAACAGGTATAAATCTTTTTTCTGCTTCAGTTCAACCAGAGTGGACCAGAGACTTGCCCAACCTCAGATCACTTTACCTAACAAAGATGTCACGGTTAAGAAGCCTCGATACTGACTTCTTCAAGTCCATGCCTGGCCTCCAAGAACTGAACTGTCAAGACTCCCGCTCACTGGGTTTCGTGAGGACAGAGGTGTTTGACAGTGCTCCTCATCTGAACCATCTCTCGTTTGAGAAGTGAGTTGTCTTCTTTTTTGTCCTTCCTCACATGAGGTTGCCTTTGTCTCACAGCACCGTGGTGCCTGGGAGCCGATTTTTATGCCGAGTTTGCTTGATATCAAGTATTTAGGAAGGAGGTATGGGATTGTGTGCCATGGAGAAACATGCTGTCTTATACTCAGGTATGCCATGTAAAGCCTGTGATGTAGACCTGATAGAGCAGAAGAGCTGATACAGCCCAAAGAGGTGGCATGAGACTCATAGCACAGTGGTTGCTTGAGATCGCATCCATCGTGTTCCCATTAGATTAGCATAGATCCACTGAAGCCCACTTACGATACAGACCATGCTTCCAACATCTACAATGGCAACCTCTCACCAGAGGAGAAGCAGGTCACTGAAGATTCTTTGCTCTACAAAGGGTGAATGCTGACAGTTTCCTAAAATCTGCAGTCAAAAATCCTGTCCCTCCCACTTCTAGTGTGAGATTAATATAGTTCCTTGTTCAGTATTACTAAAAACAATGGTTTAGTCCTTATTCAAGGGGTAACACCTCAGTCTGATTTTCTTGGTATGTCACACATCCATTGAAATACTAAGGGAAACAAAAATCTGAAAGTTATTTATCAAAATAAGAGTAGGTGAGCTGCACACAGAACAGTGCCTAAAGGAAAAGATTTCTATAATAGAGGCCTAGATTATACCGATCAGAAAACAAACACTAGAACACTGGCTGTGCTGTAGAAACCAGTTTCAGGAAAATAAACCTATTTTAGCAAAAAACCCCAATGGATTCCATCTCCCACTAGATTGCCACACTGAATTTATACAGCACTTTACCATACCTGCAGGAATACCAGTTCAAAGTGCTAAAAATCACGACCCAAACTTAAAAAACAAAGGAGTAGCCATTAAAGTCATAGACAAAAGAGAGCGTCTGAGCACTCAGACTGCAGGGAGGTCACATTATCACACTATTTCTGCAGCTAGGACAGCTTAACAGCAAAGGCAAGCCGGGTCTTCCTGTATTAGTCATTTGACTTCAGTAGGTGAGAGTCTATACTGTGAAAGAGGCAATTAACATGAAGAGGATGATTAGCATGGAGAAAGTCAAGCCATTACAAGCAGACCTGAGTGTAGCTGAATGCACAGTGGCAGAGAGATCATCTTTCACAATAGTCCCTTGCCAAATGCTAGCTCCTTTCCCTTCCAGTTGCCATCTCTAAAGGTATTATCTCCTTACAATGCTTTCGTTGTGCTTTAACACACAGCAGCTACACTGTGCAAATTATAGACATGGGCAGGTATTAGCCTGGACTTTAAACTGCAGAATGGTGGTGTTGGTAACTGGCTACTTCCAAGGGAACTGGGAATATTGCTTTGTGTTTTACACGCACTTGGATACTAGACACACTCCAGTCCTTGGAAGGTAGCTCGGTGTTTGCTAATTATTGCATTTGTCATCTTGTAGCTGTAACCTGAGTTCCTTTAATCCTTGGAATATCAATTCATCGGACAGAATCATCATCAACTTGTACGGAAATCCTCTGTTATGCGACTGCCAGCTCTCCTGGCTGCTCTCCAAGCCCAAGAAAGTTGTGCTGCAAAAGTAAGTGAGTTTGAGATAAACTAATGCTCTTCAGACACAACTTAAATGTGTAAGTTATTTGGGGACCAAACATTCACTACCATCTAAGTTATTCAAATCCCTTGTGTGCTCTTCGTTCTTCCCTTCCACAAGAGGTAGAAATGCAAAATAAAGTCCCCTTAAGGGACAAAGCATGGCTGAATTATATTTGAATGTGGACAAATGTGATGGGCACATGTAGAACAGTATAAAGTGTTAATAGCTGTGGATTGTACTTTAAGGTGAGAATAGCTTATTTCCTCCCTGTTTCTGTTCATCTTTCTCTATTAGCTGGAGATAAAAAATGGGCTGTCTTGGTGGCCTTGATGGGCTGGCACTGGGAGAAGGAACTGGAAGACCTTGCAAGAACTTTAGCAAATTACTTCCTCCTTGCCCTTGCATTCCCAAAGCCTACATCAGCACAGACAGTCAACAAAATCCCTTGCAAATAGCACCATTTGTCACCTATTGTTTTCATGCCCTCCTACAGTTTTACAGACTAATTACAACAGGCTGTAGTTAAAAGAAGTATTTTGCATATGTATGATCTCTCCTCCTTTTGAAAGGCCACCAAGAAGATTTGTCATCGGAAGAGAGCAGGGAAGTAGATTAAAATTAGGTTGTTTCTCATCAGGATGGGTTTAGCAGTTGCATTCTTTACAAAAACATGCAATGTCTGAGTAAAGAACTGGAGCTTAGTTACTTAAAAGCACATCCTGTGTCAGCACAGCTCCAGCTGCCCAAACCAGCTGGCTTAAGGATCTTGGGCACCTTGTTACATCTCTCTGCATGTGTTCCCCACTTCGTGTGACCCTTTATGTCAAGTCTGACCCTTTATGACAAGTTGCCTTGAACCCTGACACTCTTGCGAAGGTTCACGGTCCTTGTATCAAAGGGTGCTTCCTCTCAGGCAAAAGATGTTCCTGCACCTTAAAAAAAAACCAAAAAAACCCCAGTCAGCTAAGCTCTCAGTGCTGTGGCAAGCCATCTGCCGAGCACAGGACTATTGCTAAGACAACATAGCTTTGGTCTAGGTTTCACGTCTTTAACATAAAGGCTGGGTTTGGACAGCATGTTGCCAATTCCAATCCAAGCAGCCTTACAGGAACCTGTAATGTTCTTGTGGGTCTTTTCTATTCTAATTTGTCCTCTCTGCAGGGCTTGGGAGACTTTTTGCAATACATCCCAGGAAGATTGGGGCAGACCCTCAACTTCTTTTTCACTGCTGGAGCTCTACGATAAATGCCAGTCTGAGAGAAACGTTACTCTGCCTGATTCAAACACTGCCTCTCCCAAACATGATGCTTTCAGCCTTACCAGTTACAATGCCACTACTGTAGTAACAACAACAGCCTCTGCTCCGCTAATCAAAGACACTTACACCAGCTCCCTAATTCAGAGGAATGTAATGAGCACGACGGCAGCCAACCCCACTGACCTGATGCTGACAAAGGCCAACAGTTCCTCCCACGAGGAGGAGGCAGTTTCCGAATCCATGAGCAATCCCCCTTCCTTCACATCTGTAACCGTCTCCACCTCCCTGGGTTTTCTCCAAGAGCTCTACAGTCAGTCCTCAGATTATGGCTCCACGAGTCAAACTGACACAGATCAGCTAAAGGGAGAGCTCAGAACAACTGATGCGACGTTTCCCCAGGAAGGCCCACTGAACCAGCCCACTAGTGGTTATTCTACTAAAGCCACCCGGAACTCCACTGCCACTCACCATTTTATCCGCTCCTTGGCCACTCATGCTGGGGAAGGTACACCACAAACCAGCCTACCACAGCTGAACTCCACAAGGACCAATGCGCGGTCAGAGCCTGCATCCGCCAGACCACCGATACAATATGTAGATGACTACGATTACGATCAACAGTCGACGGAAACCCCAGTGCAACTGGCATACACCACCTGTGACTACAACCCTTGCAGGCACCTTCAGAAGCCGTGCAGGGAACTGCAGAGTGCATCCCAATGTTTATGTCCTGGCATGTCGAGGGAAGATGAGGTTCCAGATCCACCAAGGCTCAGAGAGGTGTCTGAAGTTACAGACAGCTCTGCACAGATACACTGGTGTGCCCCAAATTCAGTTGTTCGTACCTATGAGCTGGTGCTTCATGCCCAGGGCAATGAGGACAGACAGTTTGTCTTGGACAATATTTATTCCACAGCAAGGCAGCACACTCTGTACAATCTGTTACCATACACCACTTACCACATTTGCGTGACTGCTTCCAACAAAGCGGGGTCAAGCCAGTCAGCGAGACAGGGAATTCTAGGTAATTCGTGCACCAGATTTAAAACAAAGCCCAGCTACAAGTCTGTCTTTGCTGCTCTGTCTGCAGCAAGCGGACTCTTTCTCATTTCCACTATCATTTTGTCTGTATGTCTGTGTAAGGCATGTAAAAAGCCTCAGAGTGAGCAATATGGTACACACTTAGTCTCTTATAAGAACCCAGCATTTGATTATCCGTTAAAACTACAAACCACTAATTAGGTCTAGGCGATCGTTCTACACATTCAAAGCTCACTGTCTCTATCACCTTGGTACGTTTTCATGAGACTCCCAAAATGTCCTTCAGCAAAACTATGAAACATCGGGCTTCATAAAAACTAATAATGGAGGTAGTCAAACAGAAAAAAAGCCTTTGGACTCTTGTTCATGTGCTAAGCAGCAGCAAACCTGGACACTAACCTTGAAAAGTTGTTTTTATAATCACCTACAAATACACCAGCATCCATTTCACACAGTGAGAGGCTGCCTGGCCAGCTGTCTGCCTCTAGCATCTCTCACGGATACAGTCTGCTGAGAGCCAAGATTCATCTAGCTAAGCAAGATAGACTCTGCTTTTATTCGCATAAGTGAAGCTGGGTTTCCAGTTTCTTCTAATGTCCACATAAAGGTATTATCCAAAAAGAGAGTACTACTGGAAGGTGTGAGAGAAAGGCCTCCTTGAGCTCAGTAGCAAGGTACTGTGCAGATCTAACTCCATTAAATAACTCCGGTCACTGCAACTGCTCAGCCCAACTTCAGGAAAAAGAAACATGAAGATTAATTGTAAAAATGGACAGTGAAGGATCCTTAGGGCAGGAATAATTGTTTTGTTCTGACTTTGTATGGTGTTTTCCACAACTGAGGCTCCCGAGTGCTCCCACAATACCAATTTACAGGCAGGGAGGAGCTTGCAGTACAGCAGTAACACACAGAAGGGGAGACAGCATTAGCATTTACTTCACAACTGGTTTTAAGCAGAGATGATTGCTCAGTCCCACCTACAGATTTAGCAGGCTGACTAATTACCTCATGCAGAGGCAAAGAGCCAAGTAATGAAACAGTTTAATGAGTATGTTGCTGAGATCTGAAAAACTGAAATCCCATCCACTAGCAGCAGAGTTACGCCAACATCTTTCAAATGTACTTTTGAGTACTAATTTCTGCTACAAAAATAGTAAGAGATGCTGAGAATCCCAGTTCTTCAGCAGGTTTTAGCTTGCCATTAAAATTCAAAGAGATGTTTGTGTAAGGGGAAGCATTTGTCCCAATCAAATACTACCTATTCAGAGACCCATAGGTTTATGTTCTGGTAGCTGCGTGTTTCTGCTGGTGTATACTGCTGTAGCTGTATAGTACAATATGTAAAATCCCCCCAGATCTCAGAAAGTGAAAGGTGCTATACAGTGTAAAAGAGTCTCTGTTCTGTTCAGTTTTTTTTTTTAATGCTTCCAGTATTAATGGAAATAAAAGCTACAGAGTTGAGTTCTGGTTCTTTGTTAAAGATCTAGATCTTTGTGTTGCCTTTACCATCTACAACATTTAGCCTCAGAAATGAACTCAAACATTTCATTGTTTTGGAACAAACTTTCAGCATATAGTAATGTTTTTATTATGGTAAATCTGTATTATCGGATGTCATAAGAGCTTTTCTGTATGTCCATAAGGTGGCCCTTGCCATCCTCACCACTACTGACTTGCAGTCCTTTCATGCAAGTTTGTCCTTTCCCCTACACCAGTGGCAGTGACACCGTCAGTCGACGTTGCAAATTCCTGCCGTGCCTGTCTGGAGCTTGGCTGAGCCCCATGACTCAAAACTCACAATAGAGGCGAACTGCAAATGAAAAAGCTAGGATGGCATCACCTTTCACTGTGAAAATCTCTTTTATTTTCACATTCTGGCAGTTTAGACCTTTCTTTGTTTGGACTTAGATTTTTCTTTTTTTTTTTTTTTTTTTTTCCCAGCCTGTTTTTTTCCCTGCATATTCTGGAATGTCTTGTGAACAGGCACAGATGATACTTTAACTTCATTTGAAGTGAGAAGGAACCTTCAGTCTTTGATTCATATTATTCCAGACTGGGGCAGAGATCATATACTCCCTTGTGTTTGTACAACATAGCTCTAAGAGACCTTGACTGGGATCTTTGGAATTACCAGAAACAAAAATAAGAGATTTGTGAATAGAAAATTATACAGTCTTAAAGATTAGCTCTAGAGAAGGAGGACAAAAAAAAGATACTGCATCTGAAAATAAAGATTGTTCCGGCTTAACTATGAGTTAGACAAAAACAACAGGACGTTACTTAAAATGAGATTTTGAGAGAATATGTCTAACTACCCTCTGCAACATTCTAAGTCATAATCGATGCAACACCTAACTAGAAAGCTACAAAGCTCAGCAGAAGATCTGCCAGTAAGAGGATTTGACTTCCCCATGGTCAGTGACCAGGGGACACTCCAACCTGACACTACCTGGAAGCACCACCTCATGCCAACCTCAGTCTCTGAAACCTTTCCCCACTGCGAGATGCAGGTTTATCACAACTGATTTCTCCAGCCAATTCTCACCCAGCCTCTCCTGACTTTCCACAGGTCTCACATGTTGCCTTCAAGCCAAGGCAATGTCAGAACTTCCCATTCTTTAAAAGTACCCTTCCTGGGAGCCAAACAAATAAGTCTCACTCCCAAGTCTCACACTTGCTCCAACAACCCTCAACAGCCCAGGTTCACCTGGGCTGATGAACTGACCTGAAGCACAGATGCCCCAGCCGGGGGTGGTGCCTCTCTCTTGCCCGATCACGCTCTACCCTTTCACAAGTGCGATGTAAGAGATTTACCAGCAGGATTCAAAATATGGGATTGTTATTTATTGACACCTATGGTAAGTATCAGTGCTTCAGGTGCAGAAGTTCAGGGTTTTTTCCCCACTACTACTTTATAGTTTCACCAGAGTTTATTTCAGTAATAACCAACTTCACTCTGTTGTCTTTTTTTCCTCTATTTGAATCAGTACTTCTCTTACTTCACTTTTTCCTGATATTTGTGCTAACCTACAACCACTCTTCCTTGGATATATTATATGTAGACTCTGAAATAACTTTCAAGTTACAAAAGCTAATAGCTTTATTCTGCTGTACTTCAAACATTCCAGCTTGGATAAAAAAGTCCTCTCCTGTGTTCCCACCCAGAACTCAGGTGTCTTGTAAATAGCTGCTGCAACCCAAAACCAGGTTGAATGACAGTTATTCAAAAGGGTAACTTTCCTTTGAGTAAGTCATAATATTTTCAAAGTATTCAAGTAGAAAACTTTTATTTGAAAGCACTGCCTATTGTTAATTCTTAAAACCAATGTATACTTCTAGAAAAACTGAATCATCACATTTTCGCCTTTAGATTTTTTATTGTAGCTGCACCTACTGATTTAGAAAGTTAACCCTAAAAAGCAAACAATATTTTAATCAATAGGGTAAAGTTACCTTGAAGCCTATTTTCCGGCTTCTACACAATCCAAGTATAACTGCAGAAAAAAACTAACGATAACCCCATTCCTCAACCTCAAAACCCAGAGCTGTCTGTCATTCTTGTAAACACAACTAATAACTGGTTTGGATGTTTCCTGTATTTTTATTACTGTGGATCGACACAAGCAGTGGAGCCAGTTCTCACAACGCTGCTCAGGACTGGGGCAGTGAGGAGAGCAACCAGGGAGCCAAACGGAAACTCTCCCTCCCACGTGTAAAGCCATGTTAGAAAGTCGCCCAGCTCTGCTCCGCCTGGTTGTTCCTCCCTCTCTTCCTGTTTGCACCCAACAGCAAATCCTGTTTGTACCTCCACCTCCAAAGACATAAACCTTTGGCAGTGTGACTGGGATACCCATACATCTCTGAAACAATTTTAAAAGCTAATAAAAGCCAATCCATTAAAAAAACCCAAAGCACTAAACTAATAATCCACTTACTGTTTCACAGTTCAACTTGTCCTGTTTCGCTGTGAGAGGAAGATCCCTTGGGGGAAGTGCAGAGAGCATTTAAATATGTTTTTTGAAGAGCTTGTGTAAATTTTTTTTCTGGCTTTTCTTCCTGACAGAAATTGTTATCTGCATTCCTAAGAACCTTCTCCATTCACTTGTCAACGTTTCTCTTCTTCCTACAGGACCAACTTGAAGTAAAGGAAGTCCAAAACAGACAACGATGCATGTGGGTGCATCCCCTGGGTGTCATGGCAGAAGTGCACGCTGCTCCGTCTCTAACTCAGCATTTGAAAATCAGTCGCTAAGTCTCATGGAGTCTTCCAGCAAAAACACTCTGGGAGAAGGAGCGGATCCCTGAAAAGGCCTCCACACATCAAAAAAAAAAAGCAGCCCTTGAAGGGCCAGAACCCACACAGGCAAAGGCCTCACTGGCTGTGAGGGAACAGAGAGGGACCACTTTGGTGCAACAAATGCCATTTAGAGAAGCAGCCACTGAGAGGCCTGTCCTGGGCAGCAGAAGTGGGTGGGTGCCCAGAGCAGCAGGACGAGGCTCTTTATCCTGATCCACTTCGGTGACAGAAGGGAAGCCTGCTTTTGAGATTTGTCCCTGGCCAGATGTGAGTGAGGGACATTTAACGGGCCTGCTGGGAGACGATGCAGCCCAAGGCAGGAGCTCATATCATACCACTGGCTTTATCAGCCTCTTCGTGGAAGGATGCAAAAATCAAACCACCCCACTCAGTCGGCAAGTGCTGCACTGGCACAGACATACTCCTCTGCAGTGGTCTCCAGAAAAATGCTTTCATGTGGTGTTAGAAACAAGGATGCCTCTGAGGGTTCAGGATCTTACTTGTCACGAAGCATCTGATTCGCACTTTACCTGGGAAATACAGAGATATTTATCACAAGTGCGAACATGTTTAGTGTTTGCGGAAACAGATATTCATAAAAGAACATATTTAAACTCCTGGTGCTTTTTTCTTTTTATCAGCTGTCCTAAGTATGCAGAGTTTGTTCTGAAGCAGGGTAATATATTACAATAGTAATTCCAACCTCTTTAAAAAGTAATTCAGCAGGACAACAAATAACAATGTTATTTTGAAATATACTCAGGAAACAATCCCTTACAGCAAGGCTGGTGTTCTGCTGTCATCTAGAGGGAGAGGGTGGAATCAGCTCCCCAGGTACTTTCCACTCATTCTTTCACCAAAGAACTTCAGCCTGCACCCTGCCGACCAAGCTCACTAACTTACACTACCCATGTGCTCGCCTGTGTGTGTCAGTGTATCCTCACCTATTCACATTTGAAGGAAAGGAAAGCAGAAGTGTTAAGAATTAACAGCAGCAGCAGTTCCAGTCCCACAGGCTGCTATTCAGCAGCTTATCTGTCCCTAATTCTTTTTGTAGCCTTATGACCAGGAATTCTCTGCCAACTCAACACTGATAAGGAAAAATGTAAACTTTTTCTTAAAAGCAAGGAGAGAATTACTTGCTGGGAAAACCAAAACTGGTAAATCAGTCTACAAGTGCAATAAGATTTTTTAAAAATATTGTAGATTTTGGAAACAGAGATCAGATCACATTAATTGCACTTACAGGAAAAAAAAAAAAAGGAAGAATTGATTGGGGTTTTTGATTCAGCACAGACGAAGACCAGTAACAGTTAAGTATGTTTACATTATCTTCATTTCATTTTGCATATAATATTCCTGTGGAATACTACAATAATTGGATGGGGATCTTCTAAGCAACTCTTATCTGCTTCAAAAAACACTGATGATTCAACCGATGCTTATGGATTATGTCGATCCAGGGCACAGTGGCAACTCGTATAGCCCTGGGCAGACAAACAGACCATGCACTGAGCCGTTCCTCAGCACCTACGCAGTATGTCTGGCCAGATGCAGTGTTTCTGCAGCATCTGGTTACTCAGCTACGATGAGCCGATCAGTGCTCTGGGCCACTGATACTTAGAATTGATCTGCCCCTATGCAAAACATAGGTTTTTGCATGCCCCAGCTATAGCCCCTCTGAAGAGTCTGGGGCTGCCAAGAAAGCACGAAATAAATCATCTCCATTTTCACTGCTAAAGTTGACCAACCCACAACTGCAAGCTGGCATTTCCCATGCTGCAACACGTTTTTAAGAGTACTTTGACAATGTAGCTACCTTTAAAGTACAGTCTTCAAAAAAAAAAAAAGGTTTGAATCCCTAGGAAACCCTTATAGCAAATTCTTTACAGGATTAGCAATGTTTACCCTAGTGTTTTACCAGAATAAAATCGCCGTAAACAGGGTATTTTTCTTCTCTTCCAAACCACATTGCAGCGCTGTATTTTGTGCTGCTACCACTTCAGTGCTGGATAACATTACCTACTGGTACATGTAAGAAGGTAATATTTGTATGGCAATTTGTGCATTTCCCGACATACTACAACAGTACATATCCTCATTTTTACAACCTTCTTTAATGGGCAAGCAGCCTTTTCAACTGTTTACCATGGTTCTTAGATTATTTTTTTTTAAAGGAACATAAGGGAGAAAAAACCTCAGAAAATACTATGAAGAAATGGTGGGAGTGTGAGAAAAGGGACAAAAGCCTTCGCTATACATAGTCCATTGGATATACCCACAGCAGGAGAGAAGCAAAGCAAATCACAAGAAATCAAGTAAAAGAATCCCAAGAAAAATCCATAAAAAACCAGGATCCCTCGTTCACTGTCTCCTCTGGAAGGTGGAAGCAGTGATGGCAGCTGTCCCTGCCATGCAGGTGGGCACAGGGCTGGCAGCTCCTGCAGGGCTCTAACCAGGGCACAGCCCTCAGACACCAACAGCGATAACCTCTGGGATGAAACTCCATATAGAAGGAAAAAAAGCTAAAATCACACACTCAGCACTAGGTAGAGACTTTCTTCTGCTTTGAAAAACTAAAATCTACTTGCTGTGCAAAATACTTTGCACTGGGAAGGCACAAGTATTACATTTATTAAATGTTTAGAAGCTACTCGCACTTATCAGAGTATGATTAAGTAATGGTACTTATCTAAGGCCATTAGGTGAAATGATGTCACTCTCTCTTTGGCAATCATTCGTTATGCTGTCATCACTACTGCCTTGAGAATACTCAGCAAGTTATCTCCAGGAAAAAAAGACCCTATATGAAACTAACGTTCATATCCAGTGTGATATAAGTGCAGTAAGTAGTAAAGATGCACATCCCTGGCATTTTTCCCCTTGTAAAAAAGCCAGAGATACAAATATTCCCAGAAACCTGATTTTGTCCTAATCACGTGATTAGGTGTCCACTGATGGTATTTTGCTGTTGCTGTTCATGCTGTTCATATTACACTAGAACTACCAAGGTCCACTTTATATTGGGACTCCATTTGGCAAGATGCTGCACAAACAGCAAGTAAAAAAGTTTATCATCCAACTGCAGTAGACTAGAAATAGTTGGAGAAAAAAACCTGAGAGACAGAGGAGTGACATGATCTGCCCAGAATCACAAGCACCTCGTACAACAGCTGACAACCAAAAAAGTTTCATGTTGATAGCGGTTTCATTGCCTCTGCCTGAGTAAAATAAAACTTTGAAAGCCACAGAAACATTGTCCCACTGATGAACATCCCAGAAGGACTGAGCTCTGCCCTCGTGTGCTGTTTTGGCACTCTATCCCAGCCAAAATCAGCACACCTCCATGTGCCTTTAACTGAAACATCTCTCTTCTCTGTGCAGCTGGCTATTTATACAAAGCCAGAAAACGCAGAGTTTCTACCACGTTTAGTCAAAATTGGCTATAGGTCCAAGTCCTATTTGAAGGACAGAGTACTAAGTGCACAAATCTCATTTTTTCAAGAAACGAAGCTAAAAAAAATATTACAACCCCTGGATGATGCATGTGGGTGTTTTCTGTATGATTTGTTATCGTCTCACTGCTCCTTGGAAATGCTGGAAAACGTCAGAACAGCCAGAAATGATGATAAGAGGGTAAGAAAAACAATACAATGTGCAGGCAACTGCAAGTCTAAACCTAGCTCTAAAACAAGTCTGGAAGGCTTCTGTGAGTGCTGGCTCTAAACATGACCTAAAAACAAATTTGGTCCTTTGGATCTGTTGTCTCATACCTCAGCCTTCATCCTGACATGAAGTTGAACTTCATCAGCAAGTCTGATTGATGTTAAGCCATCTCAGATAACTCTCCCACAAGCAACACTGACTCATGAATACCTAAGAAATGTCTCTCCACAACCTCTGCCTGGATCAACGTTAGCAACCGACACGCAGGTCAATGGGACATTGCAGGAGGAAGCCTAACCATAATGCTGCCCCTAAATACACACTAGTAAAAAGAAAAAAATAATCTTTATTTCACATGGAACGAAGCCGAACACTGGAGAGGTACCCATTGTCCTAAACAAAACTCAACAGCTTGATAGCCCTACGTATCTGCTCATCTACATTACAGATAGCAGACACAACTAATAAAACATGATGCACAATCTGGGACAGTCTCCACCCAGTGACACCTTAAAACCTGCAATGACCTAAGATCAAACCAAACTCCAGCCAAGGAGTTTCTGTTGGACACAGAACGAGGCAGATGAAGACAACAGCAGATGACAACAACCTTTAAATTAGCCAGACAACTTTTAAATCCAGAGCAAACGTGATCACACAAACACTTACAAAACCATTAATCCTAGCTCTGCCCTGAAACACAGCTCTAGAAAAGCAACCCTGCCAGACCAAAATTATTAGTAAGAAAGTAGCCACTAACCACAGCAGCCCTAAACTTAGCTCAGCATACCAAATTAAAATCCAGGCTCTCCATCTAGCAATGGAACAAACTCCAACCCCGAAGTATTCTCAACACTTACAGGGGCTGTTTTTGCCAAACACGGAGCTATGTGTAACAAGGTGGCTCTGACAGCATCAGTTCTAACCTTTATTTCCTTAAAAATCCTGAAAAAAACTGGCAGTTTTAACCTAGTGCAACATTGAGCAGCACATGCTCACTGATGATAATAGCACACAATCTATTTATCTTTTCCTGCCAGAAAACCAGGTCCTTTTTCCACCCTATGGGGTCACCAAACCCAAAGCCCATTTCAGCACCAGAGAAGCAACATCGGCCAGTGTCTGGATTTACACAATTCCTTTAAATGTAGTGATACCACTCATTATATACATCTGGGAGAAATCAAGAACCTCCTGTGATACCGTAACAAACTCTAAATGATCCCTGACACGAGATGACAAGGAGGTGGCCAGCTACAGCAACGTAAACACATCTCAATAGCTCCTTTAAAAGCTTGGCTCTCTACTGATTCCAGCTTTAACATTGCATTAGTCTTCAATGTCCAGGATTTAGTACTGTTGCAATCACCGCTTCATATACTTTAAGATCAAGGTCAGAGACCCCCATGATCTCAGTCATTTAGGATATGCTTCTGATGATTTTGAAGGCGATATAAATCCACGTCAGGACTCTTACTAGTAGACCTTTCCTCTGTTTGTGATCTGGATTTATCTCTACCTTTATACTTAAACTGTTTTCTTCTCTGCCTGTTAAAAATTGAATACAGAAAGGCAAAGACTATTCACCTTCAAAACCCCCTCTCTGTAGACAGCCTCCAGCAGCCACAGGGCAGTTACTTATTTTTCAATGGTGCATAAATCCAGTGCAAAAAAAAAATCCAAAGCAACTGTTAAAAATGGTCAAGAGATGATGAAATCATGTGACTATGGAGGGGGTTTTTTTCTCTATTTTTTTTTCCTGACAACAAAACTGTCCCAATGCTTGATTTTTACGTATCACCATACAAATCTGTTGCTGGCACTAGAAAATTGCTCACCATGAGGATATGTTTCACTTGCAATGAGCTCCTGATGTAGATCCAGATACTTGGAAATGGAAAAATGAGCTTAAGAGCTCACATCCTTTGCCTGTTCCTTCCCACGTCCTGTATCACAGCAGCACCTCCCTAGCACAGGGACGCATTCCTTGTGTAACTGTCTTTAGACGGCAGCACCTCCCTGGCACTGCCGTATTATAAATCCTGACTTTTCACATCCAGTCAGGAAGAGATGTGCCATAAAAATTACATGGTTGAGGTATTACTTGGGCATTTGTCTTTTAGTCAGAACTCTTCTGAACACCGTACAAAACTAACTCACATTGTGGATTCAGGTATGGGCTTTGCACCTGAACCGTACTGCTTGTGTTCTGTTTGAGGTGAAAAAAATAACTTAAATAGCTATTCAAAAATCAAAAAAAAAAACCAACCAACCCATAAGTGTACAGAACCTTCTCACACCAAGGCAGGAGTTGAGGCAAGATCATCCTATTAGGCCTTTCAACTCCGGCATTATTTTAATTTGTAACAAAGCCTACCTTTTCACAATGGTGACACAAGCTGAAATGAGAGTCCCTCAGACACATGGGAAGATCAGGGTGTTACCAAAAAAAAAAAAACCACCATACGTTTTTTCAGTTCTTTTCCTACAATTCAAATCTAACTTCACTTACAATAAAACCTGCTGCTTAAAATCCTTTTTGCTGACAGGTTCTGCGAAGCAAGAAAAAGACCAGGTGCTCAGATCCTACTTAGAAGGAGGAGGCGGCCTTGCCCCCCCTCCCCCGCGGTGTCACCACAGCGACCGCGCGCGCCCCTTCCCTCTCTCACGCTTCGCCCCGGCCGCGCCCTCGCGCCCCCTAGCGGCGGGGCCGGGCTCCCGGGGCGGCCCAAACCTCCCCGAGGACCCCTCGCGGCGGGTTCCTTTAGTTGTCCGTGCCGTTCGCCGGCAGGCCGGCGAGACCTTTCTCGGTTTAGCGCTGCGCAGGCGCGCCGCGGGCAACCCTTCCTCATCCGTGCGCGACGCGACGGGCAGAAGGCCCCCGGCGGCGGCGGCGGGCTCTGGAAGGTTCTGGCGGTGGAGGCCGTTATCGTGGGGACCATCCGTCTCCATCGGCGGTCATGTCGGAGAACGCGGGGGTCAAAGCCCACGGCGGGGCGGGGAACCGGGCCAAGGGTACCTACCAGGACCGGGACAAGCCCTCGCAGATCCGTTTCAGCAACATCTCCGCCGGCAAAGGTGAGGGGGGTAGGAGCCGTGGTGATGAGGGGAGGCGGCCGCCGCTCCCCCCTGTCCCCGGGCCGCTCGGTGCCGCGTTGCGTTGCGGTGTGTGGTGGCGGGACGCGGGCGGGAATGGGGCCGGTGCGGGTTGGGGGAAGCTGCATTTGGGGGTTGACAGGAGCCTTGAGCGAGTTACTTGGCCTGTAACGTGTATTCACGTTGTTACCTGGTTTTAAAATGGCCGTGATCGAGTGATGGGATGTTAATTGCTTAAAGAGCTGTGGAAATCAGTCCAGCTATGGTTTCCAGTCTGGATAGCGCGACGTTTTCTATTATTCTGCCGCTAAGGATGTTTTAGTGCTGGCAGAATAACGGGGGGGCTGCTTAACGCCGGGAGAGGCTTTCTCTTCGGAAGAAACGTTTAGAGCGATTGGAAGTAAACGCTTGCAGTTCGCTAGATTGGCTTGCAAACGGATTTGTCTTGTCTTCTTCCTAGCTGTTGCCGATGCGATTAGAACAAGCCTTGGACCAAAGGGAATGGATAAAATGGTAAATCCTGCACTTAAATTTTTAAAATGTTAAGCTTCCCAAAGGTGCTGTGAAGTTAAGGTGTTTTATACAGCATGCTGCTTTTTGCCTTGAAATTCTTTTTCCGAGTTTCATTTATTTAAGGGGAACTGTGAACTAAATGCACGTCTCAGTTTGAGAAACAATGTTGTCAGGAAAAGTATTTTACATTGAGTATGAAATTAAATGAAAGATTTGTAGTTACTGATCAGAACTACGTTTCTCCTCCTCAGATTCAGGATGCGAAAGGAGATGTGACAATCACTAATGATGGTGCTACGATTCTGAAACAAATGCAGGTTCTGCACCCTGCAGCCAAAATGGTGAGTTGTTTTTTTTCCATTGCTCGGACAATAATACGTGTGAGAGCTTAATTTCTGGCACAAAAAAAAGATAGTAAGATTTCATGCAGTTTTGAGGAGCATTACCCACTAGTGATAGAGCAAGACATTTTGTGCAGCGTGCTTTAGAAATACTTGTTTTGATTGTAAGATGTGCTGAAGAGTTCCAAGTCTGTATTTCTTATCCAGTATTCCTTTTGCGTAATCCTTCTGCACATGTTTTAAGACATAGAAGTATTTAGCCCAAAGTTTTTTTTGTCTCTCATCTAAGAGAGAAAAGGCGTTGCTGTCCTAAACTGCTAGGACAGAAGAGTGAAAGAAGAGAATTAATTGCATTATGGTCAGGTGGTCCAAGGGTACAGTAGCCTGGTCTTTTGAGATGTTAAATGTAGATCTCTTGGATTTGGTTGTGGTTCAAGATGGGAATGAGCTTCTCAGGACCCTTCTGCAGGAGAGGAGAAGGTAGAGCTCTTAGATAAGTGACATCAGGTTTAAGCTTGGGAGAAAAGCTTCTTTGTTTCTGTAAGGGATCTGTTTTGCAGTAGTTCTCCAAATAGGTGTACAAACAAGGTGCAAAGGGTACCAACTCCAAATTAGAAAAGGCATGATTAGTCCTGATGCTAAGGTTGGTGTCAGTAGTGCTTCATTCTTGAATACCTCTTTTTTGATAATTGTCAGCTTTTGCAATTAAGTAGCATTGTATATAAACTTGCCATAATCCGTTGTTTAGTTGGTAGAGCTGTCAAAAGCACAAGATATTGAAGCTGGTGATGGCACTACATCTGTTGTGGTCATTGCTGGAGCTCTTCTGGATGCCTGTTCCAGACTTCTTCAAAAAGGTAAATATATGTATATTTAATGTAAAAACATGACTGGACATAATTAAATCCTCTATCCGCTTGCAGGTGTGTAATGAAGCTTAAAGTAGCTGGTTCCATTTGAAACATGAAAGGTAACTGGAGTCTTCATATTCAGGTTTCATTCATGTCCCGCTCCTGATTAAAAATGTATTTATCTTTCTGTTTTTAATGGAATGCATTACTGTTGATACAGCAAATAGCGCCTAGATGATGTGGTGAACGTTGCCTTCTATAAGCTCACTTTGATTAATCTTGTACTTCTCTCGTGGACGGAGGGGTAGCGTAAGAAGGTGTAAATGAAATTTGGGACCATTGGTTCTACAGGGATTGTGTTTTGTACCCAGCAAGTTTATCACCTCCTGTCACTTACAATGTAGGGAGTTGCAGAAAGTTTGGTCAGGAAAAGACACTAATTACGGAAGGCAGTGGTTAAAGTAGGTTAGCTCCAGGCATTCTCTTGTAGTCTGCTTCTGTGCAGTTCAGGAGCATTTTTAGCTGTGCAGCCAGCTAATGCTGAGGCTTCTGTGTGCACTGGAATTAGAGCAAGAACCCCAGGCACCAATGTAGATTAGGGATGGATCTTCTGGAAAGCACTACTGAGGAGAAGGATCTGGGAGTCCTGGTGGATAGCAAACTTCCCATGAGCCAGCAATGTGCCCTTGTCGCCAAGAGAGCCAATGGGATCCTGGGCTGCATAGGGAAGAGTGTGGCCAGTAGGTGGAGGGAGGCCATTCTCCCCCTCTACTCTGCACTGGTGAGGCCACAACTGGAATACTGTGTCCAGTTCTGTGCTCCCCAGTTCAAGAGAGACAGGGAACTACAGGAGAGAGTCCAGCGTAGGGCAACTAAGATGATTAAGGGATTGGAGCATCTCCCTTAGGAGGAAAGGCTCAAATTGCTGGGGCTCTTTAGCCTGGAGAAGAGAAGGCTGAGGGGAGACCTTATCTATGTTTACAAGTGCCTAAAGGGTAGGTTGAAGGATGATGGAGCTGGACTCTTTTCAGTGGTTTCCAGTGATAGGATGAGGGGCAACAAGCACAAACTGGAACATAGGAAGTTCCATTCAAATATGAGGAGAAACTTCTTTATGGTGAGGGTGACAGAGCACTGGAACAGGCTGCCCGGGGGGGTTGTGGAGTCCCCTTCTCTGGAGATCTTCAAGACCCACCTTGATGCAGTCTTGAGTAATGTGCTCTAGACAATCCTGCTTTAGCAGGGGAGTTGGATTAGATGGTATCTAGAGGTCCCTTCCAACTCTGACAATTCCGTGACTGGACTTTAGAGTTCTTTTCTGTCTCAGATCTGGACTTACTAGCGATTTACTTACACTTGCCTCATCTTGATACACACCGTTTTGCCTGTGTGTACTCCTCTCCCAGCGCTGGTGGTACCGCTGGACCAGCAGCTCCCCTGGCATCCTCTACCGTAAGAGGTAGGGAGAAGATACCTGTCTAGTGTTTGCCCATAAGCTGCCTGCTTTGAAAAGATAAAGGGGTATATCACACACTGCAGAGAAACTATGGAACTTCATACACAACTGTGGGAAACCAGTCTTTGAAAATCTGAAATAAAATCACTGTCAGGCTCCTCAGAGGTATTACCTGAACAGCAGCAGCTCTTGAGAATGCCATGGGTAAATGAAACTTTGAGATGTTTCTGGGATGTCAGACGCTGCAGGGAAATGTGCTGTACTTGCCTGTGAGGGCAAACCGTTAGGAACATGATAGCTTTTTTCCTTACCTTTAACAGTGGAAAGTAATAAGGGAGATCGTGTACTTGGGAAAAACACGTTTTTCTAAAATTACTTTGATTTATTCTGTTAGGAGAGTTTCTCTAATCTTAAAACGGGAAAAGAGGGTGAGGAAAAAGCAAACCAAAATATGTTCTGAAAACATGACTGTCTAACAACCTTCTTATACTTTCCACAGGAATTCACCCCACCATCATTTCAGAGTCATTCCAGAAAGCTTTGGAGAAAGGTATTGAAGTATTGACCAACATGGCACAGCCGGTTGAACTGAGTGACAGAGAGACCTTGCTGAACAGTGCAACTACTTCGCTGAATTCAAAGGTGCGACTGACACTTTCCGTACCCCTGGACTTGGTTGAGCCTTTCAGCTTTTCCCAGTCCGTGCTACTGTTCACTTAGGAAGAATACCCTGCACATCACAAATCTAGTTGGTTTTTGGACACTGGCTGCCTCCTCTTAGTCTGACTCTTCAGAAAGCCATGGCTGATTCAGATCAAGTGGAAGCCCTCAAAGTGAATTTCAGTCTGAAATACTTAGTGATCCTAGATCTTGACTGTAAGTGTAAAAACAAGCTTCAACTGAAAACAGCAACAAAAATCAGGTGGGATACTGAGAGCTTTTGCCAACAGTTTGTGTAGGCAGCTCTTGTTCATGTGGCAGAACTTCCCTAAAACAGCATGGAAATCTGCAGAAGTGGGCTAGTTTTCCTTCCAGCGGAATTATCTGGGAAGCTCTCATTTTAAGAGTCTGTAAGAAAGAGAAATTCAAGCGTCTTCTGTAAGTCGCTAAGCATGGGTTTTCCCACCAGCGTAGCTGCTCTTTCCTTTAAATGGAGTAGCCGTTAAGAAGATGCCGTGTTAAGACATGGGGCTGGCAGACAGGGAGGGAAAAGAGCTTTGTTTCTAAATTCAGAAACCAAAACAGTAGAATGCAGTGACAATATTATTTTGAGATTACTGTTTATCAGTGTTAAATCTCTCACCGTTTTTTGTCTTTACTATTAAATCCCGTAGGTTGTGTGTCAGTATTCTAGTTTACTTTCTCCAATGAGTGTGGACGCAGTGATGAAGGTGATTGACCCAACTACAGCTAGTAGTGTGGACCTCAGAGATATTAAAATTGTTAAGAAGTTGGGGTAAGAAACAATTTGTAACTAGACAAATTTTGTCTCTGGCAAAGCAGCTTCCCAGAGTGCCGGATCATGGATTGTTTTTGTTTCCAGAGGCACAATTGATGACTGTGAACTGGTTGAAGGACTAGTTCTGACTCAGAAGGTGGCAAATACCGGCGTAACCAGAGTGGAAAAAGCCAAAATTGGCCTCATTCAGTTCTGCTTGTCTGCTCCAAAGACAGATGTAAGTTAAACTATTACTCGAGCAAAACCTTTTTCTGTGGTACTTGGGAGATGCACATGTAATGATAACATGTTTTTTTAAGATGTGCTGTCAGGTCTGTTCCACAGCTATAATGAAGATCTGCTTGGTAATGCTTAGCTACTCGTGGCTCATAACTTACAGTTCATATAAGAAAGAAAATAGTTCAGAAGTCCTGTATTTTTCATCATTTAAACAACCTCTAATAAGACCTATTTTTCTACCACGCTTGTTTGCTTTGAATCACGGCCTCCTAAGTTAAAACATCTTGATACTTGCTTTTTTAAGTCAGCAGTTGTTCATAATACTTCTTTTTTTTTTTCTTTTTTAAATAGATGGACAACCAAATAGTTGTTTCTGATTATGCTCAAATGGACAGAGTACTGCGTGAAGAGAGAGCCTATATTCTAAATTTAGTTAAGCAAATTAAGAAGGCTGGATGCAATGTGCTGCTGATTCAGAAGTCGATTCTGCGGTATGTTAGTACCGATTTACTCGCTTCCGGTGTGTTTGGGGGAACAATTGGAATTGTTTGGAATACCTAGAAAATTGAAGCCAGATACTAACAGTCACATTTGGCAGAGTGTCAGAGTGGCTGTAACAGCGACCGTACCTTTAGAAAGCACTGGTCTTGTCTATATTTGGAGTTTAATAACATCTGTAACTTCTAGCCTGAAGAATTTCAGCACTGCTGGTAAGAGCATGCAAGTGGCTAGTGTGACCGGTTACTGCAGTGGCGCTGTGGACTGACGACTTCCCTCTTGTTTCTAGGGATGCTCTTAGTGACCTAGCCCTCCATTTTCTGAACAAAATGAAGATCATGGTGGTTAAAGACATTGAAAGAGATGACATTGAGTTTATTTGTAAGGTAAAGTGAGTTACATCAGTGGCTGTTAAAGTAGCAGCGGTGTTTAAAGTCTACCCCAAAACTAAGTACCCAGCCAGTGCCAGTTTATTATGACACTTTCACAAGTTTCATGTTCTGACTATAAGAGCAGACGTTTCCCAAAAAACCATTCCTGTTCTGTTGAGCAGTCACATTTCTAGAAAGATTTTGGGACAGACGTAAAAGCTGTGGTCCTAACTGCATTTTGCTGTAATATGCAGAGGAATGTTGTGCAGTATACTTGCTTACTCTGCAGTTCAGGTTCTAGTTTGTTTCTTTTTTTATTTTTTTTTCCCCCCATTATTTTTTCAGACAATTGGAACTAAGCCTGTTGCTCACATTGACCAGTTTACTCCTGACATGCTTGGGTCTGCTGAGCTGGCAGAGGAGGTCAACTTGAACGGTTCTGGGAAACTAATAAAGGTGAGTGAGTGACAAAATGTTAATACCTATGTAACATCTGCCAGTTATTTTAATAACAACTGCTGACTTTAATGTTTTTTACTACTGAAGTTATTACATTTAAGTACCTGCTTCAAGTCTCCAAGTAGGCATCAGCTTGGGAAGTGGAGTGGTCTTGCTTAGCCAGATGTCAGTACTATTATAGAACTTGCAGATACCAACTGAAGACTCTTTTTGTTCAGAACCCTTTTTTTCAGTCTTAGTATTTGGTTTTATGTTTTAGATCACAGGCTGCACAAACCCCGGAAAAACTGTAACCATCGTGGTACGTGGATCCAACAAACTTGTTCTAGAAGAAGCTGAGCGTTCGATTCACGATGCTCTGTGTGTCGTAAGATGCTTAGTTAAGAAAAGGTAACGTCTCGGTTTTGTTAGAATAATTTATTACATTAATAATACAGGAAGCTAATAATTTATGCACTTATGTGAAATGAGTTTTTATTTTTAATTTCTGTCCTCAGAGCTTTAATTGCAGGAGGTGGAGCACCAGAGATAGAGTTGGCACTGCGCTTGAACGAGTACGCTCGCACTTTGAGGGGTATGGACTCGTACTGCGTCCGTGCGTACGGAGACGCACTGGAAGTCATACCCTCTACACTGGCTGAAAACGCAGGTCTCAATCCTATTTCAACAGTAACGGAGCTGAGAAACAGACATGCTCAAGGAGAGAAAACAGCTGGCATTAACTTCAGAAAGGTAACAAGGAATTCTGTATGCGTAGCATAAATACAAAATACTTGGGCACTAAACAGAAAATGCTGAGCATTGGGGCTAAACTAAGGAGAGAGCAAGTTTGTGTCTCAACAGTGTTCTCCCTAAAATTAGTGTTGAGGTAAATTACACTTGTTCTCCAAGGCCTTAAAAGCTTATCCTGAATAATTGGTAACACCAGGTAGTTAAATGCCTTACCCCCAGGACAAGAAGCTTCATGTGTCTCTTTAAAAACATTATTTCAGTTACAGAAATAGAACTGTTTGGAAAAACTGATCAGTGTTACCTGCAGTGGAAGGTGCCCGTATGTTACAAGTAGCCCGGTGGACTAGCTTCTTTCAAATTGTCCCCCGTGTTTAAGCTGCTGTAACTATGTTTATCTTTTCTCTTGCCTAATTTTGACTGGATGTGTCAAGTGCTTGGGGGGGGAAGATGCATACCATAATATTCCTGTTGAGGAGGGAAGAACACAAGGCCTTTGATAGTCTAAATTAGAGTTGGCTGTCCTCAGGATTCTACCAAAAGGAGCCTTGCTAAACCTAACCGTAGTCTGACGGGCACGAAGTAAAAGCCGCTTGTTCTCCCAGGGCGGCATTTCCAACATCTTGGAGGAGTTGGTTGTCCAGCCGCTGCTCGTGTCTTTGAGCGCATTGACTCTTGCAACAGAAACAGTGCGCAGTATTCTTAAGATTGATGATGTGGTGAGTAGCGTTTACATCATGGTTTATTTTTAATCTTTTTTTCACAAGCACCAGGGTAGTTATTGTCATCTAACTCGCTGTGCTTAAAAATAGAATGACTCTGTAGTAGTCTCGGTTTACATGCTGATTAGACCGTTTGGCCTTTTAATAACTGCAATGGGACAAAAGAAAATGCATTATAAACACTGTACCTTAAAGTAAATTAAGAAAGAGACTAAAAAGTAACAGTTACGTATCCTGTGACCTTCCTGTGCCTAATTGTGTGAACTCTTCTTTGCAGGTGAACACCCGGTGAGCTGAATAAAGGAAGTTGGGACTGTGCCCTAAAGCTCCTTCCCCGTAGTCTGGAATGTGATTTCCTCACCAAAAGCGCCTGTGTGCATTGTCTTAAAGTCCACAAAGGCTTATGTACTTCTGTCACATTAATTTAATAAAATTTCTGGTTTCAACAAGGAAATGCTGTTCATCAGTAAACATGCAGTAGTGTACCTGAGTCTTTGCTTTATAATTTTGCTAGAAATAAGACAAACTTTTTGTTACACTTGCTTTTTTGTGTTACGTGCTCTTACCTAGTTCGGAAAAGTTTAACAGCAAATAATTAGCTCTTCTGGTACGTTCTAACAACAGCCTTGAGTTTGCGCTCTGGTAACATGCTGCTTCTCTCAGAGTTGCCCCTAACGGAGTGGTATTGTTACCCTTGAACATGAGTGGCTCGAGAGGAGGGGCTGGCTTTGCAGCGATAGCACTTAGGATGCATTCCTTGGTGGCTTGTCTCCTGAAGCCATTGCATGATCCAGAGGGTTGCAAAGGGCAATCTTTACATGGAGTTTTTTGTGCAAGTGTCAAAACTAAACCTAGTTCTAGAAAGGCAGGGATGATGCTACTACAACTAGGTATATCTATACTAATAGGGATTTATTTAAAATTTGGTTTGGATAACAGTGCATCTCTCTGAGCCAGTTGTAGCTGTTCTTTTTGTCACTTCTGTCGTGGTGGTGGTGAAGTCCCTGTTCTGTTCAGGAAAAACCCCAGGAATGAAACTCTGGATAGCTTAAGTAAAACCACACACGTGCCTCCCACCCCTCCCAATTAGTTGTTTTTCCCATGACTGGCCAAGAAGTCAAAGTATACTATTTTATAATAATGCAAATTATACTTTTCTGAAGCAACTAGTGGAATGCACATTAAAATCTATTAATACCTGAAGGTAATGTGTACTCCTTGTTCATGTCACTGCATCTCAGTGCATTACTTGGAGTCACTGTTAGGGTGAGCTGTAATGCAGGGGTTCTCAGCCACCAGGAAAATCCCAGCTGCACCAGGATTCATTCAGTTCAGAGTTAGTTTGTTCTTAATGTTACATTTAAGAGTTTAAAATAAACATTTTTCAACTTCTAATTCTTAGCCTGAAATGTTGAATTAACCCTTTCATCTTCCTTATTGCAATACTGAGATGACCAGATTCCTCTCTTACGTTTACGGGAGAGTATTTCTTTCATGACTCTCCTAACGTGCATTTCTATATACGATTGGACAGAGCTGTAGCTTTTGAGTAAACTTCCACCACCTTGTTGACCAGCTAGTGTTGGAATTCCTTCCTATTGCAGCTAAGTAGAATGACATTCAGAATAATTCAACTACTAAGAATAAGTAAGTAAGCCAGACAATCGATTTAGGCATTAATGCTCTGCATGAGTTATTTATTGACTTTAAAATTACAAATTATGCCTTACCCCACAGGATTACATCCAGCAGTGATCTCTTCAGGTATTAACTTTGGTTAAAGCTTTCCTTCCCCATCGTCACAAACTTCCGCTTCCTGCCAAGACTTACAACTGCTGTGCGCGATCTGGTCTTTTCCTCTGTTTCTCTACACGAGGATGTTTGTAACTCACTGCAATGAATAGGTCCGGCAACCACCCGTGCCTCTGCAGAGGTGGAAGGACGTTCCTGCCGATCCTGGTTTACCCCGGACCGGGTAGGGCCCGCACGCAGAGGACCCTCCTCTTCCGCTCAAGGGGCCGCCCCCGGCCGCGGAGGCGGAGCGGGAGCCCGCAGCGGAGCTGAGCGCCCGGCTGCCGCGTGTGCCGGCGCGGGGGCGGTGGCCATGGCGGCTGCGCACCGTGCTGCGCGGCTGGCCGCCTCCTGCCTCCGCACCCCGCTGGACCCGCGCACCCGGGCGCCCGCCGCGCTCTACGAGCGGGGACCGCCGCCCGCCGCCGCGCAGGTACCGCGGGGGGAGAGCGGGGACGGGGAGGGGGGTGCGGGAAGCGCCGTTGCGGGGTGCGATGGGCTCAGCTGAAGCCGTCCCTCCCCCCGCAAACCCGCCTGCGCCGGCAGCCGAAACAGCGCGGTTTTGTGTGGTTTTCCCCGCACTTTTTTGCACCTCTTGGCAGCGACCTGCGGCACCGGCGCGCACAGACACCGTCTGCAGTTTTGGATACAGAAACTAGTCCTGTAACTATTTAAAACGTGGTGTTTTAAAATAACGTACGGAAGCCTTTGTAATGCAAACTAACCGGGCTTTAGTAACTTCTCTAAGCTTTAAAAACGTTTAAAGAAGGTGCTTAAGCTGCAGGCAGCTGCCAAACGCTCTGGGGACTATAAACTGTGCAGAATCCCTGTCGTTCCACGGTCAGCTACGGAAACGGGAATAAACAGTTATGCACAAGATATCTAAGGACTTATTTTTGGAATGCTGATGGAATTAGGAGGCAGAGAAGGTTCTGTTGTAGTTTTGTTTGTTTTTAAATGAAGGCTTTTTCAGAGCTGTGTACTAATGAAGGAAAAATGACACTTCTTTACAAAATAGTTAAACTTTTTTCTTTCAATAAGTCCTTTTGATCATATTTCCTGGTATAAATATATTTATTACAGGGACAGGCTTAGGAATTCTACATGCTTTAAATAGGACCCTTCAGGATATAAATTATTATGCAATAAGATTACTCCATGTAAATTATTATGCAATAAGATTACTCCGTGTAACTGCATTGACGTTAGTATACAGGTATCTCTACTTGGTGTTACTGCATCATTCATTAGACTTAATTAGGATAAAGCAGTAATTAAGAACCTCATTCCCCTTTCTTCTAACAGTCAGAAAATTTGACAAACATCTCTTCTAGGATGGTTTGGATTTGGATTCAAATCCTGACAGAGAGCAGACCCTTTCTCTAAATGGAGACTCTGATGATTGGATAGACTTTTCCAAAATGTGCAATTCAAATGAAGAATATTACTTGAAGCTAGAAGAGTTGAAGAATGCCCACTTGGAGACCATGGCAAAATTAGAAAGTATGTATCGGAATAAACTGTATTTAAAAGGAGTACACCACTTGGAGAAGAAAAATGCTGCTTCTAACATGTGTTGTAGGTAAGCTTGGTGGTACCTTTTGTCTGAAGATTGTCATATGCTTTGCAAACATTTGTAAAACAGCAGGGTTTTTTTATTCTGGGGTTGGGAAGTGTTACTCTCTCCATTCCCTGTAAGGGGATAATCACAGAAAAGTTAGTTTTAATAATAAAAATGCTTATTCACCTTGCTAACAGACTGTGAGATTTACAAGTGTGTGTGCAGCAGAGACTGCGCAAAACGTTTAGTAAAGCATGGTGCCTTTCCTTAAGAAGTGCTGACTTGTTCACAGTCAGCACTTACTTAAAACTATGATCTGGTGTGAGTGCCTAATGTGCTTCTCTTTTCCCTTCTGTTCCCCCTTCACTTCTTCCCCACCAGTGCTGTTCATTTTTTTTTTTTTCTAATCATGATACCTTAAAGTGGAAGTTACTGGCTTCACATCAATGTTGGGCTGGCCACAAAACAACCTTTTTTTCCTTTTTTTCAAGGCCAACTTGGGAGAAGAGCTCATATCAGCCTCTAAATTTGCACAAATCCTTTTCAGACTCTGACTTAAGTGATCCCTCAGGCTCAAGTATATCCGATGGGTCTGACAGAGAATTAGCATTTGAAGAAAATGGTAGTAAAACTGGATCATCTGCATTTGCTAAGGAACAGATTGAAAAAATGTGGGATGGGTTCAGTGTGGAAGACTACATCTCCCGCACCAAACACAGCTGCTTACCAAGGTCACCAGCCTTCAGAACAATACAGAAGAAACAGAAAGCATGGTCACCAAAAGTTACTGTGCCCAAGCCTTTCCAGATGACTATTAGAGAAGCTAGAAAAAAAGAACAGAATCTCAAATCAAAGTCACAGATTGAATTGGAAAATAACTTATTGAAGAAGCAACTAGAGGAAGAAGCGGAGTGTCAGAAAAAATTCCGAGCCAATCCAGTGCCTGCTGCCGTCTTCCTTCCTCTCTACCATGAAATCGTGCAACGAAACGAGGAACGCAGGAGGTCTGTGAAAGAGAGAAGCAGACTCAAGCTCTTGGCTTCTCAGAAGCCATTTAAATTCATTGAACGAGAGAAGCAAAGGAATGAAATTAGGAAAATGCAATTACGAGACCTTTCCACACCCGAAAAGAAAAAAAAACAGTTCAAAGCAAAACCAGTTCCTAAATGTGTTTATAGTCCAGCTGTTACTGACAAGCTAAAGGAGGAAGAGCTCTACAGAGAAATCAGGATCAGAATGAGAGCTGAAGACTTGCTACGTAATTCGTCTCTACCCAACAGCAGACTGGCTTTAAAAGATACCAATAAAAAGAAGAAACACAAATGCGTTGAACCAAAGCAAACAGAACATAAACCCAAGATCAAGTCAAATGTACCAGATTTTGAGCTACTACACCAGAAATTTCAGAAACAGCTCCTGCAACAAAAACAAGTGAAACACCTTACAGTCTGTGAACCTTTCGATCTTCGCACTCCACGTATTCCCTCAAACAAGGGGAAGATTTTGAGGGACATTCAAGAGGATGAAGAAAAGTTGAAAGAAACACGTTGGCCATATACCTCTCCAAGACGTAAACCTCAAATGAGACATTCAAGGGCAAATTCACATCTCTCAGGATTTGGAGAATCTAAATCGCCAAAAATCACAGAATCCACAAGACGACGGTTACAAGCCATAAGGTGACTGCTTTAGCAGTGCTCTACATTTGATATATACTTTAAGAGTAGACTTCTTTGTATTTCTACATATGTAGTTAATTCTTCCATGCAGTGAATATAGGACTTAATATATTAATATAAGGGCTTAATTATAATATAAAACTTAAAATATTTAAATATAGGACTGAATTAGTATTTATAATAGTTAAAGAAACAGTAATGCATTTTTCTCAGAATGTCCATAAGAAAGGGACAAACGACTGCTGCTTCCCAGGATATGCCTGAACCCCTTAAAATGTCGCATACCTTGTGTCTTCTTATGCCAACCCTGTTTTCACCCTGTTTTTCTCTCTTGAATCTCCTTTGCCAAAGCTTCCTTTAAAGTCTTGCTCTTGATTTAAAATGAATTCAGCCTTAGTTTATTTTTCCACCCAGGAATTCACTTGAGGAAAAGAGAAAGCTGGAAGAGCAACAAAAAAGGAACAGAACAATGCAGAAACAAAGAACAAAAAAACTCCAGAAAATTGTAACAACTCGGGCTGAGGCCAATGACCCACATCAGAGCCTAGCTCAGATCTCTAAATCCAAATTAAAAACATTCAGGTATTTTGCTGCATTCCCCCGAATCCTGAACCTCTTATTCTACGTTGTATGTTAAACATACAATGTAAAAAATAGCATAGTCTAGGTTTACATAATTACACATTTTATAAAGTATACACTGTACAAACAGCTAGTAAAAAAAGTGGCCAAATTTAGTATTTCAACTGGGAAATTGTTGCCTGTTCTAATGATTTCCATCTATATGATCCACCTTATAGTACTACAGATTAGCTCACAGGAGACTCCTATGTTTTCTCAATTTGCATATCAGCTAAAGGGGAAAAGTTTAAAAAAAATCAAAAGGAACAGTGTAGTTCCAGAATATCCTTGCACTGCTGGATCGATAGGTGTTGGTACAACTTTGGTGCTGGCTGTCTCCCACAGTAGCAACATTCCACAGTTCACTTCCTTGTCCCGGCAGGTCCCCTCTTAAGAGGGAAAATTAGAGAAGGAATTTTAAGTTAGCAACTAACCAGGAAGCTGCTGGGGCTTAGGAGGAATGGGATCCAAAGTTAGCTTTAGCAGAGATAAAAAAATCAAAGACTGTTTCTATACCACTGAGAAAAGTTGTACACAGGGAAAAACATCAGGGCCTTCTCAGCATTCTGTAAGCTTGCAGTCCAGATGGCTCCAGCTCTAATGTTGATCTAACTCCAGAATTGCTGCTTGACCTTGTGTTTGTGGCCAATTTAACCATTTCTGCTTCTTGTTCTTTTTAATCCTAGGGGAAAAAAAAAAAATTAGTCCTTTTTGAATGAGTCTTTAGTGTGGTTTATAACCTGTCTTGGCATGATGGCGCTGCAGCAGTATCCTCCACTTAAGGTGCAGTTACGTGGAGACTGTGAGAGGTACTGACTGCTTTGCCCCCATTGCCTCATGCATAGGCAGGATTCTTGGGCAGCACCTATAAATCCTAATTCCCAGTAACCAGGCAAATTGCCAGTAACTGACAGTAGTAGGGCAAAACAATACAAGGATGAATGGTCATGAGACACATCTGATTATAGGATTCATAGCTTGGACAAGCAACTTCTAAGTTACCATACTAAACTTTAAGGCGTTTAGAATATGGTCCAGGATAGAGATCCTTCTGAAATGAGGGTGGAGGCTAGGACTGTCTTTATGGCAGAGTTGAACAGTAACAAATAAGGTTTCCTCATTCTTTTTTTGCTTTACATGGGTCTCTTCTTCCTTTATAGCTAAAATAGAAAACTGTGGATTTATTAATAATAGACTTTAAGCTCTGGGCTGTAATAAGCAAATTTGCTGCAGTAGTGCAGCACCACCAGCTAGACAATACTGCACATTGTTCCACCAGCAAACTTCATAATGATTATTCCCGACTGGTGTTGCAGCAGAAAGAGAAAACACAGCAGAAACTGAAGCATGTGCATTCTTGTATGCTGAAAGCATGAAGTGCAGTGGTTCAGCAATGTAAGCCGGGAAATGCTGGGAGAAACATCACAACAAGCGTTTTTCTCGGCCGCGTGGGCAGTCAGTGACTATCCAGCACACATCTGTGCCAACCTACTACCTCCCCAAAAACAGCTGAAGCCAAAGCACACACAGGAAGCAGTGGTCTAGGAGGAGCAGGGCTTACCCAGGGTCCTGGAGGGCAGAGACACAGTGGTAGAGACGCAGGTCAAAGGCGGCAGTCCCTTCTAACTAATTAGTTAGAGTCAGAGCTCAAGCTCAAGCTTTTGCAAGACTGACCAGCAGATACTGTTAATAACAGGAGCTTTATAATGTAAGTGTCCGTGGGCGTTGACTCTAGGACAGAAGCAGAAAACAATTTGAGTTACAGTAACAAGGTGGAGAATTAAAGAGAGACAGTAGGTGTGTTTACAGATTTTATTTGAGTTCATTCAACAGCAAACTTCACATTACAGTATTTAGCTTAATCAGATTTCAGGAGTACTGTAAAACACTCATGCTTTATGAGAGTTTTAGAGTATTAAATATTGTACATAAAATTATGCTATTACAAAGCAAGATTACTTCCCTAGTGCTGATACATTAAGTCTGGTACAAGTGCTTAACTTGATAATGCTTATTTCAGCATAGGCTGAGTAATAAGGTATATTAATGTAAGTGCTCTTCTAACAGATAATTAGGTTTGTAGAAAGCCACCTGAGAGAGCAAGCAAGTAGCAACAATGAAGTTCACTCCCTCAAAATTGGTGAATAACTTGCCTTAAAGCACAGCCGTACTGCAGAAATTCAGGGATGGCAGGAGGAGACAGAAGTGTAAAATGCCCCCCAGCTCTCATACTCGCCCTTAACTGTCTAAGTAATGCCAGAGCTGGCCCAGTAGAGAGGCAACATCGTAAAGAGGTGTCTGTGTCACACACCGAGGATTACAGCCCATGCCACCTGGATTATCTAGTGCTTGCCATGATCTGAGATATTTCAGTTGACGAATCAACAGTTTCATCATCCTGCTATACTGACTGGGCCCTCGACAAACCAACTAGGAAAAAAGTGTACTGTGATCCAGAATGTGGCCACCCTTCTTGTGAGATAGACTGGTAAAGTAGCAAGATTCCTAGCATCAAACTGTACCTTGAAGTACTGACTTTTATTTAATGATATTAATCTCCTATGGTATATTCTGTTTAATTTTGCTTAGAACAACTGGAGTATCTGTATGAAATCAACATTTAAAAATCCTAAGTGTCCAAATTTAAAAAAAAACCTTAAGCACCCAAAAAAACCCTAAGAATCCAAACTCAGCCTGAGTTTAACCTCACTAGCCAGCACCTCTGCTTATCCAAAGTGACTACTTCAGAGACAGTTTTGTTCAGTACTTACAGGCAAGCAATTGCTGTGAAAATGAGACAATATACCTCAGAACCTGTAACCACCATGAAGTAATTTACCTCTTATGTATCTTTAAGTAGGACAATATTTAGTTTGTTATGAGCGATTTAACTTTCAGCTATTGTAGAAAATTACTTCTTGTATTATAAATTAATAGTAATTTCTCTTGTAATCGGTTTCCCTTAGGAATTATGAGAAGCAGAGAATGCAAGAATATTTGCAAGAGTTGCAAGAAATGGAAGAAAGAGTAAATCAAAGGCCACTGCTTTTTGAAAGAGTCACTCAGGTTGTCTGTCTTCTGTATTACTTCCTAATCTTACCTTCAAATACTACATGAGGCATTTGTAGTCAAACATTTCAAACATAGAAGATATTTGAAAAAAATCTTCAAATATTGCCCTGTCTCCATACAAATATTACTAATTTTTGTGACTAAGCATTCATGGCTTGCTTGCATAGGGAACTGAGATGGCTGTTCTAAACGTGTTGCCCAATTCATTTATAACATAACACTAAACGCAACAAAAATTTACAGCAAAAATGTGAAAGGTCTAAATTGGGAAAGAAGTGATAAGAAAAATTGAATATTCTTGGTATATACTTTAATGCTCAGATGCATTTTTTTTCTCCATTTCAGTACAACCATGTGCTGGTAGTGGGGTCCCTGACCTGTTTCCAAACCCAGAGAGGCAGCAAGTCATAGATCACTGGTTCCCTTGTCCCTTCTGTCTGCATGGGTTTCCTGGTCTGCCATTGCTGCGGGGCAGGAGCATCTGTATAGATTGGAGGACAAGTCCTTCTCACTCAGATACTACCTGGAGGAACAGAATTTATGACCTCGGTTTCAGAGGCAGAGATACACATCTATGTAGTTTGTTAACTAGCGCTGTGAGAAGGTTAATCAATACTATACTGTTTTAGGGCAGCAGCTCCCAGAGAGGGAAGACAGAAGAGGAGGAGAGTGGATAAGGAAGAAGCCCTAGGAAGACTACATTTGATTTTTTACATGTCCACATCTTCCCACTCCTCCTTCAATAGCTATATACAGAAAATATAGCTCTTCATTAGCCAGCGAGCAAACTGTATTTAAACTAGTACAGAAAAGGAAAATCTGGTGTAAAAGTTTGAAGTATTGTTTTGCCATTCTTACCTACAGTGAATAATCATTCAACTCGTCAGATGCAATTAAACAGTATTAATATAAACAAAAGTTATAAAAGACAGGCATTTAAGGCATTTAGGTAACACATAACCATTGTGGGTTTCCTACAGAAAAATGCCAGAATAGCTGCAGAAAAGCATTATTCTAACAGACTGAGAGCGCTGGGGATATGCCCAGAGTTTGTTTCAAAGAAAGGACAAACAACTAAGTTGCTACAATACTTCAGTCCTGAAGATTTTACTAACTCCACTGATGCCAGAGAAAGGTAGGGATTGCTGGGATTACTGAAGGCTTTTTTTTCTTTGCCACTGCTTACCTAGTAACTAGAAAGTAATTTTTGATGTGTGGGTTTGTGGGGGTTTTTTGTTTGTTTTGTTGGGTTTTTTTTAATTGTTTGCAGTATTTCGCAGGTAAATGACTACATAGTTAGCTTTACTAATGTTAGCGTATGTATTTTTTAATTGTTTTTCCCTGAATTAAATATTATTTCATAAAACAGAGGAGAGCACCAGAGATGTTATCTAATGCACTTCAAAGAAAAATGAAGAAAAACATGTTTTATTTGTTCCTTTCACCAAAAAAATTGACAGGTTGCTTGTAAGTCACTTCATCCTGCATTACCTTTACTGAATTTTTAAAATAAACCTCATAAAAAATACGGTTCAATATCCATTAGGTGTTGTTATATAAAAGGAAGTAGAATTTTAAAAAGTGAAATATATAAGCAATACTGTTGCATTACTTTCTAGCATAAAAGGTGACTCTATGTCCCCCCCCTTCCTTTTTTCTTCACCAGTTCTACCCCAGCCAAGTCTACCGGGATTTGTCCTAGATTACCTGAAGGTAGTTTAAAATTCACTGGAAAGCATCTTACCTGAAAATAAAATCACACATGCAAATTGTCTTTTCAGAGTCAGCAAGGATAAAGTGAAAGAAAGGGAATCCTTTGAGGAAGCAACTGACAGTAGTTCTCCATCTGAGCAGTCCTGTGACGAGGAAGAGGGAGAGAAGAGAAAAGGTGTCCAAGCCTCCACCTGGGATGGCCAGTCCAGCGAGCTGGAGGACGATGAAGAGGCAAGAGCCAGCCCTCATGTTCATCAGCCTTGCCATGCAGGAGAAGCTGGGACAAGCCCCACCTCAGACCAGTGCCGTGAAGAGGATGAGGAAGCAAAGGCAGGCCTGTCACTTGGCCGTTCCCAGGAGGAGGATGAAGAGGAGAATGATGATCAGTCAAGACCCAGCTCTCGGTCTGACCAGTCCCATGAGCGTGAAGAGGGTCGGTCTGACCCTGAAGCTGAGGGTGCCTTTGGATATGAGGATGAGGAATATGAAAATGATGATTCAGAAGAGAAACCTAGTGATGAAGAAGCTGACTGAAAGGAAGGCAGACAGGATGGCCTGGGCCTCAGGAACCTATTTCATTGCTGGCAGTGAAATGCACACCATAGAAAAAATTGGCTTTTTGCTTCTAATGCAAAATTCTGTGAATGTAAAGCTCTTAGCTTAACGGTTTTTCCAGCACAGAAATCTTATCTATTTTCCAGAAAGAACGACTAATTTACTAATTTCCACCAAGAAAATAATTTAATTATATTAATCTTCTTTATTCTAGTCTTCTGTGACATTAGTGCACCTCTGTTCATAAAATGAACTGCGACCACTGTTTAATAACAATGTCTTGCATGCTGTGTTGGTAAGTACTGAGGTCTTAACATGTCTAGCTCTTTCTGCGTGCGACCAAAGCCAGCTGAGATTTTGGAGTAGTAATTTGCCATTATCAGTGCCTCCCAGTCCCAAACATTTCAGTACCTCTGGGGTCTCTTCCTGCAGTATCTTCTAGGATGGCAGTGAGTAGACCAGGGTTTGTTGTGCGAGACCTCTGATTGTTTCCAGCAGAGCAGCTGTTAGGAAGACAACTTGTGCCAGTAGACAATATGGCCAAATCAATCTGTTCAGTTCCTCCCTCCTCTTCCCATGGGGTTTGTCTTCTGCACTCTTAGGTGAGCTGAATTGGCTCAGTGATGGGTCAGATGAGTGCCAGGGCCAGAAAAGATTACTACTTTTGGAGGAAACTAGCTGTTATTATCAACTCAACTACCTTGTCCAGCTGAAGTAGTAACAGTATTGCAGTCACTGAAGGTTGTCCCTATAGAGGAGAAAATGCCTAGAATACACTGGGAACAGCCACTTAAACTTTCATGGGGATTTTTTTAACAGTGACAGACAAGTGGGGTACGACTGACCATTATTAGGGATTTTTATTTTTTATTGTTTTTGTCCATGCTGCATGCAAGAGCACTAACTAAATCTGTTGTTATTTCTTCCTCCTGACTTTGAGAAAGTGTGTAATAGCATTTGGAAGATTTTTTTTATCATTATTACTTTTTGAATCATTATTTATTTTTGAAGTGTGAGCATAACTAATATGAATTTGAAACTTATTTTTTTATTTCAATAAAATATCCATTGTACGTATATCATACATGAAAGTCTTAAGCATTACTTCACAAGGGAAATCAGTTTACAATCTCCAGTAGTACCTGACAACCCCACAATACAAACTCAAGGTTGGGAAGATGTTTCAAATCAGAAAAAAATTCAAATCCACTTTTAAGATCTGACAGCGCTCAACTAAGTGTTTTAAAAGAACATAAATATATAATTGAGGAACTATTAAGAAAGAAACTAGAAATATTACTAAAACTCCTTTGAACTGGAAGAAAGTAGCAAAAACAATGCTTTCTTTTTTTAAAGGTTTTAGAAGAAGGCATTGGGGACCTGTGTATAACTTACATTGAGGATTAACCTTACTAAGAACAGAAATAAATATATAACAAGGAAGAGTTAGTACAGCTTTTGGAGGTTATGCCTCAACTTTTTTAGCATTTTTGAACAAGTCAAGCAGAATCATGTGGACTAAGGGGATCCAATTGATATGGTTTACCTGGGTTTCCAGAAAGCATTTGACACAATTTGCTACCAAAGGATCTCAAAGAAACCAGCCATATTGTAGGAAAAGAAAGGTCTTAATGAATTACTAAGCAATTAAAAGTTCAGGAAAGAAAAGGTAAATTTTAAGAGTTTAATTCAGTTATCATTCACAGGCATTCAATGAGATTAAAGCTGTTGAGCATACTCAGAAGGGATCTGTAGTATCCATTCCAAAGAGTTTGCTGAGGGCACAGTTATTCAATGCTGTGAAAAAATGAAACCGACTGCAAAGAACATGCTGAAGGATCTTATGAATATGATAGAAGAACAGATATAGTTCAGTTTTAATAAGTGCAAATAAATGCATGTGAGGGTAAAAAATATTCCTAGTCTATACAATACTATACACTGAAAAAAAAAAGCAATGCTATCTTGAATACTGCCTGCAGTCCTGGTCCTCACATCTTAAAAGGGATTTATTATGTAACTGGAAGAAGGCAACAAGAATGATAAAGAATGGCTTTCATATGACAAGAAGGTAGTTTGGTTTTCTTATGACAATGTATACTAGGATTCTTTAATTTGGAAAAGATATGAGAGATTGAACTTTGAGATATTAAACAAACCAGTTATGGAAATCACTTTGAGCAGCACAGATTTTCAAAGTGGAAAAATCATGTCATTTAAGTCAAAAAAAAAACGGTTCAGAAATTGCATTACAAACAAGAAAGGGATAAGCATTCCAACAAGGAATTAAAAAGGAAAGAAACAGACAAGAAAAATTACAGATGACAGAACAAAAATGGGGAGAGACAGGTCGGGATGAATTAAGTCTCATGAAGCAAAGTACAGCAGTGAAACATTCTTCAAAGAACGAGGCCCGTACATCACGCTGTCGTGAGATGAATAATAGGCTGTCCTAAAAAACAAGTCATTATTTGACTTTTTTTTTTTTTTTTTTTGTTCAGGAGAATGATTTAAAATGTAGACAAAATAGGAAGAAACTAATAGGATGATAGCACTGAAATGAAAATTACTATATTTAAAGAAAAACCCCAGTAACCTCAACATGAAAATCCAAATCCGGGTGAAAGGTTTCAGTAAAATACCAAGACGCGGAGTGGTACCATAGGAATGGAGAATAGAATATGTAGTACTTTGTCAGAACTCAAAACATTTTGATGCAATTAACATGGAGGAAAAAAAAGTCATTTGATTCACAAAAGATGATATAATAGAAGCAATTTAAGTTATGAAGCTCATTAAAGGAGAAATGATGATTAGTTATGCTTTCAGGGAAGCTACCATAGCAGGAGGGAGATGAATAGAAAAGTTTCTCACAGATTATTGAATATTCTGTCTTTAATATTTTAATTAATGGCCAAAGCACAAAAGTAGAAACATGTTCAAAAATTTGCAAAGAAAATGAGAAAGGTGTATCCAAAAAAAAAAAAAAAGGATTAAAAATACTGCATGGGAAGAAGAGGGTAACTTTGCATGTAGAGTATAGAATTAAATAGGAATTTAGAAGTGCAAGAGTAACTTTTCTTTCATGGGAATTCATCACCTGAAGCTGTAAGGAGAGAGACCCAGATGACTTGTTGAGCAACAGATATTGAACCACAAAATGTGATCATAAAAAAGGTGATGGAATTGAAGGATGTGCCAGATACGAGTACTGTTCTTCCAGTCCTCCTGGAAATAAGCTAAGTCCAAAAACACTACAGATCCCATTCTCATGGTACTGAATGTGAGCGATGGCCTTGGTTGGAAATCCTGTACTGAACTTCCCCCACTGCTCACATCTGCCACAGGTTCCCACTGAGATAAGCTGTAGCCATATCCACCATGCTGGAGAAGGCTGATGTTACAGGCAGCCTGAAGGGTCAAGCATTATTGCTCAGCTGCAAGGCACTGGCTTGCAAGTATGTATAATTTGTAGGGGATACACATCCCAGGAAAGGGATACAGATTCTGGAAGTTTTGTGCTCGCAGGCAGTGCAGTTGCTATGGAAAGGCTCTAATATCTGGTGAGCCCAGGCTGAAAATGGTCCCAAGGTCGTAGGACCTACGCTGTAATAAGCCATCTGCATTCACTGAAGTTTAGAGACATCAGAAGTGATATATTTTTAGCAGTAGCAAATTCCACAGGAAAAGGAATATCACTGCCAAGTAAACCAAATAGAAGTACAGGGCCCACAAAGAAGTAAAAATTACTTCAAGTTACAGCCAGGTGCAGGGCTCAGTGTGACTGTTCAGCACCCAGACTCTTCCAACTTGCACTGAATACAGTCCTAAAATGTTAATATTGACAGGCTGTACATAAAGCCTATTTAGATCTATTTCTAACTCACTCTCTCTGTATATTTATCTATAGAATTATATGTATTTATGTTTTGAAGTAAGAAGCCAGAAGTTTTGGATATTGTGCTTTTTCTGGGTGCAATGCAAGGTTGTGGCGTTGTTCTGAGGGAAGTCACTAACAAATTTGAAAGCAGCATAGAAGTGCCACCTGAACACTTCTAAAAACAAAGTGTCCAACTTTGAAAAAAAGGCTCCAAAAGCACAATGCCCAGCTGGACTCCAAGGGAGGCTGTGGGAGCAAGAAGAGTCGCTACTGTGGACTGTTAAACAACATCTTGAGCTTTGGCCAGACACCCCCCCCTCTTTAGGGGGTGTGTTTCTATCTTTTGGGTTGCCCTCCAAATTGACCTGCATTTCTCAAGCGTTCTTTGTAAATACGGTACTGTGGATACTCTGGAAACCATCTTCTCATGTACATAATTACCATGACATCGAACTGGAGGTTACGTTCTCTTTTCCTTTGAGGAAAAAATTATTACATTGTTACCTTCTACAGCTGCTCCAAATGAAGAGAATAACAAAAGAACTCAACTTTTTGAAGAAAATGTTTAAAGTCATCACTATTTTGAAATTACATAATTGTAGCCTCATTTAGAATCCTCAGGCTTCTGGAATGGCAAAAAGCAAAATATTTGCCTGAGCTTAGCAGATAATAGGCACTCTAAAGACCAAAACATATATTAAAAATTATTTCTAAAAGTATGTCTATACAGTTGCCCACAAATTTAAGTCAAACACCAGTTTTGTATGCAGAATACATTTGTCCAGGAATACTAACTAGTCCACTATTACAAGATATGGCAGCTGCATCATTACAATTATTAATTACAATTGTTAACATGAAGATAAAATTAGAAACGGTTTGATGTCTGTCCTCCTCACCCTTCAGTGGAATTTCAGACTTACATCTCAGGTTGTATAATATTTTGATAATTACTTGGCTTTAGGGGAAAAAAAAAAAAAAAAGCCCTCGCATACTCCAGAAAAACTCAAAATTGCTTCTTTCTTCAATAGGAATTTCAGGTATTTGAGGAATGCCAGATCAGAACTAAGACTTGAAGTAGTATCAGAAAAATTCCCGTCTCTACTGTATCCTAAAAAACCCTAGCAGTCAGGTGAAGAATCAGAGAAATCAGGGATCATATGGTTAAGGCAAACTGCACAGATAGAAAGAAACCTGTAGGACCTGATGTAGTAATTTAGGTATTAGTTTTGTATTAAGGAATAACAGCATTAAGAGGCTTCAACTGTGCTAAGTGTGCACAAACACACAGAAATAAATCCCCTGGGCATTTCTGCATACTTCAGGGGAAATACGTCATGTTTGCTCACAGAGTAAATCCTTTCATAGACAGCTGAGCGTATAAAACAGCTTGGTTGTACCCAAAGAGCACAAGCTTTGTCCTCCCCTATCTTTTCTTTTCCTCCCTGTTTTTCAGACCCTTTCATTGAGCCAAATTAACTCACCAAAATAGCCCAGCCAAAAGGAGAGGGTGAGGTTAGGGGACGACAGGGACAAGCAGGACTTCAGCCTTTTAGTGCTGGCCAGTTATGATCAGTGTCTCACACAGAGCTGCATCCCAGGATTAGCCACATGAGAAAATCCCTCACATGCTTAAGTGGCTGTAGTACAGTGAAGACAGATGTCTATGAGCACAAAATATGGTTCTTTTCTGATAACTAATACTGTAAATGAGACCATGTTTAATGTCATGAACACAAATGGTACCATGGCAGCCAGTTGTTAACAGGACTGAAAACAAGTGTATTTGCATTTGCACAGCTCAAAACTTGCTAGTAATAGCTAGGGCCTACTAATGATAAGCTGATTACTAACAATAGTTAGGCAGGTTAACAATAAGAAGGTTAGTAAGAGTAAGCAGGTTACTGATTAATAATAAGTAACCACACTACCAACACAGCTAGGAAATTCTAGTTGCCACCACAGTGAGTTGTTACAAACCATCCTGTTACTGCATTATTCAGATCATCGCTCTGCTTTCAAACATAGCCTTCCACACTGCCAGATGTACATGGTTCTCGTGAAGGGCTTCTGTTAATTTGTTATACTTTTTAATGCATATTTCATGCCATCCTACATTTTCTAAAGTGGATAAAAGATACACAAATTACAGTTGTAATAAGTAGTAAAAGGAAACAAAAATCAGCTCTTACAACTGTTAATGTGTTTGTTTCATTCCAATTAAGTTCTGCTGTGGGGAGGTCAGTCCAGTAACACACCTTTATCCCTGAAGGTGCTAGAATTGCCAAGGTCACCATCACAGTGGTCAAGCAATGAGCTCTCAGGTCTAATACTGAAGGGGTCACATAAACAGCTAGGTGGGAGTTCACACGTTCCTTGATAACAACCAATTTGGGGTTTTGAATTCAGAGTTTTCTAATAAAAAAAAAAAGCAACTAAAAAAATTTCACAGCAGAGTCTCAGCACAAAGTGCTAAGTCTAGTCTGACTGACAAAGGGCCTGCTTATCACACCACTGCAAAATATTCATTTTTAAGAAACGCCTATCAATGAGTTCATAAAGTTTATGATATTGAAAAACTGTGATACTGCCTAAGGCGATCAGACCTGAAGCACATGAATGTCAGAGCTGAGATATTAAGCAATTAAGACTTAAAACAAAAACCCGAAAATAAAAATGCAGAGTTGCCCACTTTGAAGACTAGAAAAACATATTTCCTGCAAACCTGTCCATTTAATTTCCTCAGTGAGAATTTCCCATATCGCTCGCTTAACTAGATTCATAGTTTATTCCTGGATGAAACCTTCCTTCTCCTAATCTTCTGGTAACGCTGATTTAATTCAGGCCTAGCAAGCTGAGGCTGAGTTTACCTCTCCTTGCGTAGCTGGTTGGGTACCTGTTTGCCTGCTTCGGCTTGTTTCTAACCCTGAGAACTAGCATGTTACCGTCATAGCACGCAGGCCCTCCTATTCACACAGCTCCTTTTCTTCCCTTTCCCACTGAAATTGCACAGAAATAGCCTTCAGCTTCAAACCAGTCATGCAACTTCAGTCATGGGGCTAAGCAGCTTCTGAAAGAAGTATCTAGAATTTTCTAATTGATCATAATAGCTAGAGCTATTGTGTACACCCATGCCTCAACTGTGTAATGTAAGCGCATGCATAAAATAAACAGTTTAAAACAGAAGCAGAAAAGTTGCACTGCTCCTTTCAGAAGCCAATAATCACCAACCACATGCCATCGGTTTTGAGTCTGGGGAAGAATGAAGCTATTTCAGTGCTTGTACATGCTTCTGAAAAACAACGATGTTGCCTCTACAGTTCGCATACCTGACCCAACATCCACTGGCCTGTACTGGGAAGTTGGTAACTTTGCGGCATTTCCACAAACAGCTGAGGCCAAGCTACACGAAGGAGACTTTCTCAGGGGTGTTCTGTAGCTCTTCCACCTTCTTCAGAAGCAAACTGTTTTCTGTTCTTATCTATCAAAATAGAGGTGCTGATACACTAACACATTAAAGAAAACACTATCCCCTGAGCTTGTTATATTTCTGAAGTTACTTACAAAGCACAGGCATATTGTGCAATTATGCAACTTTGCATTGGCTGTAGACATCATTATTTCCAAATGGGATTAGATGGAGAATACCCACAGTCATTGACACATTTAGCATTGGCAAGGCAGTAAATATACTGGGTAATATTCAACTTTGTACAAAGAGTAACTAGGAAAAAGTTGCTCTGTTTTATTCAACAGCTAGTTCTCTTTTAGACACCTCACAGACAGTACAATACCAAAGTCTGCTCTTCTCACCCTAATGCAGAGCCAGCAACTCTAAAATGCAGGCCAAGCTCCATTTTAGGCCACACAGCTGAGCTCAGCACTGTTTACCTGAGCTCAATTTAACACTAAATGAAAAGAAAATCCACCCTGGAAGATGTTTCTGTGAAATGAATCCCTGCATACCTCTTCTCTCCAAGACAGAGTTGCCACATCCCAAAGGAATTTCCATCCCCTTCTATGGCTGGTGGCTGAAGGGGCAGAAAACCCAGTGGGGAACGCGCAGGTACCCCAAGGGCCTTCCAGCATGCAGCCTGTAGAGCACTTTCCACACCATTCTCACAAGGCCTGTGTGTTGACACAGAAAACTCCTATGATACCTGCAAAAAGCTTTGAATTCCTCAGGGAGAAGAAATTCTAGAAGGGCCAAGTATTAGGAAAAAAGACCAAAGTCTGTCTTCACGGCAATTAACTTGCAGGCGAGATTCCTCATGGTGTCTCAAAAGGGACTGCAAAACAATCCAAAAAAACAACACAGCAGAATTTTTCATCTACCTTCGTAGAGATGGTGATAATATGTTCCCCTTTTCTGCTGTGAGTTGTATTCCAACCTAACTCGCCACCACAAGCATGCCTTTCATATATTACCCATTCAGCACAGTCTTTCAGCTCTGCTATTTCCTTCAGGCAGGCATCCTGTAAAATAATGGAAATAAGTTGATAAATTATTTGTTATTTGTGCATACATGTCTGTGGATGCCATTCACTTGCCACAAATGAGAACCAAGGGCTGAGGCAGCATGACATACTTGATAAAGTGCTTGTGACTTCGTTTTTTCTTGACCAACCTATGGTTTCACAGAACAGTTTGAAATTAATTAGAAGTTTGCTTCAGGTCAAAGGGAGCAGTCCCTTTCCTCTCTCCTTGCCTCCTACTATTGAACAAGGTCCAAGGCTCGTAAAGTCCAGATCAAAAAGTCCTTCTGAGACCCAGTAAGCCTATTCAACTTGCTAACATAGTAGAAATAATCTCAGCAAAACTCTCCATACCACAACAAAAGCCCTTTCCAGCCATTTTGTTGTGCACAAGGGGAGGGAAGATCAGATGACTGCTATTAAAGGTGAGGGAAGCAAACAAGAAGAGCTGTTGATTTTTCTCAGCCATAACACACAAGGACATCTAAAGTGCGAGTTTGTGAGTTTCTTACTTTTTGTGTACTGTAGAAAAACCACTTCTCAAATACACTGAAGGATCCAAATATCATTTTCCCCAGACTTCTGATATAAGCCTCACACAGATTTTTTTTTTTTTTTACAGTCATTTTGAAAATCCCACCTTCGGTGTTCATTAGACTTTTCCCTTATAGATAGACCAGCTGGGAAGAATGGGCCAAAATACAGTCCTGCTGCTCACATAACTGCAGGCAAAACCATCTTTTTAACGTCCGTTAAAGTCATATTTGGATATTTGGTAATACCTTTTTTTTTTTTTTTGATAGTATGAAATGCAATTTTTCCAGTAACCACATAGGGTACACTGTCCTATGCCAGCACACCCCTGGAATCCCTCATCTAGATCCAGCCTTAGTGCTCGCAGAAGAGGCTGAACAGATAATATTTCTGTTTCTGCAACATCTACAGTAGGACTGCAAACTTTTCACATCATCCTGCCGCAACACCTTGGATGAAGTGATTTTTTGAGGTGCAAGAAAGCAGTCCAATCTCTCCTCTAACACTGGTCAAAACCCTTTAAAATTTAGAGAGAAAGAGAAAATAACGCCCCAAAAAACGAACCCTCACTCCACACAAAGGTGGGGAAGAGAAAATGGACAGATAATGAGAGCTTTTTTTAATCTGCCCCTACTCCTCAAATCGGTTTAAGCCTTCCAAATTTCTACAAATTTTCACTCAGTTTAGTTTTCTGGTTTGTTCCCTTGCCAGACGTGCTGCTTGTGCCATTTCAAGGGAGAAATTAGAATAATGGTAAAGAGGGAAAAACCAACCTTCTTCACCAGTAATACCAGCTTAAGGTGTACGTGAAAGCCTCCCTGAACACTAGGATGCTCCACAGTCACAGAAGTCTGTTTAGGTTCACTCGCTGGACAGGAGAGCAGAACTAAAACAGAACCCCTGCCAAACACTCACCACCAAAAAAAGCAAAAAACATTGCCAGTGGCAGACTTTCTTTTATGCCTTTTCAAAATTGAAATCAAGACCATTAATTCTGGAGCAAATCTGATTTTCTAAGAAGAAAGTACCCCTTTTAAAAAAAAGAATTCTAACAGAATATATATGCAACTTACATTCCAAAATATATAATAATTTTCCACATGGGAACTATGACAGTCTTTTAGGGTTTTTTTTTTTTTGCTTCTGTGTTTTGTTTGGGTGGTTTTTCTGGAGTATGGGAGGGCGATGTGTGGGGTTTTTTTAGAACTTCCTGCTGCTCTTTTGGACTCCGTATCCCAGACATTTTGCTGCAGAATGTCTACTTTATGTCCCAGTCACACAAAGAGTAATCATAACAAGAAGTATTGTACTTTGTACTATAAACACTGGCAGAATGAAATAGAAAGATAAAGGAAAAAATAATTAAAAATAGGACTCTTTTCTTTCCAAAGGAAGTAACGTGTTTTTTACCCCAGCGTCTTTTGTCATTGTTATAACAATGGTTCATTTTAGGCCGTATCTCACTGCACTTCGAATCAGGAAACCCGGTACAAATATACTACAGCAACTCGTGCTTTGCACTGTATGTCTGGTGAAAAAGAATATGGAATATTAGTTGTTCAGTTTAAATAAATTTTATCACTTAGAATTAATCACTTAGCGTTAGGCTGTACTGGTATACTGCTAATACAGAACTTGTCTGGCATTAGTAGCTGAAGTTGCTGAAGCAAACTTACTTGCTTCAAATTAGTAGTTAAAGTTGCAAGCTGCAAATTTTCAACTAGATAAGTTGAACTTATTTTGAACTTCTTAGTCACATAAAGGAAGGCCCTGAACCTTTCCAAACCAGGAGATAAGCTACAACGGTCAGCAGAAGCTTACACCCATCAAGATAAGAAGGCCCAGCTGCAGTCCAAGAAGGAATCCATGAGGAACAAGACAACCCCAGACCAGAAATTACCATTGGACCAAGGGGCATGTGCAAGGTGTGTGAAGGGCAGGTGCATAGATTGTAAGGGTATAATTGCCCAGGAATTTCTCTGTACTGGGTCCTTCCCCAGAGGCCCCCAGCTCAAGTTGTTCTTACTGCTGTACTACTCAAATAAACTAATTTTGGGGATTTTTTTTTTTACCTAAGACTTTGCTATGGGAAACCTAAGGTGAAGAAACTTCTTTAACGTCTGGGACAGCACCACAGATTTCAAGGGATTTGCTAAAGGTTAGCATAGCTGTTTCAGGGATACGTTTCCCTAGAGCACAACCTGTAGCACTGGAGAGCTCTGCAAGTTATGAAAGTGAAGGTGACTAGTTGGAACACTTCAACTCTCCAGATTAAGTCATCCATTTTGCAATGGGGCAGGTTCAGCGACTAACTGCTGATCAGGCCCAGATCCCAGCTTGATAAAGGAGGGATACATAGCAGAAAAGCACTCAGCAGCACATTTCCAAGCACTCTTATTCCCAGTAAGACCCCTACCTCTGACTTTATAGGAACTATAAGAATTCAGTTCTCCGGATTTTACTTGCTAGAGGAAAAAAGTGTATCCCCACTCCCCTTAGTCACAGAGCAGCACTGTGACCTGCAAACTCACAGCCCTGGAGAGCATGGAAGTGTTAAGATGCCTTAACTGCTTCCCGCAGAGCTTTGCCAGGAAAAATACACCTTCATTACCAACAACAACATAGTGTTTCTCTTTACACTGTATCAAATACAAAGTTCACATTGAGGGTGTATGCTTCTTCGTAACAGAAACAGCAAAAGATCACATTAGTTATTTTTCACTGTACAAAGCTAAAAATCTGTTTCTTTCTCTGTTCATTACCAATGGACATTAATGGAAACCCCGTGTCCCCGGCAACTTCAGTGGTGCAAAACCTGGCCCCTCTTCTTTTTTCACCTCTCCTAGTATAGGAAACAAGCAACAAGCCACCTTTCTTTCACATATTTCAAAAGTTAAAACACTTCACAGTAAGCATAGGAACTTGAAAAGAAAACTGCTCTACACTGGCATACATACATCAACACATCCACATTTCCTGATCAGCACCTTCTCATTTTCCAGAATCAAAATTTTTCCTTTTCCCCTTTCTTCGTCCTTTCGAGCTTGGACTTTAACTCTCCCACTGCAAAAAACAGCTTGCTGTGCTTCATGTTGGTCCTCTGGGTCTGCTCTGCCTCTCCATTCTGAGTTCCTTCTAGACAGGCTCTTGAGTCCTTCATTTTAATTAATAAGCTGCCCTGGATAGAGGGAAAAGACACCATGTGCTCCGTGTTAGTTTTGAACAACAGCTTAAATGTTCTCTGCTCAGCCTCAAGAGTCTGAGCACTTATTTGATAAAATTGAGGTGAAAGGATGGGTCCTAGTAAGAGAAAGGGGTGCTTTCAGTGAAACAGGGACCAGGATTTTACCCACATCTCCCTCAGGAGTCATTTTAAACAGTGAAAATAAATGTTACGGCTGGGCATTTTCCACAAGGAAGACACCAGAATCCTGGCCAGCTCTAGAAATTAGCTATATTAAAGCTGTGCATTATCTTGTCATCATGTAGAACTCTTCTTTAGCAAGTCCATTAATATTCATGAAATCATGTATACATTTCCCCATTCCAGGATGTGTCCAAGTCCAATGCTAATTAAATTCTGAAGGAGGAAGCTGTTGGCAGACACAGCATGCATCATGCCATAAGGCTGAGTGCTTCCCCTCTTTTCCAGCTGTGCACAATACAAGAGAGACCTATCTTTCTCCAGTTACACAGGAATGTTTCATGCCCAGGGTCCTCTACATCTCTCAACTGCCGGCCACTGGAGACTGTAGCTCACTAGCTCTCGTACTGTCTCTCCATTAGGATTCCTTCCCAACTTCCCTGTTCCCCAGTGCTGCAGGGTAATACTCTGGCCAAGAGGTATACTCATTTCCTGTATCATTTTAAGACTATGATGCTGGATCTTCCTACTGTGATGAATTAAAAGCATCTTCAAACCTCTGAATTCCTTTAAAATAAAAAGTTGTAAGCCTATATTTAAAAATCCAAGACTGACTTTACACTTGCGCAAACCATTTCCTTAAGGAGCAACAGCAACATAAAGACTAGAGTTCACCTGCACTTGAATTCCTCCCAGCCGCTTAATGGCATTATCAGTTCTGGCAAACACTTCCTAGGCAAGGAGAGCCTGGAGTTCGTTCTAGTGTGTGGGTCACCACAAAAACATAAAGCTCATCAGCTTTTGAACAAATTAAATATGTGGTCAGAGACAAAAATAACACTGGTGAATATCCAATATCCAAACGACTGCCTTTATTCTCATAATATATTTGGCCCATGGAAAAAACAGAATATGAAGTGGTGTGATATTTAATTGAACAGATATCAGGGAACTTTTAGGATGATGAGAACAACCAGTTGTTTCAAAGCACAAACGTGCAGCTGCTGTACACTGACAGCGCTGTGAACAAAACAGTTTTCTTCATCCCCTCTATCAAAGATGTAAAGTTATATGTCAGTCACCTAATCAGGAGGTGCAGGATAGTAGATGCATTATCCAAGGAAGGAATCGATTCAGTCAATAAAGGAATTGATATCTGTCTATAGTTAGAAAACACCTTTTACAGAACAGGCTGTTCTTCTGGATCACTGAGAAATAAAGAGTTTTATTGAGTTTCTAAATACACAGATACATGTATAATTAATATTGTCTAACTGCCAGACATTAAAAGTGTTTTAGGATTTTAAATGTTCTCTTCTTTTGTTCTTTCCTTCTTGAGAGTGCATCTAACAGCTATGGGGAAAAGAAAAGACATGTAAAAGAGTTAAGAACTTCCTGTATAACGAGCAGGGGACTAGTATGCAAACCTTAGAGTAGTGAATACACAAATGACTCACTCACAGAATCTATTAAGCAGGAAAACAGGATTCAGTCTTCTCTTTCTGACCCACTGGTGGGTGGCAGGACAGTGGCTTTCTGGCTTCTCCATCCATAGAGTGCAAATAATAAACATCTACATTCCCCATACTCAAAGAAATCACTGGGCCAAAAGGTCTCACACATGCAGAAGTACTAACTAGGACATTCTGGGGGACAGACAGGGTGATTTTCATTGTTTTCCAGAAATCTAGCTTCTGCCCAGGACAGGCAGTGAGGCAAGAACTCACATATTCACAGGCAGGATTGTCCGTATTAGATCTTCTGGGCAGCGTTAGCAGAGTCTCACTGGGCTGGAAGACAGGCTGCCTTCAGAGCCCGGGGCAGTCTTCACAAGACAGGCCTGGAACATGCTGGCAGCACAGGCTCTCCTGCCAGAGCCTGTTCCATACTTGCAGTCCATCCGCTGAATGATGGACAGCAGGCATGCTTCAGGAAAACTACACCAATCTTCAAGTTTGTGGAGTGTATAAAAGAAGTGAAACAAATCAAAAGGTCCTTCTACATCATCATCTCAGTTTGGATGCAGAGTGCACTTGATGCAAATCTTCTAATTGTGCATGCATCTTGCACTGTGGTTCATATCACCGAGTAATCTCAAAAAAATGCAAATTGGATTATTTTTGGATCAAATCAACCAAAAGATGCATCCCAGCCACTTCTGGGAGGCTGGTCCCAAGGACTGAAGAGCTAGTCAAAAGTAAAACCTTTGAAACACATGCAGATCAAGCATCAGGTTGCTGCACTGAAAGTTCCCCTCTCCAGTTTTCTACACCTGCTAATGGGGATGGAGGTAAAGTCTCCAAGTACAGACCAAGGACACTCTGGAGGGCACCCAGCAGGTGGCAATCTGTTGATAGCAGTGACAGCAAAGAGTGAGCAGGAGGTCCCACTTCTGGCAAAAGGCTCAAGGACAAGAATGTGGAAAGACGACGATTGTGCAAAATAAGAAAAAAAAATTTCTTGAGCATTATCTACTTATTTTTCTCTTTTTGAGAAGTTCAAACAAAGCTGGCACCAACTGGGCAGAAAGAATTACTTGGTCTTATGGATAAGATATTTTCTTAACAGTGTAAAAGCACACAATCATTCCATGAAGGAACAACTACTTTGCATTTCACCTATTCCTTGAAAAATGTTTTATTAAGATGGGTTTTACAGCATGACACGAGCCTGGTGGTATTAATCCACATAATCAGCTTCATCAGCAAATCAAACAAATAATGAACTATGATTCTTGTTACCACTGTCATCAAGAAGTGAAAACGTTGACAAAGAGCTGTATTTAATTCTCGGACAGTATCCATTAAAAAGTAAACCAAATTTACACAGAAATAATCCATAGTACCAATACCATAAATTCTTAGGCCTTCACCTTGTCTCAAAAATAATTAGAAAAAGATGCAGTTGTCACAGGCAGGAGCAAGACGTAACTCCATACAGAGGGAATGACTCCATATGAACCAAATATAGCCATTTCTGTGTAGAATTCCCTGTCATGAAAGACATTCTAATGTACACTGGCAACAAGCCCAAGAAATTTAAAAGAAAAGGCACAACCTTCTACAGCTGAAAGGCAAAAGACTTACCTTAGGAAAGCAGACCCCTTCATTCTCTTGGTCTGGAGGTGTCTCATGTTTGCATCTTTTCAGTTCAGCTTCCAGTTCCACAACCCTTTTCTGCTAGGCCTCTTTGTCTCTTCCGGTCTGCAAAACAAATCTCTCATACTTGTTCTGGATCCTTCTATCCTTTTTTCAGGTTGGACACTGTGAACCTTGAAGTGCTTCACCTGTGGGTCTGAGGGGATCTTTGGAGTGGGCAACTAACTTGGATTTGTTTTCCAGTTTACTCTCTCCAATATTACCAAAAGTAAAACTTCTAAACACTCAATTTTACAGATATTCCCCTAGGTGGTAACCTGTTTCTCTAAAAAGCATTCACAGAGTAACAGAGAAAAAAGAGCAATCTTTTTTTCCTATTATACAGAGAGAAACAGATTTGGAAGCTGCATGGTTTCAGTGGTGTGCAGATTCACAATCTATACACCAAATCCATAGCTCAATCAGGAACAAGAGTCAGGGGCAGAGTTTTTAAAGCATTTAGAAGGCTGGTAGTCTACAGTCACCTGTATGCTTTTAAAAATACCTTTTCAGCCTTCCTAACCTTCCACTAACACCTGTTCACTCAGACAAAAGTATGTGAGCAAATTTACTCATTTCAGCACACCCTCAACACAATCCCTGAACCATTGCACTATGAGTATCCCTTCTGAATTCTTGAAAAAACCAAGAAAAAATATTATACCCTGATAGACAAGAAAAGTCCACAAGGCAGGGAGTGAATTATCCCCTCTGGGCAACACAAATCTTCAAAATGCCTCCCATATGACTGGACATTACCTACAGCTGCATAAGTGACAACGCCTATATATCTCAAAAAGCATTAGAGAACATGGCCAAAGGTCTCCTGAAACTAGTCCACACATAAAATAGAGTTCAAAGTACAGTCCTCCTTCTTTCCTTCTCCTTTCTCTGCCTGCTAGTTCCTCTATCCTGTTCTCATTTCCAGAAAAAAATCAGTATTTTCCACATCAACAGATGACAAGTATAAAAGCAAAAAAGGAAAAATAACTCATTTTTGAAGAGAAGATGAGGGAAGCACTAGGAGTTTTGTAACAGATGAAGATGGCCTGTAGAAGCAAAACAAAATAAAATTAAGAAGCTGTTATGGTTTGAGAGAACCCATAACAATCTATTGTCGTTTGGACAATTATTCTCTCACCTGATGACTCCTCCCCACCCGGAAGGGGGAATCAGGGAACACAAAGAAACACAAGGGTTGAAATATAAATAGATTTAATAGACTAAGACTAAATAATTAACAATAATACTAAAGAACCAGTATTAATCCCAATACTGATATAAGATATACAGGAATTATACTCAGCCAATTCTATCAGTAGGAAGCTGTGCACTCCCAGCAGTGGACAGCAAATATCGAACACTGCGAGTGCAATGGCTTCAGGAGGAAGGGAAGGCCTCAGGGTTCCGGCACCGGGGCAAGGAGTAGTCTGGACCGCCGCCATCAAGGGAGAGAGCGCTATGCAGCAAACTTTTCTAATTTATATTGAATGTGACGTTCATGGTATGAAATAATCCTGTTGGCCAGCCTGGGTCAAATGCCCAGGCCTTGCTCCTCCTTGTCCCTGCACCTGGCAAGGCTCGAAAACACTAAAACCTTGAATTCCACAGAGCCTGGCTGGCTATAAAGTAAATATTTTCACAAATTCAGACACTAGAGTCTTCTAAAAGTGCAATTTTCCCCAGCATTAGAAGAAAAGTTAGTCCTGTGTCTCTCAATCCAGGACAGAAGCACCAACAGAATTAAGTTGGTATTTTTTTATACGGTCTTGTTCCTCATGACTAACAAACACCCTCAAATTTACCTTGGAGCTTTTATAAATTTCAGTTTGTACCACTAAAACTCAGAAATAGCGTTTGAAATGAACAGAATTACACTCTTCAAATGTAGCACAAGCAGCATGTCAGTGCACGTCCCTGCTTGCTGTTTCTCAGAAGAACATGAAGTGTATTTACCAACCACAGTTTGATTACAATTAGTATAATAGCAAAAACTTTGCCTTTACCTTTCTTGCATTTGAATTTTCAAGTAACTCCTTTTTTTTCCTTGGATTTCTTTGAGCAGAAAGTGCACAAGTCCTTGATTAAAACAGAAATAGCAGAGTATCAATAAATATTTTCATCATAATAATAATAAAATCCAATGTTTCTCATGGAACCATAATTTATACTTTCCACAGCAGTGGTTTCCTACTGGTCAAGTCAGTAAAAGACTTTCTTCATAAGTAACTTCCAGTTACAAATTAAAATACAGCCTCATGAAAGCATCTGTCTCTAGAATTGGCCACATTATACAGACTGAATGACGCTACAAAACTATTACTCACTAAACAGCAAGTTGTTCTCAGAAAGCTTCACATCTGCTACAGAACCACAATGAATTTAACCTAAATAAAAAGTGTCCTACTATTATTTCCATACACATTGTCATAGGATTATCAGAATCAGAGTCACTAGAGTAACACCACAGCATTGCATCACCGTTTTGCAATCACCATTTAAGAGCTTTAACTGATATTTAACCTTCAGTCTCCAACCCAGTGCAAGAAATACCCAACATTACTTCCAGTCTACGTCTTCAGTCTAGTCACACTTGTTGCGACATACAGGGGAAGGACAGCATGTTATACCCAGTTCAATGTTATGCAATTACAATAACCTTTCTCTCATCTCCAAACCCTTAAATGGCAAACTATTGCTTATTAGCTATAGACCAACTAAGAGATGAGACTGGGACATGAAAAAGCATTGTCTCAAAAGAGTGCTTAGGTGAAAGATCGAACTTCACATAGCTATAAAGAAAAGGAAGGATGCTAGGAGTCCTTCTGGCCCATCATTTTTTGCCTTGCTGGTGATTACATCAATTTTTTAAATCAACAGTGATTTACTAGTTGTAGTCTGGAATGTAGTTGTAGTCTGTACTCTGGAACGGAGAATTTGAGTAATTGGCCGCGGAAGTTAACAATGCTGATGGCTGGTTCAATTCATAATTTCCCAATGAGCAGGGTGAGAAGCCTCTGATTTTTGCCACCTTCGCAGTTGCCTATGCTTAATACAAGCAAAAAAAAAAAAGTAGCTTTAACTGTGTGGCATCATGTGAAATCTCTAATCAACAGCAGAGACTCTAAGGCTGCCCTTTTGCCGACCCAGGAAGAAACTACATCATATGCTTCCATTCTGCCTACATTTATAAGCATGACAAATGTATACCTAACTCACTTTTCACTTGTAATATTTTACAATTAGAAACAAAAGCAGCAGGCGTTAGAGATAGTTGGGAGGAGTATTCATTTAAATCTACTCAAATAGATCTACTTGTAAAAAAAATCAAATGTTTTAGGTTCCACAGAAGTTTGGTGAACCCACCTGGAAAAGACACCTATATACCACAAATATATGAATTTTCATGATTTGTCACAAAAACATTGCCAGGAACAGGGAAAAAATATCTACATTATACCTGACAAGTACTATCTTGAATTAGGGAAGTCTTCATAGTTTGATTTTTGATCTATCTCACTTTACAGACACAGCTTCATACTCAAAATAAGTGGTAAAAAGCAGTTTCCAGGGGAGCTGAAAAAATAAAAGATGTGTGTAAGTTTTGATACTGACAAAGACTGTTCAACATCATTTCAGGGAATACAGAACAAGACATTTGCACTCTTTTCACATCCCTTCCAAGGGTTTGTGTTATAGGCTTACCCATATTAAAAAAATAAAGCAATAGCAGCAGTAATGCTCACAACAGATATCAGGATTAGCACACTAAGGAAACCTTTTAGGAGTTGAGAATGCTGAAGTAAAGAAGTATAAATTGTCTTATTATTTCTACAGCATTGACTAGAAGAGTATTAGCAGCACAAGGAAAGGAGCACTTCTGCAGACAAGAAAATTAGTGTTTTGCCATGGTCTTCAGTAGATCATCATCCAAGAAACAAGTTCTGCTTCCTTAAATAAGTTAGCCCAAAAGGGTCTTGTATTTCTGTGGGACTGCTCCTGAGTGGGACTGGGCTCATGTTCACTTCTGTCCAGAAAAGATGCCAAATGAAATGATATTTCTGGAATCTTAATCCAAATTATCATTACTGTATGGGACAGGTTTGCATATGACAAAGGAAATTATCATGATTAACTGCATCTACATAGCAGAAGTACCTCATGCCCACTGAGCCTGAAGCTATGCTAGGAACTCCACAGTGTAAAAATGGTAACGAAGAGTTTATAATCTAAGCAATTAATGCAGAAAAAGCAACATTCCTATTACAAATAAGCCTTACAGGCACAGTATAATACATTTTAATAAGAACTTATGTATGATTCCAAACTTATTTTATCCACTGATTTTATCAGTGTTTTTACCTTCTAATTCAGAAAAATGCTACAGTGTGACTGATTCCTCCCAGGAAAAAAGAAAAAGAATTAAGAACAGTACCTCTTAATAGGAACGATACCTCTTAATCAATGCTTTAGTGTTTTATTAAAATTCCTGCTACTAGGGAAAAGTCAAAGTTCAGATTCAAAACATACCTGCATGTCTCCTTATTGCAATATGGTTTTTAGTAAACAAACATGCATTTTTAAGGCTTCTTTTAATATATTAAAAAAATACATCCTTTAGGCCAGCAGTATCCTATATCAAACACTGAGAGGTACACTTCTATGCTTGCAAAACTGCATTAGTGATTTTCTGTCCAGCTGCCTGACTCCAAAGAACCATGTGCAACTTAGGCCGTAAATGTGAAATTAAAGAATCTGAATAGATTTAGGATACATTACGTACAGTTCTGCAATCAAGGAGGAAATCAATGCACCTAATGTTTATAATATAAGCTAAAGAATTTCTACAGTCACAAGTGAAAAGCTTGGAATTACCTTGAATGAAAATTCCTACCTATCTCAAGCTTGTATCTTCAACAAGAAGAGAACAAAAATGTAGGAACGTATTCAGATCAAATGGAATAAATAACCATGTTAAAAATAATAAATACTAGGTATTCAGAAGGCACAAAGACATACTGACCATAAATTGATCAGTTTAGGTTGCTTTTTAAGTGATAAGGAAGCCTGAGAATAAAAGACGTCCCAGCAGGAAAGATGGATTAGATCTTGCAAAATACACTAAAAAGACGACAGAACTAAGATATTCACACTTTTAATAGACCAACTCAGGAAAGCAGAATTAAAACCAGGGTGGGGGGAAAAAAGCTAGGTAGAGATCAAAGATAAACAATGAAAATAATGATAAACAGGTTTCAAAACTAAGATAAAACCTTGAAATCCCACGTGACCATCTATATCAATAGTGGCAGGAAGCGTGACAAAAGCCAGAGTGGGAACATACACAGACATTACCACTTTCCCAGGTAGGAGCAAAACCCAAAGATCTTAATGCTTTTAAAAGGAAGTGCTAGGCAATCTCCATCCCAGACTTCTAGAAGAACTGCCACATGAAGTTACAGATCCAGCAGTAATTTGCAGTATCACACTATGAGAGTTGCAAATATCGCATCTACATTTAAGAAGTGAAGGAAAACACAACAGTCTACTGTGGATCTCTTAACCTAGCCTTGATGACATTCAAAGTTGAAAGACATATACTTTTGTAAAAACAAAGACACAAAGTTTAGTATGAAAAATGAGATATAATGCAACACAGATTTGTAAAAGACCAGTTCTCTGCTCACCAGGCATTTGCCTTAGATTAGATCTACTTTATTACCTGTATTTAGAAGAATGACTTTTCTTATCAGTCTGGACTTCAGAAAAGCACTTCATATGAGAAGTTAAAATGGAGATAAGAATACTATTGTAGGATAGGACACAGCAAGCCAGGGAAAATGAAAAGTGGGAAGCATTAGGCTAAGGGAAGGTTGAAATTTCTTTCATTTAATAGCCTTTCAAATAAATAGTGGAGAGAGGCAGGAAAGAGAGAAGAGTGCTAAAGGCATAGGTCTGGGAAGACTCCAGAGCTATAAGATAGCAGTTTGTCTTCAAACTTCTAGTTGCTAAATTTTTTCTGTTTGATATAGAGTTGCCCAGCATCACACAACCCTTTAAGCGCAAAGTCAGGAATAAAAAAAAAAAAAAAAAAAAAAAGGAAAACACTTAACAGAATTCCCTGTCTTCTAAGTGAGATTGACAGATTTTTTAACAGCATGTAGACATTTAACTTCCACCCCCTCAACACAAAGTCTGACCTTTTACAAAGCACCTATGGGACCAACACTCCCATTTATTCTATGGAAGCAGACATTTAAAAGGAGGTAGAAGTATTTCCTGTATTTTTCATGTATTGAATCTAAACATCTGGGAGTCTGAAGGCCAGTGTTCCTAGACAGTGTTCCTGCCCCTAGAAATTAAATAGAAATCAATGTTTCTGAAGTCCTACCCAGATTCAATTTATAGGCAGTGTTAAATTACATAATTGAAGAGGTCTGTTCAACAGCCGATATTCCTGTTTTAAACAGCATCACAGACAAAATAAGATTTCAGTATTAATAGCAATTACTGCTTTTCTGGAACAATTGAATTGTTAAAACACACACAAACCAAACTAGCACCTTGAAGTGCCATGAGAAGAGATTACATCATTACTACAGACCATCTGCTAGAAAGAATACAGACCAATGGATGATGAACCAAAAATCACTTCTGGCATAAAAGACTTCCACTGACTTCAGGAAATTTATCCCAATGTTCTTGTAGGTTACAAATGAATAAGATGACACACACTACAGACTAGTAGAGGTGAAACAAGGTTAAACCCACAAAGATTGATATAGTATACTCAAGGCAATTTATTCTTTTTGTTACAAATATATTTGTGGATGCTTACAATCAAGACTGGGACAGCTATTCACATAAGTTAATATGCTAAAAAAAGTAGGATATTTCTGCAGAGATAAGAAAGAACATATGGTCCTTGTTGCCAGCTAAGGGTGCCTTTTAAAACAATTTTCCTCAATCTGATTTGCTTTGCAATTACACTAAATCCTGCCACGATTGCTCTCATAGAGCACTTACAGAATTTGGCTTCCCTTGAAGATGTATTTTTCCTTCCCCTAGTTACCGCCTTTATTATTGATTTCTAGATAATCCCCGCAGTTACTAGAAAAAGGTTTTGGCAAGTTTCCCTAAGGGCCTGCAGATGCTTATTACCCTTATCAATAGAGCATCCTTTCACCCCCTTAGCTACCATCCTCAGTTACTAACTGTTTGACTATGCATATGTTCTGTTCAGGGACCAGCAGGGAGAACATTTAATATCCTCTCACCAACAAACAAGAAAGGCAACAGCTGCTGGCCTCAGCAGAGGGTCTGCTCAGGGAACCTGTCCCAGAGAGAAGTCTGGCTGGACCCAGCTGCAGAGAACTAAGCAATTTCCCCTCTGCATGGCAAAACGTGCTATGAGAAATTTGGCCCATTTTGTCCTCTCCTTATTGGAAGGAAATTATACTATTTTAAAAAAAACCTTATTGTACTATATGAAAATCCCTTTTAACCAAAGCAGAAGAACTGTAATCAGAAAAGTAGTTTCATTAATATCTCTGACACAGAGAGGTCATACCAGAGAAGTGGAAGTTCTTTTGTCAGAGAAATAACAAACTAAATATTCTGTTAACAAACAGAAATCACAACCCTGAAGACAGGACTGCTAGCATGCAAGCTGCTTTCTGAGAACTAACTAGTTGCTTAAACTGAGAAGAAAAGCTTAAAGAAACATTTTAAAGCTATTAGCGTAAAACTCAACTAATACCTGACTAGTACTGCCTGCATTGCATGTGACTCAGACGTGCCTGCTGCTTCATTATTGGGGGTAACAAGAGGGGCTACTTACAGCAGAGGGTTGCCACATGACTCTCACTGCCAACTTTGTTCAGTTAAATTACTTTGTTTGTTTTTAATTTGAGAAAAACATCAACTGGGGATTTTTTTTCTTTCTTCCTTTTTTTTTTTTTTAATTCTATTTAAAGACAGAGAAGGAAGAATTGGATTATAGTCCCAAAGTTTTCCTCCAAGTGAATGCCAAATCTCAGAAACCACAAAGCAAGTACAAGGACGCCAAAGGCTATTAAACATAATTCAAACATTTTTCCTTTTATTTTCAGGATTTGCAGTCTTGTTCAGAAGATAAGCATTTACACCTCAGAGTGAAGACAGAGAAAGAAAGACTGAATGGGTACAGAGATCCTTTGAAGAAAGGAGCTGTGCCTTATCTCCAAAACTGGGTAACAGGCTCCTTTAAAGGGAGCTGTGCTCTCCTTAGTCTCCAATTGCCCAGCTGCCACTCAGGAAACAGACTGAAATGCTCAGGGTTAAAAGCTTCTCCCCTCCCTCCAACCCAGGCAGTCAGGAGATGAGACGACATAAACTCAAACTATGGCCCCAAGCCAGCCCCTTAAAAGGAAAACAGAAGTGTTTTAGGAAGGTCGCTGGTGCTAGGATCTGGCTGCTGCCCGTGTCTCTCCCGACAGCAGTCGCTGCAATCCCAGGGCTGTAGAAACCACTCTGCACTGCAGGGGAAAAGGAGTGTCGGCTGCTCTCATACTGGGCGGATCTAACACTCTCTATCAGTAATTTTGCTGGTTCTTTTCTTGTCCCAGCTTGCTCATGTTCAGTAAGACTGGTACAGAGCTGGATTCACAGTTGAGCAAATACCGTAGAAATTCAGAGCCTCTGCTTTTGTTCTGAGATGAGGAAAACTGTTAGTTTTCCAACTAGCATGAGTACAGCCAAGCGTGGGCTGCTATCTGACCGATGAGTGATTAGTGTTGAGTGTAATGGAAAGTGGAAGCTTTTTGTTTCAGGGCTAATTAAATGCTTGATTTATGTCCATTAAATAGGTGATAGAACTTCTGAGTGCTAGTTGCATGCCCAGTGGTTTTTGTTCCTTTACTGCCACAGTAACCCACTGTATGACAAATACTCACATTACTTAGTTGTTACCACAACTGCACATAGTTACCTGGCAATACTATCTGCAAGTGGCCAAGGGCTGAGCAGAACCCAAACTAGCTGGTCACCAAGAAGCTGTCACCAGGGCCTGAGCCAGCTGACAAGATCAGTGGAATTGCTACTGCTGCTTCCCTGTGGATTCACATGAAAAAGGAAAAAAAAACCCAAAACAAAAATTCAAAAACAAACAACAAACCAAAGCAAAAAAAAAAACAGCAACCAAACAGTCCTGGAGATCAAACAGGCATTTTTTTCCCCCACAGTAAAAGTCTTTGTTAAATTATATATATATAAAAAAAAGATTTAGGCATTTTTAAGCAAGAGATTGAAACGACAAAATAATCACTGGTGCATGGAGATGTTTTTGACTAAATCCGGTGGAGTTTTGTTTTCTACCCAAGATATAAACCTCTGGCACACTGGGGGTTAGAAACAGTAAGGCTGAGTGATTTAACTCTTGCAGCACAAGTGGTTTCACTACAACATTATACCAATATGATAAGGCTGAAACCTGACTACAGTGTGACTTTCATACATTAGAATGTGAATCGTGTTACTACCACATACTCTAACTTGAAACACCAATAATTAAAGTGACAATTCATTTCTGTAGCATATCTGTTAAAAAAGTCTCATATGTGAAGCGCCTCTTGGCTTATTTATAGACAAAACAGCTGTTTCCTGCATTCCTTGACCTAGGCTGAGGTCTGTTCCAAATCCTGCATGTACCGAGACAGCCTGGGTACAGAGTTACCTCGTGTGGAAGCAAAATGTGGAGCTCCCTTCTGAAGCAGTGAATGGTGTCTCTTCCACTGTATGCTGACACCTCCTACGGAACATACCTTTACTGGTGATTTTCTTTAATCACAAGAAAAGTGATAATTTTTGATGGTGGTGGTAGACTAGCTCTGGAACTTGGGTCCGTTCATTTTAGAAAACAAAGTAGAGAGACACCTTTCACAGCTGCTTTCCTCTCAATTTCCCTCCTGAAATGCTCTTTAAGTATATAACAAGCAAAAGCAAATAATAGCCTCCAGCTAAATTAGCCCATTCGTCTAGATAAGATGAAGATATGTTCCTCATCTACACACTGAAATGATTCTGCTCATATCACTCGTACCCAGATGCAGTAATTTTCTGCTACTGCTCACTTTCATCTATCCTACTACATTGCTACATGCAGTACATCCTGCTGCGCATCTGACACTTTGAATTAAAGTATTATGTACTTTTCTTAGTCAACATTGGGTACATGAATGTACATTAGTACAAACAGGTAAACCCCACATATTGTTGCATATACAAGTACCTCCTTTTCACAGATCCGCAAGTGATGAAGGCTGTTTTAAATACTTTTTCCTGTTGTCTTTATTTGTTCTGAAGTGATAATATTCATTACAACTTAGAAGTTTCTTGCTCTGTCTAAACATTTATTCTATTAAGAATTCACAGTCCTAAACCTTAGCATTGAGATAGTACACATTTCTGTCATTTTATATCTTTAAGTTAATATCCTTTTAGAGGAGTTTTACATCATTTATTTAGATTCATTAATGCTTTTCTCTTTTAAGAGAGAATCCACTTAATTTAATATAGCTGCCCCTTCCTTAATTTTTTAAAATACATAAATGGGAGTGTGTGTCCTGTTCTGACATCATCATCCACATTTTGCCAAGCAGCAGCCAATATCTGCAATCTTGCACCAGACCCATGCTGGAGGAGAAATCAATAACATATTCTAGATTACTTTGCTTTATATGCATGCAAACTACAGAAAGGCAAGTGAACATAAGCAAGCAATTCCTTCTCCCAGGAATTCCAGTCTAGTATCTTTGGCTGGATCCCAAAGGCCACATGTAAACCAAGGAAAGGCTCAAGGATCAAGACAGAAAAAGATATCCCACTACTTCCACAGTTTCAGACTGAACCTCTACACAGCCATGAATAATCCCAAATGAACTGTCAGCACAATACGTCTTCCCAAAATAGAACATTTACACACACACTGAGTAAAAGAATGTGAAAGACTGGTTGCTGGCAATCATAATTTCGACTCTCCAAATGCATTTGGCAATACTTGTCAATTGAAGTACAAAATGATACACGCACACACTCAGGTATTAACACAAATTTAAATGATCAGTTTAATTAAACCAGGCAAGTTTAAGCATAGACAAGCCCTGCAGTGTATTTCCTCTGAATACATATTAAAAAAAGACCAGAGGGGGAGAGGGGAACCACTAAGTTTTAACTATTTTTTCCCCCTTCACTGTCCAAACATACTCATCCTGCTGCTCAGATGGTGTGCATATTTTGTGCTGATCTATTCAGATATTGCAAAGTAGGTGTTGGGTGGGTTTACTGTAGACATTTTCCTATGAGATGTAGTATCTTCCTACACGTAGCCAGTACAGCCTTTGCTACTATTCACAGTCCTCTTGCTTTGACAGCCAGCAGGGGCTTTAACTACAGGCTGGGCTAAGCCTGTACTAAATTGAACTGTAGCCTGAAGCAATTCCCAGCTGGCTCCAGAACTGATACAGTGGGCAAACGACTGACAGCCTTTCACAGCCCTCCCCTTATGTTCTGAGCATAACTCTGCCAAGCAGAAGCCATGCAAAGTGTAGGATGTGGCCCCAGGGTCTGTAAACCTCAGTCTAATCATACCTAGTATATCCAAACAGGAGCTCTGTATATCTTTTTCTTCTCTTTGTTTTTTCTGCTTTCTCAAAAGCTGTAACCAACTACTTGGCTCTTTTTTCACACAAGGCTGCCAGCTTCTATAAACAGACTCAAAACCTGGCAATCAGTATGCAGAATTCTGGTTGCAATATCCCTGCTTTGCTGTCTATTTTTGTAGACACATTTCAAATGTTTGCAATCCAAGGGTATTTTCCTTTGGTTAACTATTCCATCTTAAATGGTATATAAGATAAATTTCTTCAGAAAAGATTCCAGTTATCCCTCAGGTGATTTGTACTACATGAAAGAGAATTAAAATGAGAGTTTTTCTTTCTGTCATTGCCAGATTTGCAAGTCAGTATTCTGCACACAAAAACCATATTAATTTATTCAGTTCCCTTATCTTCCTCCTTTCACTCTCTCAGCTGATACAAGGCATGCCAAGTTCACCATGCTTCCCTAATGCTGCACTGCTGTTCACTTACTCTTCCAAAGGGAACATTCTCTACATCTATTTAGCAAGATGGCTTTTAAAAATAGGAACACAAAATCCAGTGCTGAGTTCAGGATAACTATGGGAGGTACAGCAGGTGCAAGTATTCTCTTACGCAGCATTTTCTGATGATAAGACAAAGAAAAACTTTACTTGCAAAGGGCTTAGAGGGACTTTTCAGAGTATTTCTGTTGTACGGCTTTTGAGAACTATAGTAAACAGCCTATTGTAAACGAGTTTGGCCAAGCTAGTAAGCGGAAGTGTAATTTCTGAGCCTGCTTGCTAAGCCAGCCAGAATTTTTCACTCCCAAATCCACCAGGCTCCTGTCAGATGAACAACCTAGATTTAAATCAGAGAGAGAATTTAGGCTTCTAATTTCTCCCAAGTCTAGAAGTCAGGACCTTAATTCCTTTGCTGAGGCAAGCACTAGGCCTTTGCTACAAGATCTTCGAAAGCTACTGCTTTAATCACTGCCTGAAGGGAGACAGAGCCAGCCAGGAGGAATGCCATAAGCTTTTTTTGGTATGACATAGCATAGCAGAGACTAAGAGTTCCCATGACGGACCTACTACTCAAAAGCAAACTATCACCGTTTCACACTGGCACCTGAAGTCTGTAAATTCATCCCAGTGTTTTCCAGATATGGCAATCAAAATCCGTTTCACCTTGTGAGTACTTGAAAATGTTTTTGATTCAGCTTCAAAGGCCGAATTATACCAGATGAGACTGAGCTTTCTGAAGAGGGCCAGGAAGGTGTCCATGCCTCCTTAGTTGCACACTGTCCCCAGGCTTCCCACTTTCACCCACTTCTTGCTGTCACAGAATTCCCAGTTGAAGACAGGGAATATAAAGACAGCATAAATTCAATAAGCGGAAATAAATTCAGAGAAAACATACCTCAATTTAATCTGTGATTTACTGAAATTTGGAGTTGGGACCAGACACAAGCATACGTAGCCCTGTATTTTGACTGTGTGTGGATTCCAAAAACCAGTTTATAGTGTTTATACTCTAAAACATCATGGAATAACTTTTCTGGATGAGAAACGTATTACTGTTTAATTTGGATTTTTTTCCTCTTGCCTGATGCTGAATACATAAGTTATTTGGAGATCAGCTTTCAATTTTCCAGCACAAGAATTTTTGCATATTATTGAATTCAACACATTAATGTGGTAGTTGATTGACCCTGTTGAACCTATTTCCAATTCAACCAAAGTTAGTCTAAAGATTAATCTGCTTTGCATTTAGTTTTACACATCCATTGGCTTTTTCTCTTGAACAGCAGAAGTACTGGGGAACATGTTTCTTCTACGTAGAAGCAAACAAGCTTTTGACATAAGATAGGGATGCACCCTCCTCTTTTAATTAAGAGACAGGATCCAGTTTTATATATAAGTGCTGCCCATTTGGTGGGTATGCAAGTTCCATCAGTAGCAGGTGCACAAACTGGGAACCCTATCTGTTTCAATCCTGACAGGATTTCTGGCATATCCACTGTCTTTGATCAGATACCCCTGCAACTCACTATTTACAGTGCTGCAAAGCTGTAGCTCGACAAGCCATGTTTAAACCTCTCCACTTCCAACTGATGCTCTCTTGACTGGTAACTCCCCATGCCATTCATCTTTCTCAGACAGGAAGCACTCTGTGCTATAGCAAGATGTAATCCAGTCCTTTTATGCCAGCCTTTGTGTTGGCTGTTCTGCTCACTTGATATCCCTTCAGGGAGACAGTTCAGGAAACTGTGGGTCAGAAACAAGTCCCACAAGAACTTTTCTGCCAGTTAGCTTGCTAAACTGTCCCACTCCAGAGCTAGCACAAGCCAGGGGATAAGCTCACTCAGGGGCAGTTAGTCATCCACATATCTATATATAGCTTTAATGCAAAATTTCATCTCATAATGTGGAAGCACTCATACCTTGGACCGCCCTTTAGAGGGTCATCTACCATCTTCAAAAAGCAATACACTAGACACAGTCACCTTATGCATTCTCTCATGCGCGTCTTACTTTTGTCCTGCCTTGGTGTGTGCTACAAAGAACACTAGTGTGGAAAATATTTAAGTGTGCTTCATATGTGCTATTGAATTTGTTACACTGTTCAAAAGGCTTACAGATAGCAATAAGCAGTGAAAGGCTCCCGGTTGAAAAAAGAAATGTGGGAAAGGGCAAATGATTGCCTACTGCAATATGAAAGATCTTTACCATAAAGGTGTCATTTTCATATAACAGAATAGTACTGAATAGTTCAGAATATAAATACTATAAAAGACTACTAGGAAAAAAAAGTTTTCCCAGGTGTCAACAGTGAATATAGGTCATTTACACAGTTTTTCTTAAAAAACCCTCCTTTACAGTTTTATTTTCAAAGGCCTCAAAAATCTTCTTGCTTCACATTTCAGGAACAGGCATGTCATCTATTATAGAACAATAAATTACCAAATCAAAATCAAGCTCAGCTCCACTTATTTTACTATTAGGTACGACAATGCTGCAAACTAAGAATTTTGAAGCAAGTTTTGGAACTGAGACAATGTCTATTTGTAAACGATTATTAAACACAACCCAATTATGTAATTGTTTCCACAGTCTTCTGGAATGCAACCTGTCTTCTAGTCTTTTTCCCCCCCAAACTGTATCAAGTACTAGGAAGTTCTTAGTGTCATCTTTCAAGCTAAACAAAATGCACCAAAATGGTTTCAAAGTACAGATTTTTTTTTTTTAATGACAGAGTGATTTAGGAGCATGAGTGATTTTCTAATTTCTTGTACTTAAAATATTCTGTTGAACTACCCAGAATTAAAGAAGTTTTAGAGATGTTGTATTTACTAATGCTGACAAAGGCAAAAAGCCACAGTTGCCTCCTCTAGGCTTCAGAAGGTCAAACAAGAATAAATGCAGCCAAGAACTAGCCCAGAAATTTGGAACTAGAAGACGTGCAGTCAAATCTTAGCCTCATTATAGTCATTATAAAAAAAGTCCCATTGAATGTCTTCAGTGGGTACAGGAGGTTCATCTTTCCTCCAAAAAATATCCTGCTTCAGGCACTAAACACTCAAATTTCCAGTGCTACAAAATACTGGATCTCAAATCCAGCAAAGTAAATTACTAACTACTTCTGCAGGACTGCTCTGCTTAATGTTGGCAGCCAGCATGCCTGGCGTATCAGACATTTCTCACTCTCTCTCATTTCCTTATTTGACTTTGCTGACCCCAACTGTGATACAGTGAATCACATCTTGTCCCCAGGCACTCCAGTTCTACCCAGTCTTTACTCTCACAGACATCCCCGCTGAGGCTGGGGGATTTATTTAGAGGCACAAGAGTTCAAAGAGGTTTTGCACCTTTCTAATAGAAAGAGATTCACTGTAACCTGCAGGTACTCTCTGATCAGCAAGACAATTCTCCTAAAGGTCCTGGCCTGCCTCACAGACTACTTGTGCTGATCATTTTGTTGGCAACCTGAAAAGTTTGTGAAATTAGCAATTCCGCTCAGCTATTAAGGCAGTCAATGGACAGAACTGACCTGAAGAACGTATCAGTCCACTTACAAAAGAACTCAAAATTATTACTTCTAGTCCATCAACAACAAATACAGAATATGAATTTAACATGCATGTTACTGAAATAACCTGTTACTCATTAGTATACAGGCAGCAGTGGCATAAGTGATACGTTTTTTCTTCTAACACACCTGGTGGAAGCTTGAAATTATTTTGCTAGCTAGATCGAGAGGTCTCTTTTGTGTTTAAAAGCAGCAGTAAAAGAAAAATACTTTGATTCCTCAGCACCAGGTGCTTAATTTGTTTACAAATAATCGATGAAGCCTAACAACCCAGCATGATACTTTTCTATTATTTCCAAGCAGTTAATGCCAACACTTTAAGAAGCAGCTTTTTTTTCGTGCATTTTTTCCCTCCAGCTTTTACAATCCATTGTTGTTACTTGTTCTAGACACTTAAACAGAAGTGACATGTATGCAAAAAAGATTAGCCATGTAAATTTAGGTGTTCAAAGTGAGGGGATACCTCTGAAATTTTGGATGTAAAGGACCAGCACATGCTCACAGAGCTATTTAGTATCCTTACTGTTGGATTTTCAAAATACTATTACTCTGCTCCTCTATTCTATACTATTACACCAGAAACTCTAATAAAAACTGACAGTATAAAGTATTTCACAAAACAAGTGTCATTTTAACTACTCAAAACTACTTTAAAGACTGTCGAAATGCAACTTTCTGCTTTAAAGTAAAAAAATGTTTTTCACAAGTGCTTCAGTTGACAACATGAGAATGATGTTCCTCCAAAGAGGATTCAGCCTTTCAGCAGATGGTGTTTAGTTAAAACACAGCAGGAAGGACAACATATGTAATGACCTTTACTTTGTTGCCTTTCTTCTTACAAAACATTGGTCCTATCTAAAAGGGAACAGTCAGATTTGCACAAAAGGCTTAATACCTCACATTAAAGTAGGATAAATTATACTGCCTGCCAAGCAGCCACAGACAAAGGAAGTTTGCGCAATGGGTATCACCAAACAAAACCAAAAGAGTGCGCTGTCAAACTGCTGCCCTTGTTCAGAAAGGCAGAGCAGTGTGGATGGCAGTTTCCCCAAACTCGCTCTCAGCAGAGGCCTGGTGCAAAACCAAGGCCAAGGGAAAGGATCCTGAGGTTTTGGGGGTTTTGGACCAATCCTATGAGACTCTGAATTACAGAGGAGTTGCTGGACCATGGCTTCAGTTAAACACCAGTGCCAGGTAAGTGCTCCCAGGTTTCGGGCTGCATGGTGACTCCTCACCTGCAACAAGCTCTGCCAGAGATAGTAACGAGTACTGATCTGCTTTCACAGCCACGTGATGTTAGAGGGGGAATCCCTGTGCCTGCAGAGACATCCCCATAGCCTATCCTAGTGCTAAATTAAATAGCACCTAATTTATTATGCTATTTAGAAATAAAATTACAACATTCATGCAGCCTAAACTAGAGCAACACCTGTAATTTGCGGCATTTCAACACACTGTACCTATTGCCAGATTCAAAGGCACTGAGCTATGCAGCAGGGAGCAGGAGTCAAGCACCCCTGCCACTCTGGAGTACAGCATCATAGGGGGGAAGAAATCTCTGCAGGGCTGCCCAACTGTCTCTGCCAGAGATACTGCGAGGGAGGGAAGAATTTTCCTTGCTAGGGGGGTCCAGGGAAGTGAGGGGGTCACTCAAAAGCAGAGAGCGATTAAATAACTTAATTGGGACTTGACAACTCAGTAGAGCAGCCAGACCGACATCATACCCATTACCCTGTTGTGCTGCAACATCTGCTTGTGACAAGAAGATATATATTGCAAGCTATGACATGCAATGTTTGCATTACCCTTGCCAAATCTGGGGAAAGAAAAAAAGAAAAGGAAAAAAAGAAAAAAACAGAGCAAAGTGAGTTGTCCCTGATGAGAAAAATCTCCCAAATATGGACACTTCAAGGCCTGCATTCTCACATCATGACCCAGGTTTCTGGAATAAATGTCATGATGTATCAGAAAAGCACTTCCTTGAGACACTGCACCAGGAGTCACCAGGATGTCTAGTGTGTGAACCATGGACAGGGAAAGGGAGGTATAGCCAGCAGAAGACAGTGTTCACAGTTTTGTATGGGACGCTAACAAATAAGAGCTGGTCACGTCCCTGTTATGAAGCAGACAGGATCTTAATTTGCACGTGTCCTCAGAGTACATATGCTTTTCAGCTCCAACAAAGAAAAATTATATATATGCTTGTCAGCAGTTTTAAGGCAAAAAGACTTGAGAATGTTATGAACAACTAAACCAGATGATACAGAATTACTGCAAGTAAATCTCCAAATTCAGATCTTTCTTCACCTGAGCAAAGCCTGCCTAATAGTTAGTAATGAAACAAAAACATTTCAAGGCTTCGTCCCTCTCAGCTGTTGCTTTAACAGGGGTAGACAAACATCCATTTAAGCTACATTGCTAGCAAATATATTTTTCCCAGATCTTCTGCTTATTTTCTGAATAACCTCTTAAAAACAAACAAACAGAAAGGAGGACTACATTTTAAGGACAAATAAATAAGCCATTATTATTATTATACAGTGTTCTTATATCCCACTGATAAGGGTAAAAGCCAAATAATTTCCATGGAGGAGGAAGAGAACTAACAATATACTTTTCAGCACTTACCATAAACATAATATTTATTGTAGTGATGGAGAAAAGCAGCAGATTTCAGATTACATCATGGAAGGAAATCTGTTTTAAAAAGGGGAGATGTACACAGATATTTGTATTTGCAAGCCCCTCCATGATGCTCCATGGTAGCATCAAGTTACTGCACTTGAAAAAGCAGATCTTTGCTGTATTTCACATACTTGCTCAAAGGCTAGTAACCTCTCCACTGGGCACAGAGTTGCTAGTGAAAGACGTTTGTCTGATCTATCCTAGGTTCATGACTAAATTCAAGTAAGGATTTTTGGAATCATCTCTTTGTGAAACCACATGAAAGGGATACTCCCATTTGCTTTCAGAGCAAATAAGGGATCTAACTGGAGCAAAGGGCATTTTCAAAGACTGGCCCTGTTGCCACTGAGGAAAAAAATGGACTGGCTATCCCACTGCAGTTCAGATGCTACGAAGCTGAACAGTAAGAACGAGTAGTGTATTTGCAGGAAGAGCTGGAGCCCAAGTGCAACTAAAATTAGTTCTCACCCACCCATTGCTCCCATGATTGCACCTTGCATGGAAGGTCCTGTAGAACAAGGAAGAGAACAGCAGAGAAAAAACAGAGGCTAAGAAAATAAAGACACAGAGACATATTCTTACTTTTCAAGTATTCTACCACACAACATGTCTAAAAAACATAACTCAATCCCACTTCAGCTCCTCCTACCAGATACAATCACAAGTCTTTTACCTTCCCAAAGATGAATTGTGCAGCACAGCTGGAGTCTGAACTCACAGCATCCTCACATCCAGGGATGTCTATGCTTACAACTGAACTATGCAACAGGCTGATCAAGATCTGTGTAAACTCCTACAATAAACACAACTGTCACAGACAACTGTGGGGGACTCTCCATCTCTGGAGACATTCAAAACCCACCTGGAAGCCATCCTGTGCAACCTGCTCTGGGTGAACCTGCTCTGGCAGGAGGTTGGACTAGATGATCTCCAGAGGTTGCTTCCAACCCCTATCATTCTGTGATTACAGGCTTGGTAAATTATAGATTGGTGGATTGGTAGCGATGGCAACAAAAGTAATAGTTATGGAAAAGTGTCAGGAAAAATAAATCTGAATAGCTACAGAATTATTTTTTTTTTTAAATCTGAAATTGATCTGCAAATGTGCACAGTTCAAAAATTAAAACAATTCTGAACTAATTTGAAGTTTTGTCACTCAACAATTTCTGTTACAGTTGTATCGATGATAGCTGCAAGTGTCTGGAGAATGAAAATTGCACAACTTTAATAAAATTTCTATGCATGGGTACTCACCAAGGAACAATCAGACATACTTTGAAATTGCAGGGTCTGCCTTTGACAGACCTCTTCAAATAAGGACAGCAGTTAATTAAAAAATATACATCCCTCACTGGAATAGGCATTGTTCTTCCCTGCAAACGGAAATAGGGCTCACTGTAGACCACAAGACCCTACTGCAGGATTTTGCAATTACTGGCAGGGCAAGGATGGCTCCCTTGCAGGCAGGAAACAGCATTGGGACACTCTGCAGCCCCCAAGAAAAGGCAAAGACCTGGGGCTGCTGGCCTTGTGTGGAGACAAGGGGGAATTAATTCAGCAACTCACAAACCTCCCTCTCCAGTTATCACCCCCTCGATCCCCACAGGTGGTCCCCTGCCTCACCAGGCCAGGGATGTCGCTGGGACAGTGGAATAACTTACAGCTCCTCCTCATACCCACCATATGCAATGATAGGGAAAAGAACAGGGGCAATGTCAGACCCCTTGACAAAGCCCTCCCCAGGCATGCCTAGCTACTGGCCCTTGGGAACCAGACCACCCTGTGCTTATGGCTGCAGCCAAAGGGGCTGTGGGGACAGAGGAGGCAAAAGGGAATAGAAATGGAATGAGACGGAACTAGGAAAGATTGCTAAGCAAAAAAGAAGCAAAGGAGGGGAAAAAGAAAACTTTGAAGAGAAAAAACAGGTGAAAGAGCAAAATTAAGACAGTGCCCACCATAAAGTTAATAAAACATGAGGATGAGTGAAAATGCAGACTCTGGAAAAAACTAGAGCACCACAAAAAGGAAATAGTATGTCAGAGAACAGAGAAAGAACAGACACAGGGACTTCGTGGTTTTGTTCAAATTTTACCGAAATTTTGGTTTTCTACAATGATCTTGATTGTTGGTTGGTTTAGTTGCTGTAGCAAAACAAAAACAAAACAGGAAATTCCACAGTTGCCTGAATCAAAAAATGTAGAGAAGAGAGGGAAATGACAAACATTTGAATTATTTTGGCAGAAATTCAAGTGGAAAAATTGAGTCCAGCTGACGTTTTCATTTTTAGGAACAATGATTTTCTTTTAAAATTCTCTTTGAGAGATTTTTCTTATTGGTACTTTATTTCAAGTGTTGGGAGAACATCTTGCATCGACATATTTGATCACAGCACTAGGGCTTTTTATCACTTAAAACAGTTATTAATACTGTAACAGTAGTTGTGTTTCAGTATTTGGTAACTTAAAACTTCAAAATCTCAATGAACTCCATCCATATTGAATGCATGACAGCATCTGTCAACCTGAATTAACTTAGAACCAGGCAACACTGACTTAAATGTTTCTGCACAGGTCATGGTACACACTCAGGCAAACAGCATGAAATATACTTTCCAGTATAATTGACTGTACCATCTGAATCAAAGACAAAAATCAACAATACTGTGCCTGAGGTTTTGCAAACACAAAGCCCAAAAAACCAAATGTTTTGAGTTTCTCAGCATCAACAATCAGAATTTGTCTTTAATGCACAGATGTAGAAAATAATATTTTATATGTGTCTAGCATGTATGTAGACATTTTTTATTCATATAGCACATAGTCCCAAGATTTTCAAAGAAGGAAACAGCACCTTTATAAGTAATAAACATTTTGCTTACTGTTTTATAGAATCTGAACAACAATGTTTCCTCTCACAAGTGCTAGCATCACTTTTTATATATGTAACTATTTTAGTAATTTCACTGTGTGATCATCTTGGTAATAACATGCTAGTAAATGCACTGAGAAACATTGAACTTAAATTAATTGTCTCTTAATAACAAGGCCTCTTCCCATCACCAACTGTTGCTTCCTTGAGGTCTGGGCAGGTGAAAGTTTAATTCGGTTGCATAACATTCAAGGCTGCATTTTTTGTGCGCTAAGAATGCCTATTGACTTCAAACAGGAGCAACAGGCCCTAAAACAGGGCATAAAACACGGAGAGCACAGAAGAATCAATAGCTGTGCAAAACAGTGTTAGTCGATTTAAATGCAACAATCAAGCATAATACCTGATGACTGGAAAGACAGAAAGTATGACTGTAAGTGTCTGTATTTCTCCTTAAGATATGCAAGAGAAAACAAAAAATGTTTCTCTGTACATGAAATAAACAAGAGCAGCTAGATAGCTCTAAAATATAGCAAAACAACAAAATCCTATCTGCAGCTAAAATATGAGATGAAGGTAAACACAAAAAAAAGAGTAGAAGAAATCTAAATCTTCCTATTTGAACAAGCAATTATATCTCTACTTTTCACCTGCCAGCTCCAGCTGTGCACAGCAATTAAACATATTATACTCAGAGGCTGGTGCTATTGTCTTGTGGGACTTTTGTTTAGTCTGTTAGATGGCTACATTTTAAAATAATAATAATAAAAGCGGACTTTGTATTATCAGAACTCATGCCAAGCAACTATAAAAAAATCTTGATGGCTCTTCCATTTCCCCATGGGTCTCTCATCTGCAACAATTACCTTCTTCCAGCACGTGTGCGTTCCCTCTTTGTGACTGTCAGTGAGTGTAAAAGCAAGGATAACTAATATAGGCTACAAGCCACTCTGATAAGACCTTTTCACTTAAATAGTTAAGGCATTGGCCACTCCTGAGGTTTAATCCTCTGTTCCTCATTTGGACAGAACGCTTACAGATCTGGGATTTTTTTCTACAATGGATTAATTGACCCATTTATTTCTGCTCCCTTGATTTCCTAGCCAATATGATCACATCTGTAGTTGACTTGAGCACACACGTTCATGAGATCAACAAAAATAGTGAGTTACAGTTTTTGTTTGTGTATTTCTTTCACTTAACCTATGAATATCAAGTACAATGTAACACATCTGGAATAGAATTAACATCCTGCAAATAATGGAGGATTCTTTGCAAAAATATTCTTCCTATAAAACAAGAAGTCCCTATTTGTGTCCAACACTGGACTCTCCGCTAAAATTATTATTTTAACAAGATGTCAGTGTATTTATTGCGTTGTTAGTAACTTCTCAAGGGTTTAGATTCTTACTGTTTTAAAATTGCATAAATAAATTAACATAAAAGGAAAAATATGTTACTAAGACAATTCAGAGCCCACTAAATCAAAGTAAATGATCAAGAATCACTTTTAAATGACTACTGGGTGCTATTTTCAGTTTATGACTGATGTGGGTTTTATACCTCTTATCCAAGTGATCCTACGTATCCTTGGCTTTTGAGGAAGCTGGAAACCACAGAATTATTTCAAAGATAGCAGCGATTCTTTCAAATCCATGACTGAAAAGAAAGCTCTCGGATCCAGTCCCACAAGTTCACATATCAATAGTTTGTGCCAATTCCTGCAAACACAAATTCCAGATAGCCATTGATATAAACAACGTCATAGCAAAACTGAAGTTGGTGGGTTTCTAGCTCCCCAAAGAACTAAAAAAAAACCCAAAAAACAAACCAAAAAAAAAACCAACCCAAAACAAAACCCCCAAACAAACAACCAGTGCTACCACTGAAAATCATGACCAGTGAAAAAGAAAAAAAAAAAAACAAAACACCTGTGTAAGTGAAGTGTTAGAAAAGAGTTTAATCTATACATGTCTACAATTGAATCAAAACCTTTCTTTGCAGCTGAGAGATTGTCCTAGAGCAGTACTGTCTTCCAGGATATGTACAACTACATGATCAGTTCTGTTTTGCAGGGGAAACAGATCTTTTCCAAATGGCTGCACTGAATGTAGTTTTCCATGCAGTTTTAGCAGACTGCAATTAAACAAAACAACTGCAAAGATGTTCTAAGCCATTAACACAACCCACTTTTTGCAAAGACACAGATCTTCAGTCAACAGCAAGATAATCTGTTTAAGTTTTGCTGACCAACTAAAGTTACAACGATTAGGTAGCTTACTCTTTTAAAAGATTAAAATATGAAGCAGAATATTTGAGATATTCTTTTCTTATATAAAAATTCTATTACTTAAATAGATGTCTACCTCTACTAGAGCTATTCCCCAGCAATGACCAGAGGGTAATGTGGTATAAAAAAGCCAGCAGCATGAGATTAGGATAAGATTTAGTTCTTCAGTTTTAGAAACAAGAACCAATGTTTCAGCTGAAACAGTCATCAGCAGAATAATTGTCAAAGTTTAACTTTATTAACGTCACTATAGTAAGTTACACTGCAATGAGGTGAAAAGGGACTGTTCACAGCTACCTCAGAGCTGCTGTCTGCTTGTCCCAGTCTTGACTCTTGATGAAACACTTTCTCTGTAACAGATACTATCAGTTCTTTACGGAGGCTCTCATAGCTTTGCTGAAATGCTTAAATAGTACAAAGATTTAAGAGAAGATTTCAGAGGTGGTTTTCAGTGGAATTTGTACTTCTGAATCACTGAGGGATCTTAACAAACTTCCCTGGGAACTACAGGGGAATTTTTTTGCTATCTTACTGGCTCAGTGTGATTTCTAGTAGCAAAACTGTTCTAATTACCAATCAGGTTTACAGATTCAAAACACTACTCAGTGTAACATCACCCAACTTTACAGCAGCTGTTACAACCTTAAACCTTTATAGCCATTCAAATCTATTTGAACTCCTACAGTCCACTGAAGGCGACAGCTTTGCACAAAGGCTTTACTACACCATACTAATACAATTAAGCCTTAAAGCCCAGATCCTTTAAATTATTTCAGATGGACAGGCTGTCAGTCTGTACAAACATCTGTCACAAGGGACCTCCAATGCTTTGAGGTCTTACTGACAAGAAACGGCTTACAGGACTGTAACCTACCTTTGTATTGTAGCAGATAGGTACTTAGGGTGTTTTACATGTAACAAAACATTAGTGGGGTAATTGCGGAGCAACTATTTATTCAAATATGAATCTTGAAATTTCTCAAAATTCCCGTCTTCTGATGTTTTACTGTTGTTGCTGTGGGACAAGCAGAGCAACTTATTTGATACCTTTAATCAACCATTCTTGCCCACGCTTTCCTGTTGATTACGCAGTTGTACACCTATTAGCCAGGCTGGCTTATTGAGTCCGCTGAGAAATAAGCCCTCCTTAAGGAACGTACTCACGAGGGGACTCAGTCCAAGTTACTGAGCAGCTGCACGTCAATCAGCATCACTACAAGTGAAAGAATGAGAACACATAACCAGGGAAGAAAGAGAATCAGTCTGAGATCAGTGTCTGCTGACCACAAAAATCACACCCTCAAACTAATGACAGTGCTAAATGGGCTGTTTGTAGGTAGGTCTCAGCCTCATCTTCAAAACCAGATTCTGTGATCTACTGCCAAATTTATTCTAGTGTTCACTTAGAAAAGAGTTGGGAGGCTGAAAGCACCTCATGAATTAGTAATAGTGCACATTTCTGTACAGATGCATTATTGTTTACAAATAATGTCAATATAAAAGGACAGGATGTATAACTTAATGCACCAGTTCCTCTTTCCCAGTCAGTCAACAAGCCACATGAAAGGAGCAAGATAGGTTCAACTAAGACATAACTTAGGATGTTTTATAAAACAAAACACTTACAGAATAACCCATTTAATCTACTGTGGTTTTAGAAGCTGAAATAATTTTCAAAAACTTAAACATACTTACATTTATTTTTTGTTCATTTATGTTATTATAGATACAGGCTTAGAAAACTGGAGATTTTATGACAGCAGACTAATAATTAAATATTTGGGCAGATACTTTTAATGCATCAGCTCAGCTTCTCTCTAGCTCCCTCCAAAATTCAACAAATCTATTAGTTCTGTCCAATTCATCAGTTTTCAATCATTCCTCTAAAGTTCCTTCTCATCATGTGATTTCCTTCATAAAAGCTCACATTCACATTACTGTCCCATTCTCATATATCCCCCGTCCTTCTCACTCTCATTTCTACAGTTTTCTCTATAACAAATGCCAGATACATTCTTTGGGGAAAAGAAAAATAAATTAAATCACCAAATTCAGGAAATACAGGTTTAATATGAACTCTTAATATTGTTAGCCTAATAATAATAATAAAAACTCTCACAAAACCTGGTAATATTTACCAAAATGTAATGTCTCAGTCACCTTAAAATTCAACAAAACTCTGTAATTGATCATCTTGATGGATATGAATATGACAATTGTGCATGCTGTCAGACACACGCACCTACACAATTAAAGGAAACTTCTGCCAGTGTTTTCTTTACTTCCAAAAACAATCTTTCATTTAAAAGTGTTGAACTTCTTTGACTTGTAACTGTAAGATACTGTAGTAATGTAGCAGCAAACAAATTTGTACTGTAAATCAGAGCCTTCAGTTTTTCTTATCATCAATAAGCTATATTGCTTATGCAATGGGAAGCTTAAAATGTCACATCCTAAAATATCTGTGAAATATTTAAATTAACTAAACATGATCTGTACAGTGAATAAGATTACCTCTCAATTCTAAACATAGCACAGTGGAAGACCTCAGGTTCATATTTATCACCAACAAATTTAATTTTTTCTGCAAATCATTTATTTTGATGCTCAGAAACTCAAAGTGCTACTAAATAAGTGCAAGGAGTATCCCTGCATGGCAGCTTAAACGAATTTGAGAGCTTCTCTATGACCTAAATAGCAGTTTTCTTGTCAGTCTTGACAAAAAGAGTAGGACTGAAGAGTGCTACTCAAATTGCAAACATATATCTACTTCCTCCTCATGATCCTAGAGACAAGGGGAAGAAAACAATGAATTACTGAGCTGAAATTGAGAACAAGTTCTAACAGCCTCAAACACTTCAGCTAAGCGTCTGTTAAAGAGCAAGAAAGTCATGGTATAAAGTACTTGAATCCATCTGCTCTTTTCTCTCAGCAGGGGTTGTTTTATGTGGCACAGAGAAGAGACTTGGATGTGGGAAAACATCAAATACTATGCACTTCTGAAACTGTCTGAGGTGGTGTCTTTCTGTGTTTAAACACATGTCAAAATGTGACCACTGAATGTCACTTCTACTTTGGTCTTTGACAAAACAAAACAGGAGGAAAAAAGATTCTTTTTAAAAAAGTGATATGAAATCCACAGTTACAGACAATAGGTATTTAAAGATTTAAGAGCAGAAAGAGACCACAGGCATGTCCCACTATGATCTTTGCCCAGGAGGAGCCATTGCAATATCCCATACAACTTTAAAATAGTCCCCGAATTCTAAATTGCAGCATTACATTTTAATATACTTTTTTTTTTTTCCAAACATATTACATAAAATCTCCGGTAGTTTTTACAAAACAAAATAAAAATTGTTTTCCTGTAAATACATCAGTCAGAAAGAAGGGCAAGTGAAGGAGCCTCCCTGCAAGGCTGGCACAGGCATGCGTGTCCCTGGGGAGCAGGGCCTCACCATCCAACATGCAGACAGGCTGCAGCCCAGGGCTGTACCTCACCTCTCTGGGCCAGGTGCACTGATGGGTGGCTCACACGGGGGTCAGCCTGGCCACGTGGGAGATCTGGAGTGGGACAGGGACTGCAGTGGCCCTGTAAACTGCTCTGCAGGCTTCTTAGGTGCCAGGGCACACCCATGGGAGCCTTAACTGGGACCCAGGCAAGAGAACTGGTGCTTTTTCATGAAGTAGAGCAGTACTTATCCAGCCTCCAGTCCTGCAAGGCCATTGACTTCATGGAGAAACAAGGATGCTCAGCACCCGAGTGAGGAACTTGATACCTTATAACATAAGGCTCCAACCTGCAAGTGATCGTTCAAATAAATAACCTTACCTACATGTGCAGTCTCTGAAACACCTGTGGAACATCTTGTGTAAATGTTCCTTTAACTGGTGTTTAAGTTAAAGATACTAGGATTAGAAAACATTAAAAAATTTAAATCCAGTTCTGGTCACAGTAAAAAGTGCTAATCTTGGAAAAAATACACTGTCTCCAAATGTATTCTCAAGAGCAGTGCCCTATATATAATGATCACAAATATGCCACACTGGGTGTGACTGCTCATACTTCTCTTGTTTTTATTTATCCTTGACTCTCTGGGAAAAAACCCACTCGTGTTCTGTGCTGTTAGTCATCTCAGAAGTGATGTATCTGTTACCACAAGAAAACTCAAGCCATGCGAAAACTACTACTAGTTCAAAGACCCAGAATGAACGTACAGTTGAGGTTATGCAATATGTTTATATACTGCATGTGCTCCAGTTCTCAGTGTGAAAGTACACTTCTCATTAGGTTTGCAGGCGAACTTTCAAGATCACAGAAAAGGTAAACCATTAAGCAGTTAATACCATCATGTGTATATATATATATATATATGATGGACAGCTCATGCCATCAGTATTTTTTCCGCTCCATTAAACTTTATTCTCTTGTATCCTTTTGCTTGCTGCTTGAAAAGAACTAAAATAGAAAGATTTAGAGTTTATGTGTAAACAAATTCACTCATTCTTTTACCATAGACTTGCGTATAAATGAAGAGCTAGCAACAAACTGCATTCATTTTGTCAAAAATAACGGCGCTTTTCCTATGTTTATAATAATCCAACTGTGAGAGAAGGCTCCAAAACAACTCGAACCTACAAAACCCAGACATTTTCAGCGTGGCCTATAATGTAGGTGGAAATACTGCAATCATGTCCTTCCCATGAGGGCACTTCTTTCCTTGTGCCATCACCACTCCTGTGAATATCAGTAATCCTCATTGCAACATCCCATTTTCGAGTCCAAAAAAGTCTACACTTGTTCCCCTCACAGCATGCAAAACAGACGACAGGGTAACAGCTGGCAGAATTGCCCTTATTACCAGCAGAGGGATTTGTGAGGGGACTGAGTTAAGATTTGTATGAATTAATGTGTTAGTCAGCAACTAACTGAAAATATCTGAAACTATCTGAAAATACTTTTTTTTTTTATCCTGGCTGAGATGCAACCAATTGCATCAGAACTATGCTGCAGTCTGAGTCAAGCAAAAGAGCGAAATATACAAATTACAGGATAATATGAACAAGCAGCAACATTTAAAACTGGGTGGCATAAGCACTATAGCACTATCACGGATCACAATAGTTATTACTCATCTATATTCTCAACACTCTGTGAGGCCCCAACCTTAGAACAGATAATTTACCAAAGCAGGAAGATACAAGCAGCTGATCATATTAAGTACATCCATTCCACAAGAAATCATAGAATCATAGAATCATCTAGGTTGGAAAAGACCCTTGGGATCATCGAGTCCAACCATATATATATTCCAACCATATTCCAATACATGGAATCACACAGTCACCTCAAAACCCACTTCTTTACCTACTAGGTCACAACATGACTTTGATGTTTAAGTATCAAACAACTCCCTAACCTACTTTGAAAGTACGTAGTGGAGCGTGCATTCCAGTTCTACAGGGAACAGAAAAGAACGGAAAACAAAAGATCTGCTTTACCCAAGAAAACAGATGTGGACAAAGACAGCATGTGGCAAGAGGTAAAAAATAAGGCCACACGTCTTGCATGCTCCAAGAGCGTTCATGTAACCACAGCTCCAGCCATATGTACATCTGCAGCTCATACTAAGCAGCATAATGCTTGGTCACCTTCCTTATTACTGCAGAAAAGGTGCTTCTCTAAATATTTTTTTGAACCCAGGGAAAGAGCCAGAAAATCCTTGGGACTCTGGATTCACCTCCGCTTCCCACTCCTGTCCCAGTGCTAGCACTAACAGCTCCTTTCTGAGCAGTGAATGCAACATCATCAAACCCCATCACTCAGCAAAACCAGACCTTCTTGAAGGATTTGAAGCCCTGAGGCCTAAGGGCAAGATGTTGAAAATTTTATTGTGCTGTGCTTCTTTCTGTATTAAACAATGGGCCCCAACCTCCCGGTCACTTTCCCTGAAGGGTGAATCGCAAAATAATTTTTTAAGCTTTAACTCCAATGATGGCACTCAGATCCTAGGTCAGATGTAAGTGTATTTCAACTTGGTCAGCACTTTCCACAGCAAATTTGATAGAAGTTTGCCTCATGCTAAAAACCAAGAAATACGTTTTTCTGTTCTTTCCAGAAATATCTGCAACACGCCAGGCAGTTTCCAAACACCCTGTTCTTGCCTTGAAAAGTTCACAATGCACACAATAAAAGGACATGGGACAGGCACACCCATACCACTGACCTAGACAAACACACACGCAAAAAGTTTGTCTGGATCCTGTGGAATTCTTTTCTACTGCATGGAGTAATACCACTACTGTATCCCACTCCCCTGAGCAGAGGGATTCTCACCTCTCATAGATGCTGAAATCAGATGAGACAATTCTACTGTGACTTTCACAAAGATGGTAATTATTCACAAGTTGCAGTCATCATGAGTCAGGTCCCTTGCCTTCAATAACTCCACTAAAATATTCTTTATGGTGGTCTATTGTCCAGACAAAGAAATTAAGAGATACAAAACAGGTTAATCAGTGCAACATTATGTGTAGGAGAAGTGAGTACTCACACAAGATAGAAATTGTGCTATCCTCCACCTCATCTTTTCAAGATGAAGTTAATAAGGTTTTATCCCCCCTCGCCCAATATTATTTATGTTTGTGCTGCAGAAGGACCTACATTAAAATGTCTGTCACTTAATCTAAGGCACAAAACCAAATCCTTTCTTTAAACTGGCTTAAATATATTATTTGAAATCTGTAAAGTATACCAATCTTTCCTAGAAAAATTGTGTCATAATTCAGACACCAACCCTTCCTCTCCAATAACACAGGTAAGTTTATGTAGTGAAATGAGGCTGATCTCCAGAGTCTTGTCATAATTCCTTCATAATTCATGACAATTCATAAAGAAGGAAGATGAGAAATTTCTCAAGAAAAACATTCTTACTGCACTTTGGAGATGATGGGAAGTGTTATATATTTATCCAATGAAATAGAACTTCTGAGCCTTTAGGAAGAGGTTTCTTGCTAGTGAAGTATCAATAGTGCTGAAATAGAGGATCATATAGCTGTCCAAATAACCATATCAAGATGCATTCACATTTACTTAATAATACCACACAAAAATCTGAATCAAAACACCATGAGGCAAGACCTGTCATGAATCTCCCCTATGCAGGTAATAAAATATAAAACATTGCCTCAGTTCTAATCAGATTATCATCTAAAAAGAGAAAGTTTTAAAGGCAAATTACACTTAAATTTAATCTGTATTCCTCTTTCAGAATTATATTAGAATTTCATCCCAGGAGCAAAGGCAAGATCCATGACAATCCCAGAAGCTCAATTTTTCTAAAAACCAAGCACCAACAGTCTCATAGTAAAATGCTGATAGCTTCTTCATCCGTTTGGATGAAAGAGGTGGATCACAATGTGACTTCATCAGAAACTGTCAGGCCAAGAATAACAATTTGTTTCAAGTTTTTTTTTTCCTTATTGAAGAGGAAAAATGCATCAAACAACAACAGCAGGGTAGATCTAGGACTTCCCTGCCTGCTAGCAGATAGATCACAGCTGTAATGAGAGGGAAAGTCACCTTGAAGTGTAATGCAATTCCCAGACCATTCAAAGTCCAGAAGAAATCCATTTACAGCTAAGAACTATATAAATATCGCATGCAAGAGAATACCAGGACAGTAATGTGAGAAGGTGAGAAAGGAAAATGGACTATTAAGAGAAGGGAAATGAGGAAATACAGCAAAGGGATTCTTTGGTTAGAAGAAAAAGAAGTCATGAATGAAGCCTGATGTGGGGCACTGTATTTTGAGATGTTCCTCAGAGGGCCAGGGAAGAGACTGCAGCATTGCCTGAAATCGAAAAAAAGATTTTCTTGCTTTTGGCACTTCATGATTTCAAATGGAAACCAGATCTAATACCAGGTATAGTAATTTAGCCTTAAATAAGGGACTCAGCAGGGAAAATTATAAATGGTGCTATAAATGAGAAGAGTTAGTTATCTTCAATAACTAGACATTTAGCTGCATAATCCCTGAGGTTTCCTCCAATTCCAGGTAAATTCTTGCCTGGCCCAAATCAGAGTACCCTTCAAGCCTTATTTGTACCCTTCTGAGAAGTCCTAAAGGGCCACTGCTAGAGGTTTCAGGGACCTTCATCAGTGTTGTTTTAAATGAGCCACACCTGACACTCATGAAATAGGGGAAAAACAAGAACAGGGAAAAGGGGAAAAATACAGGATAATTGAGAGAATACTGTATTATCTCCTACGCTACCCCAAAACTTATTCTATCCTAATTACTGAAGGCTTTTGCCTACTTCCAGAAGTGGATGCAAACATAGATGTCAGATGAGAACTGGGTGTGTACAGCAATTCCCAGAACTAGAGTATGCAAAAAAAAATCCTCCGAAGTCAAAGTAGAGCAGTGTTACCAAGAACTGTCATGTGGAGGCGCACCTCTTAACAGAGCTCATCTCATGAGCCGCTTCTAAACCTGTGTGTAGGCATTTGTGATTCTTCAGTACTCCTGTGCCACCATCTCTGGTTGCTCTAGGGGAAAAGTGATATGAGGCAGCCAAGCACCTTTGCTTAACATGTTAGAGGAAGCCAAAGCAAGTTGACTGGCTGATTTTGTACAAACTACTAGAAAGTGCTTCTCTGACTACCTGTGAGCCACAAAATCACTATTGTACTAGTGTGGTGAATATATACCAACGGATAACCGAAGAGACCTCTTCCATGCTAGGGATTTGTTGGCAAAAGTTGTAGTGAATGGAAATTTTGAAATTGCCACAAGGAACGATCAAGTTGGAGGAAAATTCCTGCATCCCCTTCCATAATGTACCATTTTCAGAGAATTCTGTGGCCCTCCAAGCATTTGCACATTAAGATTTTAACTTGGTTGTAGGAAACTTGTATAACAAAATTCTGTATGAGATCTTATGAAAGGGAAGATGGTATTTATTTTAAAAAAATCTCTGGCTACACTGACTTTACTCACTCATAGTCTCACACTTACATACCCATAAGCACCAAGTTTTCTTTATCAGAATATTTTATGGCACCAGTTCCATTCCCTGTCTTCTTGGCACCTTCGGTTAGCTCCTCCTCTTCATTTGAATGAAATCACACTTCTGGCATTCTGTAGCCATTAACATACCCTTCCTTTTAACCCTTCTTCTACTGTTTCCTTTGGAGCCACCACAAATACTTCTTTTTCCCCTTACTAATCTTAATATAGCTCTCTATATTTTTAATAGAAAAAATCTCTACATGTTAAGTTCCAGAAACAATTATAGTATTAGAGCTACAAGCAATTGTAGCTACAAACAATTAGAAATTGGGATATACAAAAATAAGCAAATGAACTATTAAGGTAGTATTTGTGAAGTGATCACAAAAAGCACCAAACTGTTCCTTGTTGAAAAAAAAAAAAAAAAAAAAAAATCTTATCTACTGAGCACATTTGTTCCTTGGAACAAATCTGGACATGTAACATTGTGCAAAGAAAAAAAAAGCATGAATAGTATCTACCAAGGCTGACCTCAGTTTTTCAAAGTGTTCTGATGGTCACCAATTGGGCAAAACAAGAGATCCTAAATTTCTTATAAGGGGAAAAAATGTATTTTTGTTCAAAGAATGCACTTCTGCACATAAATTATTTTAGCAAGGCTATAGATATACTGCGCGGCATCTGTGTAACAGAGTGTTTCATTCATTTGCTCAGTCCAGTTCTTCGTCTTGGCAAAAAGAACTAGAAATTAATTCTATGTGAGGAATAAATCCATAACAACGCTAAAATTGCCAGCAGAGCCAGGAGACAGCAAGGTATACAACAGCGCCAATGCTCTGTCCCAGTAAGGACACCTGACATGCAGATTAGTCACAACAGGCATGTTTTATTGATTATAGCCTGTCATATGACAGTCCCTCTGCTATTTATGTACAATTAGCATCAAGTTTCATCCTGGGCTATTGCCACTTTGGATTTAATTTTACTTGGACCCGACTACACATGAAGGTATCATTTACAGTTGTATTCCTTGGTATGAGAGCTGTTTTCTCTTGCAATTGATGGGACAGATTTTCAATAAGGGCATAACAATACTGCAATTCATAATTTGTGCCTTTAATCCACTGCTTTCAAAATGCACACATCACTAGTCTCAGGCTCAAAAAACCATTTCAGGCAAGGACACAGACATGAACTCAGATTAAGGCTTTCTTTAGCTTTTCACCTACAAAACAAGCTGAAGTTAATACTTTACGGTGTTAATTTGTGCCTGCTTTATGGCCAGCTCAGGAGAAAGGCAGGCTAGCTCTGCCAGAAGCATGAGTAATCTCAATAGAAAATTACGTGCGTGGGTCAGGCAGCTCTCTCTTAAAATGCAGGGACCAGGGTCCCTGACTATTAAACCATTTTCTCAAAGGATGTCACATTACTCAATGCCTGAAAACACTTGAGAGCTGCAGAATGCCAGCCCTGTGTTGAAAAGAAAGGGGCAGAGAAACCCCACAGATAGCTGTTTGGATTTCTTCAGAATCTGAAAAACAATATGGTGTCCTGCAACAAAAAACAAACAAACAAAAATTCACATTAGTCCTGTGTGACTATTTTGATTCATCCATTTCATTGAGTTTGCTAAAAGGTCACATACAATACAGTTAAACATCAAACTCCATAGATGTGTAGATATCAAACACTACAATTAATAGCAAAGCTTCAGCTGGCACTCTCAGTTAAAAAGGAGACAGAAACCTAAAGGAAATCCAGGCTTTGCTACTTCACAGACCCAGCACAGTGCTACATAGAATTAGCCAAGCTACTTCTAGGCACTATCTCTTCATGTTGGGTTTATCAATGCAGAATGCGTCTGATCTTGCTCTTTTTCCTTCACTGCCCTGTGGCTGGTCACCACAGTGCTAAGTTCAAGGGCATTTAGAGCATTATGGGAGACACTGTGACACGACAGGCCCACAGGACAATACACCATATTGCAATATAATATGCTTGCAGTGTAGCATACTAGTATTTTGTATTTCTACAGGATGCACAAGCATTATGAACCAGCTTTAAATTTCCAGGTCTTTTAAATCACTATGATAAAATCCCTAAAGAACTAAAGGCAGGGGGGAAGATAAACCTGAAATGTGAACACACACACAGAGGAAGAAATCTGCATCGGTCTACAAGCTTTCTGGCTCCAAGTAGAATCATAGAATGGTTAGAGTTGGAAGGAACCTTAAAGATCATCGAATTCCACCCCCCCTGCCATGGGCAGGGACACCTCCACTAGACCAGGTTGCTCAAAGCCCCATCCAGCCTGGCCTTAAACACTTCCAGGGATGGGGCATCCACAACTTCCCAGGACAACCTGTTCCAGTGACATATGCTAGCTGTTTGTTTAAAACAGCTAGAGTTAAGATATTCACTTTGGACTCAAATGAAATCACAAAGTTATCACAGCTCCTGATACAGTAAAAAGTAAGAATATAGAAAAGTTTGGGTTTTCTTACGGTGGGGGTCCAGTTTAAAAGACTGGAAATTTTCCATCCAAATGCATACAGTTTTCTACTTTGAGAACATCTCCTACCCTAAGCAAGATTTCTTCCCAGACCAGGGCCAACTACAGAAATAAATTCAAACCAATTTTTAGAGTCTCCAGCTGAGAACTGATGGTAGATCCCTTCTACCTCTCTTAAGTAGGTCATAGAGTACTTCTAATCAGCACCAGTGCATTATTATTTCATCTGTGGCCACTTACTGGCCAGGAATGGATTTTAAGTAAAGTCCATAGCCAAAACATAGTGTTATGAAGTGAACTGCAATAAAACATGTTACTGCTAGAGATGACCTTCTGCAATCTCAAGGAAAGCTAAACAAATAAACAAACCCCTGCAAGTCATTACCACTCTGCCAGGCTCACACTAAACAACCTCATGTACACAGATAGTATCCAAGTTACTCCGAGAGCAGCCTGTGCTAATATTGGCAACTGAAGCTCCATTGAAACACAGTTGTGACAGAGATCACAAATCATTTCTGACACCATGCATGGACTCTGTTCAGAACTGGAAAAGTAATGCTTATTTACAAGCTGCTAATTTCTTTCTTTGTCTTGAAGGTATCTAACACTGTTTAAGCTTTAAGGAAAAAAGAAACGGACTGCCTTCAAACATTCTCAGAGCTTGTCCAAGGTATTCTAAAAAGCAACAAAAGATCATCCTCTTTTTTTACCTTTCTCAATGGAGCTACGTATTCAGCTAAGCAGCATGTTTCAATGTCACCTCTAAGTGTTCTATGCTGCAAGTCTGATATATCTTTCCACACTCAGTCAATACTACAGTAAATTTGTGGTGATGCTACTGAGGGCAGCCAGAACTGAGAACTAGGTTTTCAAATTGAACAACAGTTTGTACCTAGGGCCCACAAAAGACAAGGGTAGAGAAGGAGATTATTTTTTGCATTTAGCCATCTGTTTGATGGACAAAGTTTATCTTTCTGCATGATGTAACTGTCCAGTCTGTTAGAGAATGGGATTCCCCACTCCACAAGGAAACTTCTAAAGAGGTCAAATGGCACCATTTGTGCCTGGAATTTTTTTGCCCTGTGGGTTTCTCAGACAGCACACTTCCCTGCATGTACTGAGACATCTCAACGAAGTGTGAAGTGTCATCTTTACTTCAGTCTTCATGGAAAAGATGGCGATTAGATATTTACTAAATGGGGACAGAGACTCATCCCAGAATATTATTTTTATGCCTGTTTCACTGATATGGGAATAGACTGCTCATGAAAAGCAGTCCGTGTCCATTCAAATGATCAGAAACAAGACTAGAAAGTAGGTTTTAGCCCCTTTTCCATTTGGTCACCTGGCAGTCAGCCACGGACCTTACCACTATGGTATTCTATGGAGCAGTTCATGAGGAAGGCCTAATGCTAAGAATCTTATGGGTGGCACAGTTCACGAATACTATAGAAGTTTGGAGCTGGATTGATGTCTAGAAGTTCTCTAGCTTTCTTTACCACAAAGCTGACTAGCCATTTAAATTAGTCTAAATTAGACTCCCTAAAGCTGTCTTTCTGTGTAAAGAGCAGATTAGAAGCACTGAATAAAAGCATTGAAGTAATGTTTGAAATGCTGCACTTATTGCATAAAGTTATCATTAGTGAGTGTGCAAAATAGCAGCAAGTGATAAATACTGCTTTTCAGTAGTTTGCAAGACATTTGTGGAGTATATTCCCAAAGCTTGCCTATATGGTTTGGTTTTAATGTCTGCTATCAGCTTGTTCTGACCAGCACTGTAAATCACATCTACAGTGATAATCTAGACTACTGGCATTTTGAATTGTTTCTACTGCATTAGAATATCTGAGTGCAGTGATACACTTTCCAGATACTTATAACCATACTGCTTGCTCTATATTTTAAAACACTCAGAACTGCCAATGTGCCCTGTCTGAAACTTTGACTTGCTCCAACTCTTTTTTGCTGATATGAGAGTTTCTACAAAGATGCAGGTATTCAAAAATACCTCTATATCATTGGGTGTATCTAAGCATTACAGTCAAAACACTTTCAGCTTCATGATAGAATAGATTACTGCTGGCTTAAGTCTCACAAGGTTCACAAGATCAGCAAGTTGCTGACCACTTTCCTGTCTTATCACTGCCTTTGTAATTGCTATGTCTGACCCTTAGTCCCTCATCCCCTCAGAATGGGAACAATGAGGACACTGTACCTCATTAATTTAAACTACAGGCCTTTTTGTGGCAAGAAAAAGAATGTCATAGTATGCCTGTTATAGATACATATTTCTGATCAACACTTGTTACGGTGAGAGCTCATACTTAAGGCACTATTGAAATATACACAACAGTTTAAAGAGAAACCCATCCTTTCCAAATAGTCAGACCCAAAACCAGCTGCAAGACCCTCAGCTCCAGCTACAAGTGTAACATGGATTTCACAAGGTTGTTTTTTTCTGTACTTCCTTTTTATTTTGGAGGTTCACACTAGTTAATGAAACTTGTTTGTATCTGTAGCACATGCATTCAGAATGCATCAGGGAATTATTACCTCATGCTGGTCAAACAATTCACTGATCTGTTTACAGAAAAACCGTGCTAAATAGCTGGACTGTTGTCATGACCCTTCACCCAGATCTTTTGATAGTGGTTACTAGAATGTCATGTAAAAATAAATGAAACAGCATTGAACAAGTTCCTACTAAAAGCAGTTAGTGTAACTAGAAAGATAAATTCCGTCTTATGCCTAGCAAATGAAGTTATTTGACAAATATCTCTTTCTTGTGGATGAACGACAGTTTTACACTAGCATTTACCACTGATTACCACTCTGTATCCCTATGAAACACAAATAGCTACAAGCAAACATTATTGCATAATGGCATATGTATACTCCAATACAATACTCAGTAAAGGACTAAAGACTCTGCAGTCAATTCTTAATGAAGCCTGTTCCTATTTCTGTAGATCACTTTTCTCTTACTGAGTCATGCTTGCTATCATTTTTCTGCAGAATTATCATTCTTAAGATCATGATGCTTTTCAGTGAACAAATACTGGTAAAACAAACATTTGCAGAATCTGACACTAGAAATAGCAGATTTAGAATAGGGTGATCAAAGCAAATTTCCTTTTTTATGTGATAAGATAACGCTAAACTCTCCTCCTCTCCTCAAATTAAAACAGTCCTTTGCAACAACTTTCAGGCGCACTCTTGTCTTTTCTCCACTGAATCTCTTCAGCAGGTATCACATTTCTGAAGGAGTGCGGCAGTTCTTGCAAGAGAAGCGATCTGCAGCCCAGCTAAGGGCTGTAAATTTCCACTGCCCAGCCTGCTCCTCATTGTGTGCCCCAGGCTGGCCTGACCTTTCAGCAGCACAGCCCCTCTCTTTGTGCCACGTTTATGTGCATTCCAGCAGCCCTCTGCACTCCCTGTGCAAGGTTACAACTGGGGGGACAAGGAGGAGGAAAGATGATGAGACAAAAAGCAAGTGAAAGAATTTAAGCAGGAGATGAAATCCAGAAGCAAGGCGATTTGCTACACAGTTCCTGCTGCAAATAAGAGATTGATCTGATCCAATTTCCAGTGAAGTTTGTATTGTGGTTACTATAAAGCAAGGAGAATCAGGCTCTCAGTTATTTTGCCGTGACCACAGAGCACACTGAGAATGTGTATCCTTTCAGTCAAATCTCCTACCTAATTAGCACATGTGAACATGTAACTGATCTTGCAAACTAGGGCCCTAAATACAGAGGGAGAAGAAATATCTTAAATCCACACTGCCTTTTTTTTTGTTTTAAATAACCCCCCCATGCACTTTTTTTTTTTCAGACAGCTTTAGAAGGAAGGATACACATACTTCTCTTTCCTGTCCTTCCTACCACCAAATGTTCCCTTTTGATATGTGAAAAATCCAGCTCCTACCCCCTATCCTGTCAAACCCCCAGGGACAGCGGCCAGTGTCTGCCCAGCTACGGTGTTAGGCCCCCCATAAACAGAGGGGGAGCTAGAAGAGGGGCAGAGCCACGGGAATAGCAGGGCTGCACACTGTTGGTACCATGCAGAGTGCCCTGCTCTCAAGTCCAGATCAAGAGAATCAGATATCTGCTTTGAACGAATGCTCACTCCTTTGTCATCCTTTACCTGTCCTTACTTTCTAACATAATAAGCCTTTCTCAAAGGGCTGGACTCTGTGCTGAGCTCCTTTTAGCTCCCAGATCAAGGTTATAAATTGTAGGAGCAGAGAGAAGCCTGACTCAGAGTTTGCTAGGCTTTAAAATCCAGCTGCCTGCTCCCTGTTGTCCTGGAACAGGGAAAGGGGGGGTGGTGTTGTACCAGGTATGTGAAAGACCCTGCTGTATAAGCAGTAACAGAAGCCACATGAGGTCAAAGGAGGAGCTTGGGATCACTTTTTTGGACAGATGGTAAAAGCAGGGCTGTACAGTCAGTACAGAAGCCAGCAAAAAATACAAAAATGAAAGTTTCACTTGGTGAGATGGAGAAGTTTGCCTCCAAATGTGCACAGTATCAGGGAAGACACCAAGACAGACAGGAGGGTTTGATGCAAGATTTAGGGAGGCTGTCCCTAGATTGTTAGGCCCTAGCAACTCAGCCTGGGCAGTTTAGTTTTAGTGAAAATGGAAATATAAGACATTATTGCCTTACCATGTCTCGTGTTTGGCCTCTGCTGTGTTTTTACATGCAGAACATGATCGAGAGTGATTAACTCAATTTGATTTTAGTCACAGCAGTATTTTACTCACAGGGAACAGCACAAGACTACTTGCAATCCAAGGCTCTACCATCCTCCCTCTGGTCAACAGAGTTCCCTTGGATGAATGACACCTGCCAAAGCCCAGACAGAGTTGGCTGTGGTGAAACCATTGAAGCCAGAACAACCTTCCCAGTTATTAGTGATCCACATAATTAATAGCCTTTTTTTCCCCAAAATAAATTATTCCCATAAAGCGCAGGACTACTCTCTGCCTTTGATTGCTCTCACCAACACAAAACATGGGCATCTTCATCTGCTTGATCCCCTTTCTGAAAATGGGTCCAGTTGAGCACTACACTGCACCACCCTGTGAATTTAGAGCATAGTCTCAGGAGGTCTAGCACTACAATTGAGTCTGTTCTAAGGGCATATTTTTTCCACTGACAGTAATTTCTATGATTAATTCTTAGATTCTATGATTAATTCTTAAGCCAGTATTATCCCATCATCTCTTCTCCCAAAAGGCATTTAATTTATTTTAACCTTGTGACTGAATGATAGAAGGTATTAAGACTCATTGCAATTGGCTCTTCATAGCCTTCTGCAGTATCTTAGCTGGTCTTCATTGTGCTAGTCTCCTTCAAGATGTCCCCCCCCCCAGTACAAAGTAAAACAAACTGTGTTGACAAATCTAGGTTAGGAATTGGTGGTTGTTGCTTCTTTTCTTGTCTCAGCAAGGAGAAAGCCTGCTATGCACCCTGAATCCTTCTGCAGATGTTTTAATGTCAACAGTAGACCTTAGGACCCCACTGTTGGAATTAATGAGAACCTGCCAGTTCCTGTCACAAAGGCAGCCCATCTAGAGACAGGTAACACTTATCTCTTTGCTAAATAAAGAAGGCTCATTACTGAAACAACAAAATATAAGATGCCATCAGAAAATAAGGACTTGAGGGTAGGGTTAAATGTGATTACAAAAACAATACAAAAGAAATATATTTACTACCACATTGTCTTGAAATGGACGGACTTGCTAGGAACATCCCACCTATTATTATTTATTATCCTACCTATTATTTAGTGTTCAGACAGTGCAACTCAGTAGTGCCCTGAACTGGAAGGACCCCAGGAACTACTACAAAGACACTAGCAGCTGGCACCTTCAGCAGGCTACATTATGGCTCTATTTCATTCCTTGTGAGCCACTTTGTACCTCTGAAATTATACTTGATGGGGTTGTGTTTAGGTTTTTGTCGGCTGTCATGGGTTTTTTTGGGGGTGTGTGCTGGGAGTAATTGCAGAACTCAAGTAAAAATTAATCAGCAAAGCTTCAAAGATATGCCCACCCAGAAGAAAGGACCAGGGGAAGATACCTAGCAGAAGATAAAACTGTCTTTTTCCATTCCTGGAATTCCTAAAGGTCTAAGTATGTATTCTGCTTCAACTCCTGGCTTCTCTTAATACTACAGAAACCACCATCAATCCACCTATATTTGGGGCACATGCAAGAAGACTGTGCTTTGCATGGACACAGCCCATAAAGCAAGGAACTAAAGCATTTTGCTCAAAAGGAAACTTGGTTCATGTTGTATTAAAGAACCTTACAAGTGTATGTACACACAGCATATGTAAACTGTGTGGGAGTTTTGCCAGTTATATCCATGACAGCAGGACTGAAATGCAGAGGAACAGAAAATATATTTGTGATTTAGGAAAAAGAAACAAAATCATTAGTGAAAAGCCACTACCCATCTGAAATGTATTCACTGGAGATTAGGTAAATAATGGTTCCTATTAAATTAAGGGTCTCTTCTTGCAATGAATAGTGCAAGTGTACTGTGCAGGTATTTGTAAATCCCCAGAATTAGGCTGAGCTGAAAGCCCTTTGGAACTCAAGCCAGCAACAGTATTGTGTAAATTTGTTAAAATCCACTACTGAATAATTGTCATGCAGTAGTATCTACAAGAAAATGTTTGTATAAACCTGCAAATTTTGGATCATCTATAGCTGTTTTCTCCCAATTTTCAGGAGACTGCAGACAAAGCAGGTTTAGTATATTAAAGAAGGTAAAAGTTAGCTTCAAAACTAAGCAGCAGTTTCCAACTTCCCCAGAGCAAAGGAGTGTTTTTTTCCTTCCAGCAATACAAAGTAGGTTAGATTTAGATTCCTGCCCAAAACAGCTGTCTGTAATACTTCCCACTGTAGTGAATCTAACCCAAATTCATAGCCTTTTATATATCACAACAAAGAATAAGAGTACTAAGAGAAGTCATTAAAGAAGGGATAAGAAGGAAGATAGGAGTTAGGAGCTTCTTCTGGTTTAGACAATGAAGAAGTGAGATGTGCCAGTGTCCTACCGGAAATATATTTTTAGCTTTGCTACTAGCTGGAGCTGGGGACATGGAGCTGTAGCCGTCTTGTCTCTCTTAGAGGAATATCAAGTTGTATCTGACAGCCTAACTATATCAAAAAACCTCCTAGAAAATTCCAGCAGACTTTGAAGGGAAAATATATAAAGAAAAAATAAGAAGAGTTATACACAGGAACAAGAATGTTGGAACTCAGGTGACTTGAAGTTACATGGACAAATATACACTTCACTTGTATGAGTTATTGCTCTGATAATAGTAGCTATAATGTCACAATAATTCAATAATTAACTACCTCTCCCCCCCCCCAAAAAATATTCATAAATTCATGTTAACTGTGCACTTACTGCTGTTCATTTTCCCAGGCATAACAATCAGTCACAAAGAAGCAAAGATGACTACTTTGGGCATCTGCCTGCAAAAAGAATAAATTTGAAGAACTGAGTATTTTAATGTCTTTCTGTATCATTGCATTTAATCCACCTATTCATACTTAGATAAAATCCTGCCCTTCTGAAATCAATACAATTTTTGCTTAAATTGACATTTATGCTTTAAAGTGTTATCTAAGATCAACTAATTGACTGTATTGATTTTTGTACCTGTGTTTGTAGCTAGTAACATATGTGTATATATATTAATACATACATATGCATTCAGGTATTTCCAAATTAACTAGAACTTAAAGGATTTGAATATTCTGTCCCTCTAACTTCTCAAATCACATATATATTATAGTTGGTGATCTAATTGTATCAAAACTAGCTCAAAAATAAAACTAAAAGCCCTTTGCAAATGAGGTAAATACCTATCTTATGGACAGGGTAAACTGAAGCAATGTGAAGGGAAGCGTTTTACTAGAAGCAGACCCAGAGCCTCCCCATTTCTAGGCTAGGCATCTATTCTGTAGGTTACACTTCATCTGAAAATGAGCCCTTGATTGCGTAAGCAAGTGAAGTATCTGGACCTCTGAACATGATACTGAAGCATACAATCTTCTTCCGATGTGTAAAGTTTTTTTTCCCCCACTCATACTATCTTGGATTTACTCTCCCTTTGTATAGAGCAATCATAACCAGACTATGCCATTGGAGCATTTGTGGATCCACTGTTTATGCCCTCGAGAGATAGATAAGTAAAACACAGCAGTGAAAGAAACAAAGCTAATTGCAGAATAATATTTATAATCAGAGTGTACACAAAATGTGTTAAATACACAAGTGATGACACTGATGATACTGAAACAACTAAGAATTGAATGTGAAATCTGAGCTTTATAAAAATCACAGAAAATACAATAGCTTATTATTGGGCTATTATTATTAGGCTATTATTAGGCTATAAACAAAGACGTTTCAGCTAAAAGGCCTTATGTAACACTGCACTGGGCTATACTGAAGTTCCCTCCATACTAGCAGCTTTATTACTCCAGGCTTAACACCGAAATAAACAGCAGAAAAAATCCATATGGGAGTATGTGGAATTTTTTTATACTGTATTATAAGTAAAAGTGATAATGGAATATTGTAATTCTGAATTACTATAGAAAGTATGACTCCCTCTAACATGTCGAGACAAATCACATTCACATTCACAGCACAGTCTACACCATCAACTTTAACTGTTAAATTCAGTTAAAACATGACTGACCTAGCTGTAAGAAGCGCTTCCAGGCTCTATCAAAATTGGATTAAAGAGTTGTAGGGTATGGTTGGAAAGGCAGGGGTCAGAAAAGGGTTAATGTACTGGTTTGCACTTTGAATTTGCAATGTTTAACATCAGTTAGGACTCCCTACATAGAAGGAATAATAATTTTTTAAAAAGTGCTAGATATTTATGATGAGTTTCCTTCTTCTTCCACGCTGTTTGCATCAGTTGAAGTTACGATTCAGCCTCTGAACTGACATGCAGCTCCTATCCAGACCAGTAGATGGCACAAAGCATTTATTTCACTATGTTCATCACAATATTTTAGTGTCACAGAAACACCTATTATCTTCAAAATAGTGCTGTATACATCCCTCTAACCTAAGAGCAGTCAATCCAAAGACAATCTTTAAATGAGTTAATACCTAGTTCTAAAAACACTTACAATAAAACATATAACACTGAACAAAAATTACATACATATTGAGCAAATAATCCTGCAATAGTTATTAAGCAAATACATTCTATGTTTTAAGCTTGTTGCTTATTTGTAACAATTGTTAATAATCTCAAATGCCAAGTAAGATTCATTTTTGCAGTGCTGAACAAGTTCTAACATAAGAAGGCCCTACAGTGATAGGTGTGCAAGAGAAATATGCTGGTGAAACTTTTAATTTCACCAGGTAAAACTATAGTGAAGAATTGACTATAGATGACAATGACAAGTGCTAGGAAACAATTGCAGTGGTTGCTAAAGTATCTTGTGCCTTAGAAAATAAATAAAAAACACACTTTAGAAGAACAGATGTAGTACAAATCAGGTTAAACTCACAAAGAAGGAAAAAACAACCATTTATTTTAGAACTAGGCAAAGATTTAAAAGAAACAGTAAAAAACACCAAACCTTTAAAAAACAATAAGAAAATTTGACAAGGAAAAAAAATCAAGAGCTGTAAATATTTCTCTAAAGAAAAAAAAACACTAATAGCTTATAACCAGTCATACAATAACATCTATGAAGTCCACACCATTTTGCTGCCAAGTGAAACAGACTTATTATCCAGTGTACAAGAGAATCAGGAGAGTTTAAATGCCAAAAAGGCCTAAATATTCTCAGCTGAGTCAGTTTATCCACAGGCATATTTCTGAGCATACTTCTCTATAAATCAATCAAGACAGAGACAGTCATGGGTGATCAGATTCTACAGAGGATCTTTCTCAACAACAACAAAAATAGATACTAGAATATAGATTGCTTTTATTATTTGAAAAAGAACACAAACTCCTGAAACATACCAGTTGTTTGCTTTGCTATTACAAACATGTTGGAAAACCTCATTTCTTGGAAAGAAAAGATAAAGGAAGTGAATTACACTGAAATACAAGGCTGGGGCAGTACCTCTCGTTCTGTAAAGCAGGATACATGCTCTTGTACAATTTTGTACAGTATTTTGGAATAGTACAGAAAGATGAATCAGGCTACCAGACACCATTTTTTAAGTTGCAAAGATAACCTATAGCTACCTAATTATAGGATTTGAAGATACTTAATTGTATATTTTCATGGAACTATTATGACATCATGTCACTTTACAGGGCAAATCACTTTATAGCTGCTATTCATTGCAGAAGCACATATTAAAAGCTACGCAATCATAGAGTAAATTATGCTCATATCTTTTGGTCAAATTACAGCTTAATAACATGAGAAAAATTATAAATAATGTGAAGATTCACAGTTTAATTATTTTAATAGAAAGCAATTTATCAAATAATTATGAAAAAGAAAAAAGCAGACAGGTCTACTGTGCTGGAATATACAAGAAAGAATGTTTTTCTGCACTGAGCCAAGAACTTGTGAACTAAAATGTTAATAAGTACAAGCATCTTGATTTTTTTTCCTCTAATCCAGTACAACTGCAGGCAAAGCCCCAGGTAGTGCTTGTCCCTCCCACCTCTCATTAGATCTAGTGATCATGGAGATCAACAAGTTGATCTGAAAGAAAAACTTTGGTCTTGACAGATTTGTTTTCTGCTGAAGCAATCCACTTCATGCCACATGCTTGCTACATCCAATGCAAGGGGAGAAAGGGGGAACACGCAGCCAGGAGTGGAAGAAGTGCTTTTCTATACCAGACCCTATTTATACCAGATTAGGTGTACAGCCCAACTAATGACTCTGATTAACAAGTGGGACAATTTAGTCTGAGACATTTGACAAGAGAATATTTTGATGGAAACATTTACAGTTTTACAGACAAAACCAGAAACAACAGACATTTGCTTACTGCTGCTAAGAAATCATAGTAGCACAACTAAATGATTTTATGAAATTTATTATCATGTTTCCAAAGCATTATTATGACAACATCATTTTGCAGGTTAAATACCCTAGTTTTATTGCAGGGATGGACAGCTGGGCTGTTTGCCTTCATTGCTGAACATCTCAGACATCCACAAAGCATTTCCAGGTTGAAGTGGAGAGCAGTAACCTGGTCAACAATCATAAGAGATTTCCCCACTTGTCATCCCCAAAAATCAGGCCAAGGTTCTAAATTCACTGATCTCAGCTTACCTGGCAGTACGTATTTGACCCTTGTGAGCACAACTACTTCTGTTGCATTAGCCTGAACGTATTACATGGTGCTTATGCCTACTGCAGGAAGACATGCTATGCCTGGTTCAGCATAGCAAAATTTTAATAATACATTTGATCTGGCAGAGTGAACTTGAATAAAGCACTGCTTAGCATCATGAGACTGCTCTGTTTTGACTCAGTCCTAGGTGCACTAAAACCGGATTTATTGTCCTGCGAAGTCATGGTTCATTCAAATTCCCCTCTCAAAGCAGGCTGCGGGAAAGCACATGTTGCTCAACAGTGTCTTTTGCAAGTCACACACCTTCAAACAGACTGATCATAATATCTCACATCACATAATGGGTCACACAGAATCACAGAATGATTTGGGGTTGGAAGGGACCTCCGGAGATCATCTAGTCCAACCCCCCTGCCAGAGCAGGTCCACCTAGAGCATGTTGCACAGGAACATGCCCAGGCAGGTTTTGAATGTCTCCAGAGAAAGAGACTCCACCACCTCTCTGGGCAGCCTGATCTAGTGCTCTGCCACCCTCAAAGTAAGAAAGTTCCTCCACATGTTTAGATGGAACATCCTGTGTTCAAGTTTGTGCCCACTACCTTTATTTATCTACTGGCATAGCTTTGAGAGCCCACTACCCCTGTTCTTGCTCAGTGATTTCTGAAAATACACTATGCCCTCCCTTTTCCTTCTGTATCGCTCTGGAAGGGGAGCTTAATGCTTTGCTACTGTCAAAGCCTAGAGGATTTGTGGTGGTGGTAAATACCACAGATACATTCTTTGTACACAAAGCTTTTTACCTCCCTGTCACCTTCTCACTGCATGTCATCTTAAAACTCAAACCAGAGGAAGCACAGACTCATTGAAAAATAACTGCTTCTCCTCTGAAGAGGATGTGCTCTTCCTCTGCATTGCTGGTTTGCTGAGAAGGGCAATGAAGGCAGCCTTCACAATTTTGATCATTCCACAATGGGATGGGAATCAGAGATACCAGAAAGTTAACAGGAAGCCGAGACAAACATCTGTCTGTCTCCAGGACATGTGAATTCACTCCTGACTGCAGGTGTTCCAGCTCAAGAGGCTACGGTGACTCTTCACGTAACTCACACAATTTCTCTAGAACACATTTCTGCTTAAGCGAGCTGCGCTGGTGTAAATCTGCTAATAGAGCTATTTATAATAACCCACCTCATTTTGATTTAAATGGATTAGAGAACGGTCATAGAAAAAGCTTAGTTGGCAATTCCAAAAAAAAAAGTAGTAACAGGGATTAGCAACATCTTTAACTGGTACGTAACAGCACTGATGGTCTAGCGTAGTGGAAACAGCCAACAGTCACTGTGCTTGCCCTCAAGAGAAATTTGTTTCCAGACTGAGTAAACTGTCAGTGTTCCACTCTAAAGAGCAGAATAGTTACCTAGTATCAATATTTTGCTTCTAACAAGGCATCCTGTCAGTGGCGATTTCCTGATGTTGGCAGAAAGCAGACCACAAAAAGCAAAGACAGACTAGATATCTTTAGCACTTTTCTTTTGACTCCCAGTGTTGGAAATTTCTCTGATGACTGCACTAAAAGAATATCTTTGTATCTCATGAAGGATGCCCACAAACCCAGAAACAGATGGAAACATGGAAAACCTTGTCACAGCTACTGAGAGAAATCCTGGCCCAAAAGCAGCTGGTGGAAAACTGTCTTTCAGTTCTGGTTGTATCAATCTTAGCTCAGGTGTGACACTAGATCTCATCCTATGAGGAACAGATTACTTCTCTGCTAGTCTGGTCTCCCTCCACTTCTGGAGAAGAAAAGAAATTCAGTGGATTTGTCCTTAAGTTAAACCCTTAGCATATAGCAATGCCTTTGCTAAGCCTACACTGTGATTATAAGCCCAAATTTACAGGACAAGCTTGAAATTTAATGGGACAGGATCCTAACACTGTTGACAAAGAGTCCTGAACTGTAAAACATCAGCATACTTAACATTAGTGTACAAGCACTGAACTTTTACTTCAAAGAGCAATTTGCAATTTTGCACCAGTAGTAATCTAAGGGTGGACTTATAGGAGGTAGATCTCCTAAGCCACAATTTTTTTTGTTTTTTAACCACACAAGGAGGGAAATGGGAAAAGATTTATTCAAAATTCAAGTCCCCTGGTCTCTAAAGAAGGACGAAAGCGCTGGATCAGAAACAGGCCAAAAAAACTACCTCAGCAGGAGAGAGGAGGATCAACAAGTGAAATTGCTCTTTGACAATGAGTACTGCTGAGATGGAAAGCACAAAGTACTGGCTGACAGAAAGAATGATGATTAGAGTCACATGTGTTTTAGATACAAGATGATAGAGCAGGCTGATTTATCCCAGCTGAACAGTAAAATACCCTTGTTATTGGCTATTTCCTTATAAACCTGGCTGAACAGCCCCCTCCAGGCTACAGAAATACTATACATTAACATTTGGGGGAAAGTTTTCTTCCAGTACAAGTAACATAACTACTATTCTCTCAAAACTTCAGTAAAAACCTCTATATTAACAAAGGAAATATGCATTACAAAGATAAGTTAGTAAAAAAGCTATTCTAGGTGACTATATATGTATGGGTGTCCAAGAAGACTTTAGAGGTTCCTTCTCCCAACACTGTGACAGAACTAGGAGGCATATTGAGTTTGCAGATTAGTCATCAGCAAGGTCCAAGAACTTTCCAAGGTCCTCAATTTTATTTTCTGAAGGGACAAAAGACACAGCATTGATTGTTGCTGAAATCAGCTTCCCTGGGTCAGGGACTACTATTCAAAGAGTGATTACAAACTAGAGAGTTTTTCTCTAGTCAGGGAAAGGAAACAAATACCATACTGAAGTATTTTAGTAACTCTTGCCATAGAGACAACTTATTGTCTCGGAACAATGAACATAAATACAAAATGAAATAACTCAATTGATAAATTCTGGCTACAATCTCCAGAGGAAAAAAAAACCAACCAAACACAAACCCAAAAACCAGAGTAAAACCTACTCCTTTGGTGCCTTGTCAGCTTCTCTCTGAAATAGGCTGATTTTGAAAGACATGCAAGGCTACCATCTCACCTCTTGTGACAGTGGTCTTTTAGCTAATATGTTTGACTTTACAGTTTCAGGTCAAAAATATTTCCTCTGCAAACATATGCAAGTCAAAGTCCATAGATTTCTCAACTCTCACTTTGTGTGAATGTTGTGAGACTTTCCTACATTATTTTCTGACTTGGTAAATTTTTTTGGGGATAGCATCTGTCTTTGGCTGTGCGTGGGTGCACTGTGCCTTGAAATCCCTGGTCCTAAAAATGGTGACACCTTCAATCATAGTAAAAAATTATAAATAAAAAGTCTATCTCAGAGGTAGAAACACTTTTTTTTTTTTTCCTCTTGTGGGTAGCTACTGCAAAGCTACAATTAACCTCAATTAATAGGAAGGGTAAACTTTATACAAAGAATATGCTGTTCAGGTGTTCTTAATGAGAGCAGCACTTGGCACTGTTCAATCTGTCTGTAATAGGGAGCTCTGCTGAGGTGAAAATTGAAGTGGTTTATGCTTAATCCAAGAGAAAAGTAGGGGTTTTTTTTCTCCCTTTACAAAAAGCAATTTCTCTAATAAAAGCTACCTAGAAAAGTTAAGAATCTATTTGGACCCTGAGTGCATCAATAGTGCTTAATTGCCCTAAACAGCCTAATCTGAGACCCCCATTCACACAGAATCACATAGGATTGGTAGGGACCTCTGGAGATCATCTAGTCCAACCCCCCTGCCAAAGCAGGTCCACCTACAGCAGGTTGCACAGGAACATATCCAGGTGGGTTTGGAAAGTTTCCAGAGAAGGAGACTCCACCACCTCTCTGGGCAGCCGGATCTAGTGCTCTGCCACCCTCAAAGTAAAGAAGTTCCTCCTCATGTTTAGATGGAACTTCTTACATTCAAGTTTGTGCCCATTTCCTCTTGTCCTGTCACTGGGCACCACTGAAGAAAGACCGGCCCCATCCTCTTGACACCCACCCTTTAAGTATTTATAAGCATTGATCAGATCCCCCCTCAGTCTTCTCTTCTCCAGACTAAAAAGACCAAGTGTCTCAGCCTCTCCTCATAAGAGGGATGCTCCAGGCCCCTAATCATCTTTGTAGCCTTCTGCTGTACCCTCTCCAGCAGTTGCCCGTCCTTCTTGAACTGGGGAGCCCAGAACTGGACACAGTACTCCAGATAGGGCCTCACCAGGGCAGAGGGGCAGGATAACCTCTCTCGACCTGCTGGTCACACTCTTCCTGATGCACCTCAGGATGCCATTGGCCTTCTTGGCCACAAGGGCACATTGTCAGCTCATGGTCATCCTGTTGTCCACCAGGACTCCTAGGTCTTTCTCCTCAGAGGTGCTCTCCAGCAGGTCAGCCCCCAACCTGTACTGGTGCATGGGGTTATTTCTCCCCAGGTGCAGCACCCTACTTTATTGAAGTACATCAGGTTTCTCTCTGCCCAACTCTCCAGCCTGTCCAGGTCTCGCTGTATGGCAGCACAGCCTTCCAGTGTGTCAGCCACCCCTTCCAGTTTTGTATCATCAGAAAGCTCGCTGAGGGTACATTCCATTCCTTCATCCAGCTCATTGATGAATGTATTGAAGAGGTCTGGAAACTGGACACACACTGTCCACTGATCCATTTAAGCTCAGCCTGAAGCCCCTAGTCCCTTTCTAAGCTGTGTAGATAGGTCTGTGCTCAGTCCCATTCCTTGCTGTGCCTGACTTGAGTGGGTTTCCTGGATTCCTGACCTCCAGCCTGCCTTATTGCCACACATTTGTGTCATTTCTAACAGAGTCATCACATTTCTGATGATCACTGGGCTGCACCCAGAATCTGTTAGTGTCACCAACATCATCCAGCTACTGGAAAACTAATTTTCTGCAAACCTTATCTTAAGCAATAGTGTAACAATTAAGGTCTTTTCCATTGTTCTCACTGTTCCTTCCTCCTATTAAAATAAGAAAAATTCAAGTGCCAACTTACACTACCTACAAGACTGGTGGAACTGACAAAAAAAGATCAAATTCTCTAAAGATAGAAATAGGGGAAAATTACTAAATCCTGCATAGAACTGTTCCCTTTATAGTTTCTACTGTATTAAGATTTACATTTCAAGTAATGAAGTTTCACTCACATCCCTGGAGATACAGTTTATATTCCATACACAAGAACTATTTCTTATTGGCTTTCTCAGTGCTATTGCAGTTCTAGTAACCTCTTGTGGACTACACAAAAAAATAGCACTCCATCCATGGTATTTGTATCAATTATATAACTGTCATGTAGGTCAGCAATATTTACCTCCGCAGTTTTATGCCATCAATCCAGGGTGCTAATCACTTTCATTTGCCAATGAATTTTTAAATAATAGTGTTGCCCAAAGTAGAATTTATCAGACAATGCATTGTAGAAAAAAATGTACTTCTCTTGAAGTCAAAGGATTTTAACTTTTGAATTATAGGGTTTTTGAATTTAAAGCTTCCCTGCACATCTGAAATTACTTTATTTGTATGTAACTTGGCCTTTTGGCTTTATACTTTTGAGGGAAGTTATACTGCATTGTATTTCAGACATACAATTAGCTCAGTATGAAGGAGGGAGGGCAAACATCACTACCTGATCAGATGGCTCTTGGCCCGGGAATGTCCTCGTCTAACCTACACAAGCAGGTACAGGAGAAAATCTGAATAAGAGTCCGGGTAAAGTAAGAGTTTGAGTAACACAGCTTCAAAACCAAGAGGATACATTTCATTGTCTTATTTCCCCCTTAATTTTTTGCATTCCCAAGTTACAGTTTTATATACAGTTTATGTCATTATAAACCTGTAATGCTGCTGCATGAGAGTTCTGTCACTCCCCCTTCCCACTTAGTCCTGGCTACATACCTATCCCTACTGGAAAAAACCCTCTTTCTACAGCCACAGTGATCCATATCCAGGTTAAAACTAATCACTCTTATCAGGTTAGATTTTACTGCTGGCTTAAAGCATATGTGAAACTATGGCCTCATTAATCAGCAAATTTTATCTAATTACCATAAGTCACAAGGGATGACCCTGCTACTGTAACATTTCACAGCTTCCATTCCCAAACTTTATGGGTTGTGTTCTCCCCTTTCATCAAGCTTGTGACCCAAATACTAGCACACATGAAAAAATTCCTGTCACCCTTGAGACCCAGTTTGTATCTGCAATGGTCCCTGGCTCATAAGTTACTGCTGTACTGCATAGCAAAAAGTTCTTAATAGAAATTTCTCACGTGATTCTGCAAACTTCGCCTCACATGCACCTTATTTCTCCTGGTGTCAGGAGAGGAAGACATAGTGTCAGACTGGGAAGATCCAAACAAATCCTTCCTCCAGGCCCCTCTTGTCAAACCGTTCCCTGATCCCCACTGCAAGCAATGCAGCATCAGCCTAGGAGATGTCTTTGTTTCCCACTTTGAAAATCTCCTCCATCCAGTATTTCAGAAAATAGAACCATTTTATTCCAGCTAAACTAGATAGCTTGGTTTGTGTTTATGTGACAAACTATTAATTTATCTTATATAACATGCATACGTATTGGAAAGAAGAAAAGCTTTGCTTCTGGATTACCTATGAAACAACACAGGGCTTTTACAAGCTCTTATCACTAACCCAGCAGAGTGGGGCTAACAATAGCACATTTTCTTCTGGAACAATTTATTGTATCAATTTTTTTCTCCAAGAAAGCAACTAAACTATTCTGAAAGGTTATAGATTATAATACTTATTTAAAATAGATGAAACATTTCAGTCTTCCCATTATCTATTTCCATGAGACCATCTCCATGATTTCCCTTGAGTTCCCCTTTTGTGTGTAGTCTAGACTATCATAATAGATTTGACAATTATTTTTATTACATAACTTTGAAAAACAGACTCTCATAGAATTTGGTTGTTAGAAAATTCTGCTCTGAATAAGATAGGACAATGTGTGGCTTTTAAAAAAATATCATTAATTCCTCTATTGTTGGTTTGCTTTCAGAGTTGATTTCTCAGTCTAGAAAAGCTAAAACCATTAAATATTTTAGATTGTGCCAAATACAATAGCAATAGCAATATCTATATATTTCCTTTTCCTACGCTTCCTTCTGTGCGTAAGGAAGTAGTGGAACTCCTCATGCAAGTAAAAATAGAATTTGGCCTTAAATCACTATTCCAAATGATAGTAAAGTGATCATCCCAAACCAACACTAAATAAAACTTGCAGTCACCAATTCACTAAGCTACCTAATTAAAGAGCCACATCAAGGCTGTATGTTCTGCTAGTCACTCCCAGTTAAAAATTCTGAAGTACATTTTTTTATTCTTTCTCATTATTTACTCCTACAGGCAGAATAGATTTCATAATGCTCTGAGAAATTAGGTATAATAAATATTTGTAAAGAAATTTTGTTGTATTTGTGGCCCTGATACTACATTAATTACTGAAAGGGCATTCCTCACTGTGCCTCTCAACTAGACAGGAAAGGCAGGCAGGCTTACATGACATACTATATTTTCATATTAAAAATAACGTTGCTTTAGATGTGGTTTCTGCCAAGTACCTTTATATTAAACTATTTTTGGTACTATGTTAACTTCCTCCACAATTCAACCTTCTGGACTACTTCTCTGTACTGTTTTAGAGTTGGAAAGGATAAACATGTTAGCGGCAAGTGTTAAATGGAACAGATTCCTGCTAATGGATTATTGATTATATTTTAGTAATGTATTGAGTATCACAAGCAGAATCCTTTTCTCCCCTTCAGGTTTAAGAATCTAATATATTAAAAATATTAACATTATATGCTAATTATTTCATAAGGGAAAGTATTAGACTGGGACATACATCTCTGCTGCAAGAGGAGGTGACATCTCTACTTTTTAATCAAAAATTTTATGGAATATTTTATCAAACTCAGAACACCTTTACCAAAGAAATCAGTATAAAAAGTTCTTCATTATTCCACCATAACCACAAGCTTGTTTGTTTGAAACACTTGACATATAATAATTTTTACCTCCCCGCAATCTTAAAGCTAGCAAAGCAAGGATGAAAGACATAGCAGATGAAAAGTGTAATTTTATTTCATATACATTGTCCTGGAAATCTCTTTTCTGTTTTGTAGGTTGTATGCTGACATGAAACTTAAAACTAAGATTCAGAATCCAAAATCCTTTTCCATCTACAATCTAGGATGTATTAGATAGATTTGGGTTAAAGGGTAATTGCTGGTAGGTGACACTTGGCTAAATCACACTGTATTTCTTCCCTATAGCTGGAGCCAGAAATACCAGTATTAGTTTTACTTTATAAAAAGTTACTTCTCAGAAATAACTTGTGAAACAAGTTGGTTAGAAAAAAATCATCTTCACATAAAATCCTGGTAGGGGAAAAAAGAATCAAACTAGAGACCCTTTGAATACACAAATTTTCAACTAAGTTCATAATGAGACTAAAATAGTTAAAGGCACACCAGGTTTGCATCTGCACAACACTGTCACACTGTGTTAATCTAGGCTTTCATTCTGATCCAGACAGTTCACTGGAACACTTACAGCAGAACACATGCTTCTAATTACCAATTTTCTCTGTGCATGCAGCTCTTAAGACCTGCATTTCCCAAATTATTGAAATCTAATTCCGTAGTAAGTAAACATATCCAGACATCTTTCCTGCAGTCCCATAAGGAGGGATGAAATTATAAAGGGCCAGCACTTTATATACATGTACAAGCTGGCCATCTATATCTGCTAGCACCTTCCCTGCACGTTTCACATTTTGGGAAGTAACTGTAGTTATTTTGACACAATGCTTTCTTATAGGGAGAAGTGAAGTAACAACTTTTGACATTGAAGGTGTCACTGACATCCCCCTTGGAAGTGCGGTGACCTCTGTCACAAAAGGAATGCAAGGTGACTTCTGTTACAGTACTATTAACCACACACAGCACAAGGTTCACGCAGAGTCTCCTCTGTAATTTATTCTTTGAAGGATTTGAACTCTCCTTGCACACAGACCACCCTAAACTGATGGCAAGCTTTTATTTTCCAAAGATTCTGAAAGTTTGTGTCTTTTCCTTCTTGTAGAGATGTTCCCACTCTTTAGATATTACCACAGATAATGGAGGAGTCTAGTCTACCACAATTGTGTACTGACACCCTCTAACCTACTGTTCACTTTGTCAGAAATTTCCTGCTCTGAGACCCACAATACTTCCATTTGCTTTGGGATAGGATGATTTCACTCTGTGTCATTTTTATTCTGGGATGACAAGTTCCTCATTCTATCCTGCCTTAAAAATAAATTACTTATTGGTACCTGGACACAGAAACAGACCTTGCAGGAATGCTCTCTTAAAACTAAAGCTTTCCAAAGGATTCTCACAAGCGAAAAAGGATTCCAAGGATATAAATACTCTTTTTTAAGTTCTAATTTTCCCTTCAGAGTGGAAAGGGCCAGCCATAAAGGAACATGATCAAAGACTAAGTTTAGTCACAGGTATGACAGAAAAAGCAGCATTTAAAGAATATAGCTTGCCAAAGGCTGAATGTTAATTTATGGTGCGCTGAAATAGAGAGACAAGTGAAAAGACTCTAAAGCTTGCAACAGAAAAAAAAAAAAAATCTCTAAATCAAGGATTTCCTTGCGAAAACCTGAAAAAAACCCCAAAAACATAAACATAAGAGCCTTAATGAATTGGATCGAGATTGCTTACACATTAATCATTTACAGCAGACATACTCTGGAAGCTACAAGCTTGTCTTCAAAAAAACTTCCGAAGAACGTTAAAGAGTTTACTTCAGCACAGTGTAATTTGCCTAAAATTGAAAGCTGGAGTTTGCTACAAATTGTTTCTTATTATCACCTGTCAAAGAGAAGCCTAAACAGTGGTTCAGTTGCTACTCCTTTCCTCTTTATACCCTTTTCTTTTTCCAACATGAAATTTATTAGTTGAGTGATTTCCAAAATGAACAAGCTAAAGAAACTTGTTCTGGAATTATGGTCTTGTGTTCATCACCTGGGGAATACATTTTCATTTCACAGGCTATTCAATATAGAACCAAGAAAGTGTCCTGACATAAGGATAGCCAAGTTGTATGTATGACAGTATGGAAGATAACACATTAAAAACAGGAGGAACTGCCTAGGGGCAGTTTAGAATTAAGGCTCAGTTATAATGCTGTAACTGGACTGAAATAAGTCAAAGTTATATAGCAGTCTCACTTTGAGACATAACCTGTATTTTATCTTGATACTGATAGGTTTACGAATTTGGCAGCCACAAAATCTATGGATTATCATGAAAGTGACATCTACCACAGTCACATTAATATTCTTGCATTCATATTGTGATCCACGATCCCAGTTATAGAAGGATATTAGAGACTGACTGTTGCTCCAGAAGGGGTGTTACTGATATCTGTGGATATAAAGTGGGTTTTTTCAGATATCCCTTCCTCTCTGTGGGCAGTTTAAATCAGGTGAATGACTGAAAGACATGTATGGTGAAACTGAAGAAGCAGAGATGAAAATCAGTATTATGTGGCCATTAAGCATTGAAAAAATAGTGTAAAGCACTGTAAAGTTTACAAGCAAAGTTTGGCAAAATTATCATACACTCACTGAAACCATAGAGAGGACACAGAGCTTCACCAATCTCATAAATAGCAGGAATTTAGTGAAGACATGGCAATCATCTTTGCTATATCTAATCCTAAATTGCAGTCTGAAGTTATTTTACTTGCTAGAGAGAAAAGATTGTCTCAGAAGTTAAAAATACTACACAAGAGCAGGTAATACCCCAAGACAATACGTCACCACAACTAAGTATTAGCAGTTCCATTTTAAATAGAAAGTGGACTTAAGTAATAGTCAATTGCCTAGAGGCAATTGTTCGATTTAACATTGAGAAAAGTTTATTGGGTACAATCAATAGTCTACATCAATGACATTTAGAGCACTGAACACTATGGACTATTTTATGTCAGATTCCCAAACCACCTTTACAGTTCGATTCTTATTTTAGAACACAAACCCTACTAACTACCCTTTTTGTAATTCTTAAGGTGCTTTAAAAGTTGAAATAGGTTTGACCAAAAAACAAAGCTAAGAAATAGTATAAAAAGCAGAAAAGCCAACCCTCTCCTCCCCTTTTAGAACTAGTTAATGTTTCAAAGCTTACCAGATCTGGTTTAACAGAAGGGTGACAACTTTGGGATCAGCTCCTTGCAAGATTTTATTAACCTGGGTTTATATTAGTCACTGTGTTAGCAGAAAAGCTCCGTTCGGGGACATACACATCAGACTTCACACCAATTTTCTAACACACAGTTCACAGCTGCAGATACTAGAATCACAGAGGTTAGCCTGTTAAAATTTAATTAAGGTGTATTACAGTTTAGTAGTTCTTGAAGAACTTAGACAATTTAGATAGATTGATAAATATAATGCAAAAGGAGCATTTTTATATAGTATTACTCAGTAACCTAAATCTGTGTTCACTTATGTATTTACACATTGAGTTCCATTATAATGGTTTCCAGTAAAAATTTTGTAAGCCCACTTATTTGAAAGACTTGATTGGGGGAAAGGGGAAAGTTTCTTATCTTTCCCTTAGCTTTTTGACCATATTCGGGCATCAGCACTATTTACGTGAATGTGACAAGCAAGATTCGGCTAGCAAAAGAATTCCATTGCCAGTGAAACACCACAAAGACTACATCTTAAAAAGACTGCAGATGGAGAATTTCTCCTTTGTAATAAACACTGTTTTTTCCCAGCATTGTTTCATTCCTTCTTAGAATCTATTTATCATGGATTCGTATGTACTGTGAAAAGTGATTTTACACTTTTAAGTTCAATGACTAATCTTTATTTACAGTTATTTTAATTATCTTAAAATCTTCATCAACAGTGTTTACAGTCCATAGCTTTAGGAAGCTTATTGATGAATATATCCCCACCTGGTTTTTCCTCAGCCACATTCTACATATTTCATACCTGTACTCTCTTTTCTTAAGTGTTAATTACTGATCACCTCCAAAATCTTGCCCATCTGTTTACAACATACAGATAATGATATACCCAGGCTTTGCTACAATATTCTATGAGCAGCCTCAAAATTACTTTAAGGCAGCCACTACCCTACTGCTGTTCAAAGTGATGCCCACAGATACTCTTTAATTATATTGTCCTTTCCTTTGCCCTGTCACTGAGAAAAGGCATATCTAATTTGCTCTCCACTTTCTCCCTCAGCTATTACTATTTTCCAAGTTTTCCCTTGTACTGAACTTCATGGCTTTTTTTCCAAGGACACATCAGTGTATATTTTCCCTCTCCACTCAGTTACATTCAATTTCCTGTTTCCAAGATTTTTAGATTATGTTGTATTATTTCTTCCTACTTGGTGTTTGTAACACCTAACTTAAGATCATGTGCAAATGTCGTTAATATTCTTATACGGCCTCTCTGAAATCATTGATCAAAACAGACAACTTACTTTCTGCATACAAGAATAAATTAAACTAAATGCAAAATTAGTTTGGCCAAACTTAGACAGTAGAGTCAAACAAAATTCATTGAAGAATAAAATGTATACATTGGAAGCTGTCCCAAAAGAAAAAAAAAAACAATTAAGAACAGCAGCAGATGCACAATGAGAAGAGGGATGCTTAGGCAGGATTAGTTCTGCCATTTCTAGAATGACACAAAGTAAGAGTGTAAGGACAGAACAACTTTTCTACATTCCTTTCATTAGCCAAACATATTTCCTGGTCCTGTCATATCAATAATCACAGAACTAAGTTGGCCAGCTGCATGAGAAAGTGGGAACTACAAGGCATCTTTCCCTGCTTTCAGGAGGAAGCTTCTGCAACGAACAGTGCATGGAAAAGCGAAAACTTTGCAGTCATTCCACCTGCCACACACACCCCCCACCCCAAATGAATGGTTTGGGGAAAAGACCTTTACTGAAGAATGAGGTAGAGGCCGAAGCTCTTTACAATGACACTCATGACATTAACAGATTGTTTTAGTTGTGCGTTGCCCAGACATCCTTGGAAATTTACAGCTGGCAATTTCCTGAATGCCTCACTCCCTTCACTTCAGCCTCACTCAACAGCTCCCTTCTCTTTTCCTTCACTTTATTCTCCTTAGCTGTATTTTCCTTCCTTCCCTGGTCTGTTTACTAAACCTACTTCACTCAGTAAAGAAATTATGACATTAACTTGATGTTTTTCTCTTATTTGTACAATTCCTCCTGCTTTCAGAACATCAGCTTTCCTAGATGCACACCACCTAGTGCTAGTATACCACCTAAGAAAGTAGTCCTGCTTCTGAAAAGCCTCAGGGGACCAAATTAACTGTAGCTAAAGATCTTCTGCTAAACTGCCAAAGAAAATTTGTGGGAAGGGTGTTCAAAAACCCAAAAAGCTTTCAATAGGTAAAAAATTATTTGCATAAAAGATAAAAGGAAAGAAGAGAGCTACATAGCTCTCTAGCTTCAGGGTAAAAGCTAGTAAACACTACTTGCCCATCCACACAATCTTTATTTTGTGACAGAGTACAGCAGCTCATTCCATCACCCATGAACAGTATGTGCAGGGATTAGACAAGCATTCAAAATATACTAACTGCCACAAATTGTAAGGCCCTTGTGAAGGACAAGCAGACTACAAAAATTTATTTACTTAATTCTGCCTATATACTTTACACCTCCATCTTGGGTTTGTAGTTTTCATGGAAAGCTAAGATTTCCTCAGAAAAGGTAGATAATAGCTCCTTGGAGTCTGAAGAGGAGATTGCATCATATTACATAGGATTATTTCCACACATTTCAGTCTTCCTTTTGCAAAGGCAAACTAAAGTAAATATTCCCATTAATTGCCAACTTCACTCACTCTATTTTATGTATTTCTTCCTCTGCCTAAGGAGTAGTATCAGTGATACTGGCATACATTCATACATATTTGGAAAAAAAAGTATTTATTAAAATAAGAGTTATGTATGTCAAATGAAGAAAATAATTTGATCACATCAGGAGTTCAACTGTGTTCAAAGAGACCAGAAGTAAGCCAAATTTCACATACAAAAATATTAGTGAATAATTATATACACTAATATATAACTTCTGAGTTTTTGCAAACAACTCAGGTTGGAAGGGATCTTAGGACATCTCTTGTCCAACCTCATACTAAAGGTAAGATCAACACTGAATTTGGACCAAGTTGCTTGTGGCTTTGATAGGCTTAGTTATCTTTACAGTGAAAAACAGTCTCCTCATCTGTAGTAGGAGAGAGTACTTCAATCTATGCCTATTGTCTCTTGTCGCCCTACCATGCTCTCAATAATGCTCACTCTTTCTTGTAAGCTCAACTTAGTTACTGGAGCTGCTAGTAGGTCTCCCCTCACTCATCAGTCTTCCAGGCCGAAGAAGTCTAGCTCCCTCAGTCTCTCCTCCATCCTTCTAGCTGGCCTCACATGGAGTTTTCAACATCTTTTTTGTACTGATGGACCAAAAACAAGGCACAGTGTTCCAAATGCAGCTAATGAGTGTCAAGCAGAGAGGAATAATTGCTTCACTTGATCTACTGGTTATGCTCCTGTTGATACAGCCTAGTATGCAGTTAGCTTTTATCACTACCAGGGCACACTGCTGACCTGAAACCCAAGCAAATTTTCCTATTGATTTCAGCAAGGCCTAAATACCAGACTGAACATCTAATAAAGGAGTCAACAGACAGGGAACAGTGGTAACAAAACAGCAAGCATAAGCTTACAACAACTACTGATACTCTATCTGTCAGAAAAGTTGAGATCCAGATATACTCATCCTGTTAAAATAGCTGCTTTTCACATGACTGCCCTCAGTTTCTGAACCAGCCTTTACCTAGCTCCTTATAGAAGAGAGATGAGAAGTATTCTATTTTCGCATAATACAACATATTCAGCCACAGCTTGCATAAAGACAGGAGGGCCATTTCTGAAAAAAGATTAAAATGTGTCACTTGAGATAAGCAGAGCCAGTGACACTGCTTCTTACTATAGGAGAGCTAGGAACTGTCCCCCTACTCAAGGGCAGGCCTTAGCTAACAAACTTGCAAAACTAATAAATCCTGTTGTGTTTGTTACTGTTGCAATTTATTAAAAGCACATCTCATTCTGGGGCATTACTGACACCTGATGAAAATGTGAAAAGTTGCATCTACTCTTCCGTCTTAAACAGAAATCCTTAACATTCAGTTTAACAAACCAACTCCAAGGATTTAAACTCTTTTCTCCTGCACAAAAAAGCTGAACAGCAGCAAATAAACAGAAGTGAACCTTCAGCACAGGCCAAAGGAGTTAAAGAATCTGACTTTTTGGTCTCATGTCAGTTTGTTTTGAAGACCAGGGCTAGCTAGAACATCAAACCACACATAGAGACACTGTTTATTCTAAGCACTAGAGTTACAGCCCTGTTTTTAACCCATCAACAGCTTGCTATATCTATCCCTTCTATTTGAATCACTTCCAAATTCCATCCCATCAACTACAATACTATCTTCAATTATAAGTCACAATTATAAGTCACTTCAATTATAAGTCATTACAAGTGGCTGCAAAAGCCACAGATGTGTTAATTCTTACACAAGCCAACCCATCAGAGCAAGATAAACAAGGTGAGTTAAACAAAGCACTTTGTTACCATTGTGACAGATGTTACAGGATGCAGTTATTTTTATGCATGATAAAAAAAAGTAAGTGTTCGCATTCCAGCTCTTCAAATCCTTAAATGCTGCAAAAATTTTCCAGAGATTTGACTTACAAATTAAGTACAGGGAAAAAAAACCACCACAAAACAAACAGCCCTCTGTTGTGACTGCTTTAAGACAACTGTTGCTTGTACGAAAAAAAAGTTTCTAAGTTACAGTTTCCATTTATAAAGAGCAGAATAATTCAAAAGTTATGAACTTACTGACTATAGAGACATCCCATAAATGTGGGTTACAAAGCTTCTACAAACACCTTCTTGAACAAAGGCAAGCTCAGACAATGTACACCTTTCCATCACACTTTCTCCTGCCCCCCACCTCTCCCGCTGACCTGTGACTATCCTGGTGGCATGGCTATTTCTCCAGTAATACATCACACAGGACCAAATTTGGTATCACATGATGTTGCATCTCCTCAGCTTCTGCCTGAAACATAAATGTGTATTGGGATACAAATGTGATTTCCCTAGCCATCCCAAAACTATATAGAGAAGAACCACATAACACAAACACAAAATGACAATTGAGGAACTGAAATCCCCACAGCAGTTTCAGAACTTGTAAGGCAGTCTAGACCATAGTTATCACAACAGTGTAAGCATGTGTAATTATAGTTTATTTATTGAAGTGGGTTATGATTTGGTTACTACTAGAAATCTTTTGGTCATTAGTACAGAAGCTTACCCTTAAAATGTTAGATTTCACAGAAGGAATGGTTTAAAAAATTGATATGGAAAAAATACAGGTTTTGAGCACAATCCAGTAGGTTCGCAGATGAACACACTATCTGTTAAGGTAGAAAGCTTACAGAAAGACTTCAAAAATACACAACTAAGTTTCTTTTTTGTGACTTTGTGGCAACAGCAGAGTCTCTGACTGTCCAGTTCCTTTCCAGTAGGATACAAACTTCACACAAATGATAATTTTGCAGTGATCTTTATATCAGTTGATATTTTCTGCATGATCATGCCACATGTCCTACAGTATTAGTATTAGGGAAGGCAACTAGACAGAAACTAATTTTCCTGTATAAAAGGAGCCTGCTGTTTTTCAGCTAAACTTTGATTTATTTAGTTTTGACAGACTTTCTCTTTAGTGATTCTCTACCAATAAGGAAGTGTCTGTTCAGACAGGAAACACATAACATCGTTGCTTGATATCTAGTATTGATTACGCAAAATGTCCTCCCTTTTTGGACTGTGATCTCAAAAGCAGCCTCAACTAAAGAAACAACTGCACTGGGGAACCAATAACCTCCTAAGAGGGTATCATTCCTCAGTTCAATTCTGAACTACTGCATATACTTTGCAATTACATAATTTCACGTAGTATTGTGGAGCTAGTAGCTTAGCTCAATTAACATAACGGAGTAAGCTCCTAGCATGAATATATGGAAACCTGTTGATGGACTCTTGGTTGAATGGGTTAGCGCTCACTTGAACCTACCAACATCTTAAATTCTTTTGCAGGAGCTAACTGATTTTTAAAGAAGCACGAAGCTTTATTTAAGGGTAAGCTTTAGGATATTGCCAGCAAGCACTCAAAACATTAGATACATAGCTATCATCTATAATGCAATCAAAATTACATGAGTTGTAGAGCACAAATTGTTCCAATAAAGTTACCAATGTTCTTTGATAAAACTTCAACATTCATGTAGAAAAACTTGAGAAAAAGCTTTATTAAGCTGGAGCTGTAGTTATCCCTCAGCTTAAGAAAATAAATACTGAAATGCTTTTGCCGACAAAAAAACCTTACAGGATAATAAAATAGTAGAAAAAGAAAATAAGGGATATCTAGGCAGCTTGAACAACTAATCATTCTAATGCTATTGAATACTTTATGTTTGCATTCATAGCTTATAGCATGATCCCAAAGCCATTTTCCAGATTATTTTTCCCCCCTCCCAAATGGTGTCTGTCTTGCAGGTGTCTTACCCTGTCCATTACTTTCTATACTCACTACATTCAGTTCTGCTAGAGATTTTTAGTAAACCCATAGATAACTTATCCTAGCCAGTTCAACAAAAAGCTTCTTAAAGCCTCTAGATGAAAAACAAACAGTAATTGAGAGGCTTATATTTCATACGCCAGGAGCTCAGATAACTACCAGGGCAAACCACTTGAAACAATAATTGATAAAGAAATTGTACATGGTGATATAAGAGCATAGATCTTACTACGTCTCTCCATTTTCCAATTAATTTTTGTAATTTCTATTTCAAATAACAGTCATTAATCAAAGGGCTTGGTTTTGTTAAACTAGTCTATTAACTTCTGTGAGTACCATTTTGCTTTACAGGTTGCTATAGTTTACAGTGTAAGAAAGTAGCTCGGCGAACACTACCAGCATCAAAAATTAAACTCTATATATCCCACTAAATACTCTGGAGTGGTCTGTGGGACTGCTAAGGACAATTTAAACCTTTTCCAGAAGACCAGTACTGGAACTTCCAGATCTTTGCTGTTCTTCCATTTCAGGGAAAAAAACCAAACAAACAAACCAAGAAACAAACCAAAAAACTACATGCACTCCCTAAAATCCTGCAAAAGCAAACATTTTACCCAGTTTCTCAAAGACAACTGCAGGCTTAGTTTTTTTCATTCAGGACAAAGATTACAACAACATAAAAAGACTCTGGTCTTATGAGCAAAAGTCAGCATTTCTGAAAGGATTGACTTCTTTGTGAAGTCTCAAGCTGAACATATACACAAGAGCACTATTTTTTTCTTTACAACTGTGCAAAAGAGCTTAAGCATAAGCTTCCCTCCTATATTCCTGGCCATAGCACAGGCGAACACCATCTCACAATGCTACAGAGCAAGTTTCCTTTGGATACCACCAAGAGGACATGGCATTCTACAAATCAAAACTGTCACTTTTATAAAAACTTTCACTGACAGTGTATTGCTGTCCCAAAATCACAATCAAAGGGAAAGTTTTGCTTTAGACTAGGTGATGAAAATTGCAAACCTTGTTCCTAGAAGGACATCTGAATACTTTGGAATATTATCGTCCTCATAGAAATTAATTACTTGTGTAAGTTATCTATAGCTATTATTTTCTCAAATAAAGAGATACAGCTTTGAAGAAATGCATACACAGGTACCAAGTACCTTGACTGCATGAGTTTTTCCATATGAAAGTTGGTAAGCACATTCTTCTGCTCCTTCAGGTAGCAATAGGAGACACAACCATAACCTGTTGTATTTGCGCCACCACCAAGCAGCCAGTCCCTGCCCTGAGATCACCCCTGTTCCCATCTGGTAGAAAAGCATTCCTCACACAGTTCAGAATTTCTCTTACTTGCAGGCAAACCAACCTTGCCTGAACCACACTTTGGAAAGCAGCTGTGAGAGACTGAGGAACACAGCTGCAGCAGCGAGCTGGATACCCCATGAACCATAGAGGATGGGAAACACACACCACCCTTCCAACCTGCACAGGCCTTGGTGGAGGGAAAAGAACTGCATAGCTAAGGCGTAAGCCAGCACCCGCTCCTCCACTGTTGCCCCTCCTACCCGCTTTTTACAGCTGAGCACTTAGCTTCCCATCAGCCTCGGGACACCAAAGCAGTGCCTCATCCCTGTGCTCAGCATCCACCTCACTGACCGCCTCCGCTCCGGAGAAGCGGACCTATGAAGTAAAACCCCCCACCGCCATTGCCACACAGCCCCACGACGCCGGTACCCCCTCAGACAGGCCCCTCCCAATCTCATCGCTACACTCCCTCGGAAACAGCGCCTCAGCGGTAACGGGACGCTGCCCGAAAGGCACCTTGAGCCCTCCTAAAGGGGACGAAAGCCCTTTCTCCTCACGGACCAGCCCCTCATCTTGCTCCCCGCTCAGGCATGAGCCCACGGCTCCCAACGGTCGCCGCCGCCCCTCGCGCGCCCTTCCCCTCAGCGGCCCCAAAAGCCGCGCTCAGGCACGCGCGTCACACCAAGCCGCCAACCAACCACAGCGCAGCAGCACCTGCGCCCGCGCTTTGTGAACGCAAGGCGGGTTCGCCTTTGAGTGACAGCTCCACTCGGCCTATCAGCCAGCAGCCATCCCCCCGCACTCCCCCCCCCCCCGCGCCCAAAGCGCTGCTGGAGAGGGGGCGGATCCCCTCCACCGCTCCCCCCCCGCCGTCTCTCGCTCCCTCCGCCCCTCTGAGGCGCGCAGCAGATCGACAGGCCCTCCGGCCAATGAGCGGAGAGGCCGCTTGCGCGGCGGCGGGGCCCGGGACCAATGGGAGCGGCGGCTGGGCGGAGGCCCGAGGTTTCCAAACGCTCCGCGGCGCCATGGGCTGAAAACTAAACCGAGATGGAATCTCCCAGTCTGAACCGGTTTGAGCCGGTTCCGAGTCTGTGGCATTAGGAGGGGGAGACGCGCCGCGCTCAGTCCCTGCTACCACCGCCGCCTCCGCCGCCGTGCGTGTGACCTGCTTCGTAGGGGAACCCGCAGGGGGAGCGGCCGGCGCGGCTGAGGGGGGCAAAGTTTAGCGCGGGCCCGGGGGGTGGGTGGGATGGGAACGGGGGTGAACTGAGGCGCCGGCCGGGCCGAGGGGAGGGCGGCAGCAACGGGAGTAGCCACTAGACCCAGCCGTACGGCCCCGGGCCTGGGCAGCCAGCCAGGCGGGAGAGAGAGAGCTAGGGCTCCGCCGAGCCGCAGCCGGGGCCACGAGGAAGGTAGAAGCCCCGTCCCCCCGCTCTCCCCTCCCTCCGCCTTGGGAGGCCGGAGCCCCGCACCGACCGCCCCGAGCGAGAGGAGGGAAGCGCGGCCCGTCCGCTGCGCGCCCGGCGGCGGGCGGCCTTGCTGCTGGGCTGAGGGGAAGGTGCGGAGCCCCGCGCCGAGGGCAGCGCCCGCCCGGGGGCCGCAGGCTTCTGCTGGGCGGCTAGTGCAGTCAGGCCGGGGCCCGCTTGCCAGGGGCTAGCGTGGGGAGGAGAGGAGTGGCGCTGGGAACGCACGCCCGGCAGGGAGGGGGTGCGCTCGGCTTAACCCCCCCTTCGGGTTTGTTTTTTTCTTTTTTTTTTTTTTTTTTTTTTGGGGGGTGCGGGGGGAGGCTTATTTTTGGTGGTGTTTATTTTCAATTTTTTTTTGGCGTGTGGTTAGAAACTTGGCTCACCCACCCCTACTTTTTGAAGGAAGAGGCTGTAAGAAACACCTAGGTAAGTAAGTGCGGAAAGGGGAGGGGGGGGGTCGGGAGGGGGTGGGTGCCGCCATGAGTAACGTGGGGGGGGGGGGCGGGAGGGGTACGTACGGCCTTCCGTGTGCCCGGCAAGGCTTGATTGTGGCAGGAGCGGCGTAGTGGGCTCCGAGGAGGAACCCCCCCCAGGGGCGGGTGGGGGTGTGTGTGTTTAAAATGGGGCTTGGGGTACGAGCATCCCCGGCCGAGCGGAGCGCGGATGCTGCGGGGAAAGGCGGCCCGGGGCGGGGGGTGGGGGTAGAGGGGGGGGGGGGGCGCCGGGGAGCCGCCGCGGGGAGGGGGCCTTGCCCCTCGTTACGAGGGGGCCGAGCGGGCCGGGGGTGGGTGGTAGGGTTGGGATCGGGCACGGGCAAAGCGAGGGACATAATCTGTAAATTATTAGGAGTGGAAGTTTCCAGAAATATTTTTTTTGTGTGTGTGTCTGTGCAGCAGTATTGAAACGTCCGCCTGCATCACGTGGGGGCCCCTCTATAGAGCCGAGGGAGGGAGCGGAGGGAGGGGCCGCGCCGCCGCCGGCCCGCCGCGCTCCGCAGGGCCCCGGCCCGCCCGCCGCCCCACCGGGGGCCCCGCCGCCGCTCTTAACCCCCACCTACCCCCCCCCCCCCAATCCTCCCTGCCCCTGGGGCGGCCGGAGGCGGGTGAAGGCCTCCCTCCGCGCTGGGTGGGTGTTGAGTTATTTCGGGTGCGGCCCTGGCGAAAAACCGAAGGCTGCGAGGTGGCGGGCAGGTGAGGGTGAAGCGGGGCGGGGGTGTCTCGGCGGCGGGCACGGGCCTGGGTTGAAGGAGCCGCTTCCCTGCGGTGGCTGGCCTGCCGTGGGGAGCGCCTCTGCGATGTGCTCCCGTTCCCTGTCGTGCCGCCGGAGGAATTTACAAGCGATGCAACTAATTCGTTGGAAGAGGGTAGATGGGCGGTCAGTCGCTTGCGTTCGGTAGTGGAATTGCACGCTTAGGAAAGGGGCAGAGATCCTCTCCTTGGGGTTTTGGGGTTTTGTGTTTTTTTTTTCATCGCTGCCTCTAGTGAGCTTTAAGTAGCCGGGTTGAAGGTGCTGTAGGGTTCATTGTGAATACTCAGCATTTTTTACTGTTAAAATGTATGCTTTTAGTCCTGTGTGCTACATGCTTAAATGAATCGGGTATATCGTAATAAGCTAACTGTTGTGTTAATCTTAAAGGTCCAGGGTCATCGAGAGTTGGGATAGCTATGTAAACAGTGCTGTAAATGCAGTTCTTTTGACCTTCGGTAGATGTCAGATTCTTGCTATGTTGTAGTTCAGATATATGTATATATTTTTAACTTTCTCTCTTCGTTTGTTTCTGTTTCCCCATTTGTTGGGAGTATTGAATAATTGATTAGTGGTGCATCCTAGAGCTGAGGTCTAAACCTGTTTTGGGGTTCAGGCATGATAGAGGGGGAAAAAAAGTATAGGAGTATAGTAAATCAAAGATAATAAGCTTCATGTGGGCACGCTGTTAGGAGTGGAAAATGGAGTTGATTGCAGTTGGTATTGACCACAAAGCCGCCATTTCTGTATTTCAGTTTGCGAGTAGGTAGGTCATTCTGAAGATAATACTGGGAGTGGCAAAGGGCTCTATTCAAAACATTTCCTTTCTGCTTCCATGTGGTTAATAACTTCTCTTGGTCACGTGGCTCCTCGTTTGTACTCTTAGGGCTGCGTAAAAACCACTGAAACAGGCTTAAATCTGAAATGAATGGCACTACCTGAGGAATGACTGATTTATGAGGTTTATTGTAGTTTGAAAACTGCTTTCCTAGCTCACGATTCAGCCATGGGGGCCAGATGTGAACAAAAAGGGGCGTGCCCGATAGCATGCGTGTCTGGGGGGAGCATTAGCCGCTCTAAGCTGAAGAGCATATTAATTGGTGCAATTTCCCTCTAGTAGTGCTGCTGGCTGACCCTCTGCGAGGGGAAATTTTCAAGCGTCCTTCTGAGTTAAGAGAACAAAATGAGCCTTCCCTGCTGTTTTGTTTCTGGCTTCCATACTTAACATTACAACTTTGAAAACTTTAGGAGTTGGGAGGGAAGGACAGATGTGGAGTCTTAGTGTATTTCGGTTTCTATTTGATGTCTATTGCCTTCTGTATTTCCAGGTAGATGTTGTAAAAAGGCTGACTGGATGTTAAGATGGAGCCCTCAAAACGATTATGTTAGTGTAGTAATACTCACTAAATGAGGGTTTTCGTCTAAATACAATCAAAATGTTTGGTTTTTTTGAAGTTAACATCTTTCTATATAGAAGTAAATGAAATTGCTTGACGCTATTTGCAAATATGCATTTCTAAACAAAAGATTTTCCTAGTCTGCATGCTACAGTAGGACTTTCACTTAATTAGTAATTGCTTGGGTTGAGGCACAGGTTTATCTTGCTCTTTTATGAGCATGGCTTAAATATGAAAGGCATAAAACAAATTCTTATTTACACATGAAGTTTTGTTAGCAAGAGTAGGTCTGACTTCTAGCTTACTCTAAAAAAGGGGTTCAGGAAGAATTCAGATTGTATCTTTCTGAGTATGCAGATAGCTCTAGTGTAACTTTTTGACTGATCTTGCTGTTCACACTTCTGGCTGTTTCTCAAGTGAGCAGTTTTATATGAAATTTGTAGCTTTAGGACAGATTCTTAGAAGGAGGGTGAATGGCAGAGAGCTGCGGTAGAGGAGAGGGTAGGAATATGTGTTACAGTTGCCAGTGACTGTAAGCAGAGGGCAATAAACTTGATGAGGTGCTTCCAGCATGGGGGGTGATGTGAAAAAGTTAGACTGTAATTTACCATCCACAATTCTGTGGTTCTCGGCTTATTTTCTTGCTTTTTGTGATTGCCTTTATCTTGTACCAGTCTCTGGCTAGAAAGCATCTTAAGTGCACACCCACAGTCACACACCCCCCACCTGACTTCCTTTGCATAATATTGAGGCTGCTATATCTAGGACAAAGAGTTAATGCATGTGTCGCTGCTTTTATGGGACCTGAAACCTCCAGTAGAATTCCATTTCGGCTTGAAGTGATCTAACGTGGTATATGAAGTAACCTGCTGACTTAACAGTCCCGTTACTTCATCTTCTCAAAGTGCCTTCAAACAGTCAACTTTCTTGGTTTCAATGGTAATTTTTTACTTGTATGAAGTTAACTTGTAAGTTTTTTTTTTTTTCCCCCCGAGTATTTGAAAAATGCTCTCTGGCTAATTTCTTACTGTGTATGTAGATCACATTTCGCTTCTATAACCAAGCTTTTAGAACTGATCTTCTACATGTGCATGTTGGCCTCGGAAACTGAAAATTTGACTGAGGTTGCTAGCATGGGTTTTGGTTGTAATGATGCTTGGTATTTTTGCCAGCAAACTTACTGGTTTACGCGTGTTTAGGGATTGATGGGGTCAGTACCTGCATTGAAATAAGTTTTAGCTTGCAGATAATACAGCACATTGACTAGTCGGACCGTTATCATGTGTTATACCTGCTGGATTTAACTGGGGTAGTGATGTGTGAATTTCTCAGAGTTTGTCCTCCTGCTTGCTCAACAATGGAAGGAGTGTTGTATTCAGTGTTACCTAGTACTGCTGCTAACATAGGTTGTTTTATTCAAATGAGATGCTTAAGTTGAAGCACTTGCTTTATAACTACATCTAATATTAATTTCTTATTAATTGATGATATTTTTTTTTTGTTTTGCAGTAATCTATGCCAGCAATTATGACAATGTTAGCAGACCATGCAGCTCGTCAGCTGCTGGATTTTAACCAGAAACTGGATATCAATCTCTTGGACAATGTGGTGAACTGCTTGTACCATGGAGAAGGCGCACAGGTAATGTGGACTTAGACCTTTGTTTATTGACCATGTTTAACCTTAAAACAAATCAGTTGAGCAAATTTAATTCACTTAATAAAAATCAGTAATATTAGTGAATTTATTCTGCTAGTGACTGGAATATCACTGGTAATTCATGTGCTCTGGTTTAAAGGCAGGCCTCATGTAATGAACATTGAAATGACACTTAGAAAAATGTTAGTTTAGTGTGTGTTCATTTCTAATGTGCCTTCTGCTCTTTAAAAGTGTGAGCAAGTACAGTTTGGTAAGGGCACTTCTGCTTGCAGCTCAAGTTCTCTGACTTAGTTCTTCAGGAAGGTTTGAGTTACCTGTTATTTATTCTCATGGACAGGATTGTGAAGTCATAAATTTAATGTTAGCTTCACTGAAGGATTGTATTTAAAGGAAAAATCTTAATTATGTTGTTACTGTATTTGTACTTATAAAGAAGCATGTCACACATTTGAAAGAAGACTTTGTCCTTTCTTGTTTCTATTCCCCCCCCCCCCCCCCCATTACTGTTTGTCCGTACAGGTTCTTCTTGCACTCTTTTTCTTTGGACTTAGTGTGAATTGTGAAGTCTTAAGTTTATATTGGGGGAATGTGTGCATTTGTGTGTTTGCGTAAATTGTCTTCAAAGTGAATCTTGTATTGCTTTTATCTTATTTCCAAAGTAGTTCAAAAAATGTACTTAAATGTTGAAAGCAAGTATTGCTACAAGGGTGTTGGCATAGTTCCTCTTCTGGCAAATTTTAATTGTTTGTGCTTAACAAATTGGGGGTTTCAGTGTCAGGCATCTCTTACTAAGATATTCTTGCACAACAATAAGTGAATTAAAATGAGACAAAGTAGCTGATGCTTTTCTATTCCTTCCAGCTGTTAGAATAAACGAAATAATATATACTTGCTTATACTTGTTTTGTGTATCTTTTTTTTTTTTTTAGAAAAAGTTTTTGTAAGGCTTACTAATCTGAATTCCTGCAGGTTCTGAAATACCTTGCTGTTTTTTGAAATATTTGCTCTTTGAATTTCCTAAATCCAAATAGTTATTAGCTGTAGTTCTTAAAATGATTGTATGACAGAAAACTGCTTGTAGCTTTTGCCATAAAAGTATGGACTTCTGAGTGCTTGTTTTGCCTTACAAAGTAGGTGGTGCTTATAGTATTGTTGGGTTTGAATGGGGTTTAAAAAGTTGGGAAGGTTTATAAGGAGAATAGAAGATTAACACTAAATCCAATGACCAAATTGCCATTGTTCTGGTATTGTGAGAAGCTGCTTCATTTAGAACAGCTGGATATAGTCTCTGGTATTTAGAAAATTGCTGCAATGAGAAGCAAAAATTCAAGAGGTGGCACTTAACTGGCAAAAACGGATTATGATATAACATGTAACATTTTACTGAAAATTTGGTTTGCTATTTTAGTGTGTTTCCAAAGGTGGAGACATGTTTCAGTGAGCCTACGAGCTCTTACGTCTTCCAAGGAGTTCAAAAGTTCCTGTGGGGAAGAAAGTGCTTCTCTTCAGAGCCTGGTGGCTCAAATCATGACTTCAAGGTTGACAGGAGTAATAGAAGTTGAGGAAACCAATTATTAAAATGGGGAGATTAGCAATAGTTTGCCTGGAATAGAGAAATGTTAGGGTAAAAAAGGTTTAGAATGCAGCCTGGATGGCTGCATGCTGAACTTGCTTTCAGATTCACCTGTCTCCTCCTTGGGCTTAATTCTTATCTCTGCTTGCAAAACTCTTCCCTGCTGATCTATATCAAAAGAAAGAAACTCTTTTCTGTCCTAGACTTTTACCTTTTTTTTTCCCTGTTCTTAGCTTTTTTGGTATACTTCTCTGAAAAGAATGCTTGTCCCCAACCCCACCCCAGTGCAACACATGGCTAAGGAGACCTTAGAAAACTCATAGATTTTTACCTGGACTCATCCCAGACTCTTAATTCCATTGGTCTGTTAGACCTTCACGTGTCCAGAAGGATTATTTGCTAACTGATTTTTTTTTTTTTTTTTTGGTAGCAACAACACAGGCTTTGATCTTGAATTAAGCATTACTGATAAATTTATACTGTTTTTATGAAACTTAAGGAAGTGATACCCAGAAAAGGGGTTAGTGGGTATGAGAGCAAACTTTTCAGGGCTTGGGAAAGGATATTCAGCATCTGTATTTTGTTGGTGTTGAAATTTGATCCTGTGATAATGTCACCAGTGTTAGAAGCACTAAGGAGGCCAGTATAAAAACACACTCAGGTTGAACCTGGAAATAATACAGCTATTCTTTCCCTCCTACGCTAAACTGCATCAATAGTGCTGTTTTTTTTTTTTTTTTTTTTAAAAAAAGCTCTGATGTCACACTGAGAAATATGGTTATACTGCTTTGGGATATTCCTTTTAATATTTGTGTGGTACTTCTCCATATCAAATCTACAGGGAGTTACGTGCTAGTCAAAGTCAGTATCAGGCTGGGAATCGCTCCGCTATCCTCAAGTATATTAAGTAGGAATGCCAGTATTGTACAGATATTTTAGACATCCTGTCTCTTTGCTGTTGTAGCTTTCAGTTTTAATTCAGTAAATGCCATACCCAATTTGTCCATTTCTTGCATTATGGATTTGGGGTCTTGATGGGGTTTCTGTCTTACTGAAAGTACATGTTTTCTTAGACCGGTTGATGATTAGTTCAAGTACGTTCTTGTAGCAGACTAGAAATCTGCATAGCTGTCATAAGTTCTAACTGTTGAAGTTAATCCTAAGTAAAGCTTTAACTGCTTTGTAATGCCATTGAATTCACAATGCAGTGAAAGAATAAATGAGGTTCTGTTAATCGTGATGTAAAATGTTAATCTTGTTGATAAGACAGTGTCTGATGCTTGTAGGTGATATAATTTGCAGCAAGACTTGTCAGTACATTGCATTTTTAGAAATAGCTAACATCATTTGGCTCCCTAAAAAATGTTTATGGGCATCCAGGCTTTTGAAAAGGATAGCTATAATGAATTCAGTATTTCAGTGCGTAATTGCTTCAGATGAGGTCTTGCGAGTTACTGAAACCATAGTGTCTAGTACAATAATTGGTAATATCAGTCCCAAGGAAGAACAAGCCATTAGTACAACCAACTACCTTCCTCCCCCCAATCAGTTTTTACTATTGTTTTGTAAGCTGTTAGATACATCAAGGGATTCCTCAGAAGTAGGGATTGGAGGCCTCTAATGCTCCACTCTGTGGTACTTCAAAATAAAATCAACAGTTCCTACATCAACAACTTTGCAGCATGGTACAGTACTCCTTAAACTAGCATTTTATATGAATGCTTCCAGTAGAAATAGAAAGTTTGGGTGTCCTTGAATAAAATTCTGTCTAGATGACTTTCTTGAATGGGAGAGAACTTCGCTCCTTAGTATGTTTTCCCTGTAATGTGTATTGTTTTCACATGTTCACTGCTGAACCATTCAGCATGGAAGAGTGGAAGTAAGTAAATGACTGTCTTGCATCAAGGTGTTTTTGGAGTTTGGTTGTTAATAAACTTTAACCGTCACACAGAAGGGGGCTTAAGGGACTTGTTGCTCCTAATTGAGTTCTGCCTAACTCTTGGATAAATGCTTTAAAAAGGTGTTATATTGATGTCTTCACTGACAGTATATATTTTCATAAATAATCTAATACTAATGCTTTTTTATCAAACTTACTTTTAGCAAAGAATGGCACAGGAAGTCTTGACTCACTTAAAAGAACATCCTGATGCGTGGACAAGAGTTGATACTATTTTGGAGTTCTCTCAGAACATGAATACCAAAGTAAGCAAATTAACTTTTATTGATTTGGTTTTCTTCTTTCTTCCATTCATAAACTTTGAGGAAGGTATCTCATTTTTAGCCATAGACTCTCTTGATTCAAACCACATTCTTTTTATTGTTTTCTTCCCAAAGCTGGCTTTAAACAAGAACTGTAAATGGACAGAATATTTAAACCTCCTTTTACGTTGACAAGAGATTTTCTCCTTTTTGTTTTTTTTCTTTTTTTTTAAAAAAAAGATGATTTAAATTGGAAATGCAGGTGTTTTTTTTTCAAGGCACATACAAGCATAATGCCAGTTCCAAAGACTGGTGTGTGTCTGTATACATCTGAGTAATGAAAAGTCTCCTAGAGTCACATTTTGTCCTTGGGTAAGTGCTTGGCTGTTTTTCCTCGTAATGAGAGCCATGTGCACGTGACTGAGGAGGCAATTTGTCCCTAGGTCTACTAAAGACAAAATAGAAACCTTATTAGGCCAAGATTTTGAGCAATTGATGAAAGTTAAGCACCCCAAACTCTTTGTAGTATGAGATTAGTCTTTACTAATACGCAGAACACATTTTCTTTGTACTGCTGTTTTAAATCCGTCCATCATGGTAGAGACTAAAAGGGGCAGCATTCAGTTTTTTTTTTCTACAATTTTAAATGCTTTACTTAAGACTTCCGAAGTTTGAACCAAAAAGTTGATCAAAATGTGTTTTCAGTGTCTTAAAGTTGATAATTATTCTTCTCAAATAACCGATGTGCATGTTTTTCTGCTTGATACACACTGTGTTCGAACAGAAAATGATCGTGTTTGGGTGGCTTCTGAAATCAGGCGGTATTCATGAAACAGTTCCATTTTTTTTCATTGCTCTCTGAAGTTTAGGGGAAAATGGTTTAAAGAACTTCCTCAAAGTGCTAACCTTTAAGTAACAGTGTTTGCCTGTTTGCTTGCCTGGTAAACTTTGCTTTTTATACTGACAGACGTTACTAATGTTTAAGTTGATTTATCAACAGTATTTTTAAAAACTCAAATTTGTCTTGTGAAAAATGAGATGATTAGAGGAACAGAAAGAAAGCAACAGGTAAAGAATTCTTCAATTTACATAAATTGCAAATGATTTGGTGCTAAATTTATGCACTATGACATTTGGCTTTTATGCAATCATATTTTTTCTTTAATTAAAGCTGTTAACACTACCTGATATTAATCATAATGTTCCATTATGTTGATTGCTTGTAATAGGAAGAAAAGGGGTGTCTTCCTGTGCAACTGACACAGCTAGGCTTTGACGGCAGGCCTCCACAAGGTCTACCCTTTTGATTCCCTTTAACTGAATTCTGTTCATCAATTGTTTTTGTTTCTTGGGAGGTGGGAGGGAAAGGGATTCGGTGCATAGAATAAGTAATAAGGGTACCATAGAAATTTCAGCCATAGGGATCATTTCATACTTTTTCAGTCTTTGCTGTTACCTGTCCCTCATCTTCATAACCAAGCAGTGAATTGCTATTAGGCAATTAGAAACAAGCAAAACAAGAGCAAATTAATTTTGAAAGACTTCTGTTTTATGTGCAGTTTAAATGTGTTTGCATGCACTGTTGCAATAGTTGATTAAAAAGTAAGCTTCTGATAATTCAGATGGCAAAACTTGCAATTGGTGCCAGTGACTTTTTGGGGGGTATCTTGTTATCAGGGAAATACCAGAAACCGGAACCATCAAATCAAATGAAGCTTAAATAAAAACCCCAGAAAGCCCTTTGCAGAGTGTTCAGGCAGGCTGATGAGGCCTTCAAACATGGTGTGGCAAGAAAGATATGTAGGGGAAGACAGTATACAGTGACTTTATTACTGCTGCCATTTCATTTCATGTGCGAGTGTTAAGAAAAATGAATATTGCTAGTACTGAGGACGAGGTGAACAAGACACTGTGAGGGGGCAGAATTGAAGTCACATGTAGAAAAGAATGAGTAGAAACCTAGACACCATGAACCTCTTCACAGTTTAAGGTATATGAATCTGAATTAGGTATTTGAGCAGATAATGAAGGATAGGTGTGACAAATTGCTAGAGGTGTCTGTCCTTTTCTTTGACTCACAGGAAATCCTAAGTGGGGAAACAAAGACTAAAGATGAGATCTGTCCTTGGTTTGTGTCATGATTTTCATTTGTTTCATTAGTGCTCTTCTAAAATGAAACTAGACTTGCTATTCTGGTCTTAAAAGCCAAAGAAGTTGACTTGTGGAAAGAAGTTTGGAAGCAAAACTAACATTTTTGGTTAGCTGTTATCTGAAAGGGCTATTAATACGTGTGCCTGTAGAATGTAGAAATTTAACTAGAGTTTAGATCTGCTTCGGGAAAATTAGCACTGTCTGATATCAAATGTTCGTACTTTTAACATGGTTAGAAGCTTTTGTAAGTATATACTGTGAGCTTTGATCAGGTGCAGATGGCATCTGTAAATCTATAGCAGTGGCTGAAATCACTTCCTGTGAAGTGAAGCATTTTGCTTGAAAACGTTTTCATACATTTTCCTATATGAATGCTCCCTTTATTTAATTTAGCTTTTATGTTAAGTAATTAAGTAAATTTGCAGGTTAAAATCTAGTTGATAAACCTTTGCTGCTGACCATGAAATAAAAAATACCGTGCCAACTTTCTATCAATGAGTAATTTTCCTTGGTACCCAAGATCATGGAAGTTGACAAAATATTTTGCAAATGTAGAATGTACACATAAAGTGTAAAGAATGTACACGCGGGAACTTAGGTCAGATAGAGAAGCAAAGGGATGTAGGTTATGCTAAGATGAGAACAGCAAAAACTGTATTTTAATGCAGTGTAGTTTGGGACAGTCTACATTGTGGTATTTTTAAATAAATTGAAGTTTATGTGATCCCTTTGGTTGAAATACTAATGATCCTACTTTGTATAACAACTAACCATTTTAAAGAGGAACTCTTATTCTCAGCCAAAATTTTAAGTGTGAAAACTTGCATTTACCTTTCAGGCATTGATGTGATTTTTGTTTTTTTTTTTCTTCCTAATCCACTGCAGATAAAGTAAACAAAAAGCTCCTCGTCCCCTTTTCTCTCCTGTCTATTCATGCTAATGGGGTTTTACATATTAAAGTTCTTCGATCATATCATCGCAAACTTCTTTCCCTGTTACTGTGAGTTGGCAGTAGGGACAAATGGGCAGAGGGACTGGCCTTACCGATTACTTTGCAAACATAATGGTTTTGGGTAAGAGCATAGGAAGGAATTCCTGAAAGGTAAAAGGATTTCCAAGAGCTTATTCACATTTTTATTATTCTTTGACTGAGCACAAAAGTTCATCTTTAAATAGTAGAAATAGCTGCCATATTGGGGTGGGTATTGAAATTAAATACACCTGTGGGTTGTCTTGCTGTTCCTAAAGTAACACACCAGTGAAGTTTGGCAAATACTTTCTTTAGGAAGTGCCAGTGTCAGGACATGTGATGCTAAGACAAATATTTTTTTTTTCAGCTCTTAGAGGAACGATAGGAAGCTTGAGACCATCCAAGCTGCTAAATATTTTAGGAGCCTGGTTGTGTTAATGCTTGAACATATGAGCAGTCATTTATGATGCAAATTCATATCTGGCTGCTACTTTCTCTTCTCCAGATAGCCAAAATTGTCTGCCAGAGGGCTTTTCATTATTTTTTTCTTTTTTTCCCCCTCCTGGTGTGAGCATGATCAAACAGCAGGACTTAGTATAGTGAAGAATAAAACAAGAAAAGAAAAATGCATGAAACGTCAGTAAATGGGTGAATAGACATGTATTTAATAAAATTGTTAGTTTAATAATCTTGAAGTCTTAGATGTTAAGTGTGAATGTCTGATTGAATGAGAGTCCTTAAAGTTAGTTAGTCCTACAGTAATGTACTCACATGTTGTTCTTCTCCAATTTCAGTATTATGGACTGCAAATCTTGGAAAACGTGATAAAAACAAGATGGAAGATTCTTCCAAGGAACCAGTGTGAAGGTAGGGAGGGATTTTTGTCTTCTCCTCTTAACTTTGTGTGTTAACTGATATTTAGGCTGTCAGTCCCCTTAAGTAATTTTCAGCTTCAAATTCAGTTTGGCTAGTAACTTTGCATCATGTAGTAAGGCCATCTGTGTTTGTCTGGATAATGAAACCATGTCTTTCCCTTTTGTAATAATTATCTCAGTGGGATGGCGAGCACCTGAAATTCTGTAAATGTCATAGGAAGGTAAAAGATGTGACTGATAGTTTTGAAACATCATCACTTAAGTGTTGTACTGACTTGCAGGCCAAATGTACATGAAGAGATCTAACCCTAGGCAGCTTCTGAAGTTAGGTCCTGGCTTTGAGGTAGGGTAGGTTTTGATTCTCTGTACGTGGCACAAGAGGCTCTCTTCAGCCTGTCTGGGCTGCGTATGCAGCCCCACCAGTACACTGTCATTTTCCTGGTGTACTGTGGTCCGTCTTGGTAACACATGTAGGTTTATGTGACTTTTTTTGAAACTGTAAGCAGTCATAATTATTTAGGAACACTAAATAAATGCATAATCTTACCTATTAATGGGCATTCATTCTTTTAAGCAGTGAGATATTATAAAGTCTGCTTTCAATTCACGTAAGTGTACATGAAGCTAGATTGCTGTAACTGGAAGTGCAGCGTAGGGCAAACCCCAGTCTTCTCTCATTGCAAGGAATCTGGAAGTCTTAAAATAAGTGCTGTGGTTTGATTTTGGTGGGTTTTCCCCCCTCCCTCCCTCCTAGCTTGCAATGTGTGTTGAATTTTAGATGTTACTTATAGTAGATGGAGGTACCTCTGTGGTACAGAATTAGTGCTTGTTCACATAGCTTTCTGTCAAGTCATGATAACTTCAACTTCAAAACGTTAAGTGCAACTACTTCAAGTTCTTGACATTGAATGTTGTCACTGTCCTATACTTGACTTTTTACTAAAAGCTGGTTTTGGAACTCGTTAAAGTTATTCCAAATTTCTGTGTTGTGCTGTGAGCTTTTTTTAGCAATGCTAAGATGTGCTTTAAATTTTTACTGCCAGTGCTTAGGTTCTGAAATTGTATTGATTAAAATGTAACTGTAAATGTCAATGCAAACAAATGTGCAGAGGGAGACTTACACATCTTTGTGATTATTATTTTTCTCACCTTTCCTCCCACTTCTTCCAACTATAGGTTGACGGATAAAGCGTAGCTCTTAGATGTGGAAGTGAGGTTTCACATTCATTCTGCTATTGGAAACAGTCCTGCAGGCTTTTAGGGGGAGCAGCTTTGATTAAGGCTAAAAACTAACCTACGTACTTTTGAGAAACTAAGGGAGCACCTTGAAGTTAAGTCTCCTGCGTGCTTTGAATAATTAATCTCAATTTACTCATATCTTTTTACATTCTGGACTGTGAGCACTTAGTTTCAGCATTTGGAAGTTGTTCTCGTAAAGATTTTGGCTATGGGAGCAGAGCAGGAAGAAAGTACGTAGTGGTTACGCAGCTTACCACTGCTTGCTGGTGAAGTGAGGTGTAATAGAATAAGAGATGTCACAGAAGTAGACTTACTTGATAGTTTGGAACTGAACAAGTCCCAAATGCAGAATATAATTCAGTAATTCTAAGTCATAAAAAGACATACTCTTAATGCACAGAATAGATCAGAAATGGTGGTAGGATGAGGATGCTGGCTGTGCTTTGGATAATATTACCTCATCTGGTCTTGAGATGCCAAGATAATACTGGTTATGTGGCTTAAATGAATTGTGGAACTATATATTTGAGTTAGTGTTTTAGATTTTTGTTACTCGCCTGTTTGCAGGCATGCTAGTACGGTTTGTCTGGTTCCTGTCATCTAAGAAGGTGCAATGACTATAGCTTGCTTGATACATTACAATGCAAAATAAAGTTACTGTCTGTAGTTGTTCAATCAACTTTATTCTATTCTTACTTTTCCTGACTTTTGTACTTCTGAAGACTACAGAGGAAAAAAAAAAATCCTTCGTCCTAACAAATGTGTCTTTACTTCAAACTTTTAAAATATTTTCCCTTTTCACAGAGCCAAAATATAACTGAAATTAACTTTTGTCCTAACACTTTTAGGGGAATTGAGATAGTTGTCTTTTACTTGTCTGGTTTCTACTGTACATCAATAGAAGTGGAACCAAGTATATTTAGTGTACTGTGGCATTTGATTCATCTTGGCCTCCATGGTGTAGGAGGGAAAATCAGTGTTTCATCTCAAATCCAGTTTCATCTGGTCTGTGGTGGTTGGTTTTATTTTTTTGGCTGATGATACTGGCTAGTACAAAGGAGCTGCTCCAGAGCTCATTCAGACGGTTTGATTACCTGGGAGATAAGAAGACTGGTTAAATTGAGGTTTCCTTGATTCTGACTCCAGTCCTTCCTTTAGCTGACAGGATTTTCCTGTTTGAAGTATAACTAGTAAAATACGGGTGCAGGAAACCGAAACTCAATATAACAAAGTAATGCTTAGTAACAAAGCAATTAATGCAGGTTATAAATCAGTTAATTTTATCTTCTGTCTTGCTTTATGAAACTTAAAATGTCTAATTTGATTTGCGTAGTAAATACAGCTGACAAATCTTACTTTTGGTTAAGGTGAAACTAAATAAATTTATGGAAAAATACTGTTTTCCCTTTGCAGCAATAGCAATGCTTAAGAGTTGAAGTTAAGAGCAGACTTGAATTTAGTTGTCAGGTGAAGGGGAAAGTTTTTGAAACAACCTGCCTGAAAATTCTTGGAGGAATAAAATGATGTTATTAGTTACAGAGCTTGAACGGTAACCTTTTTAGTGGGTTTTTTTGGTTGTGTTTTTTGCTTGTGGGTTTTTTTTTTTCCCCTAGCTATACCTCAGGTTGTACATCAGAGTGACTTGTTGGGCTCTGAGGTTAGCCAGAGTGTTGTTACCGCTTCTGTCTGAATGCTGGGAGGCTTTAGCTTCCAGCCTGGAATACCAAATGCAAGTAGGAAGATGTTTTCTTCACATGTGTTCTTTGGACTTGAAACTCCATTATTAAGTTTGCTTTTGTTTTAGAATAGCTTTTAGTTATGAGGTATTCTGGCCCTATACCTTTTAACTTGTTAAAAGTTTTTTCTGCTCCTCAGGTGTCCTTGATTTTGAGGGTTGAGGATTGTAAGCAGTTTGGGAAAGTTCATCTTTATCTGCCCGTAATTCTAAACCCAGATTTGGGCAAAACAGTTTACATTTCTAAAATACTTATGTGATTACTTTGCTTATTCTTGTTCTTGAATCTTTTTGTTTGCTTTTGGAGTTAGCAGTTTGAACCAGTTGCTGACCTGGTTATCTAGACAAAAGTGGAATTTGTGGAATATAGAACTGGTAAAATTGAGTTAAATGAGATGCCTGGCCTGCATGTTCATCTTTCAGATGTTTAGCAGTAGACTGTAGCAATGGGTTAACTTGCTCTTTATAATTTATTTAGTCTTTAAGAGAATACTTTGGATTGCTCTTACACGTATACAAATGATGTAATGTGGTTTTCATTCAAACCTTACTGAGGCTGCTTTAGTGAAGGCGAGTGGGTGGCATTTTCCAGAACATCCCATACAGTGGTGAACTTGGCTTATTGCCAGAGTATTGTACTATCATTCTCAAGTAAAAATTCTCAGTTTATTGAGGTGATACTAAATTGCTTTAAACTCCAATACTCTGTAGAGTTGATTGTTTAATGATGCTTATAAAAGATGTCATTTGATTGAAGTGCTGTGCTCTCAATAGGACTTTCTCTTACAGTGTGAAAACGTGCCTAGAAGTAAAGGCTGCTTGGTCTCCCAGTTCACTGATATGTTTCATTAATCCTGCAATGTGAAATGAAATTACATTCTTGTGAACAGAGCAAGCTTGTCTGGAGTGTTTTGAGTTGGAATGGATAAGCACTACTTCATTATGAAAACTGAACTGCTTGTACAACTTTTCTCATTTTGAAATGTGGGAAAAAATAAAAGTGTTCAGAGAGGTGCAGTTTAGTGGCTTACAGAAGGTCCTGGAGTTAAGTATAAGGCTTATGATACAGTGGAAGCTGCTGTAGAAGAGATTTTTCTGTGGAGTGATTAGTTATTTTAATGGAAATTTCTGACCTGCTTCATGAAGAGATGTTTTTTTGATTCTTTGTGTAATGAAGGGGGAATGAGCTACGTGGCACATCTGTGTGCGTGTGTGGAAAGACAAGCTCTATGCCCTTTTTAAGAATTTTTGTGAATTAGCTTTTCTTTTTCTGCTGAAAAGCAAATAGATAATTGATTGATCGTGTTCACCACTAATGGGGAAAGATGATTTGTGGGACAATATGGGATAGCATTGTTTCTTAAGACTGAAACCGGGACGGTATTTTGACCACGTTTTGGGGCTACATAAACAGTTTAGTATAACCGTGTATGCATACAGACATCCCTGGAGGGAACAGTTCAGCTTTAGGATTTGAAATTCTAATTTTGGTTGCAAAATAATGTTAACTTGCAGAGTTACATTGTCCACCTGCTTCACTTAAGCCTCTTTTTCAATATAAGCAGAGAATTTGTTAATTTTAGAAAACTAGTGTAAACTTGCATCTGCAGCACCAGTTTTGATAACTTCAAGTGCTTGTTAAATGTTTGTGCTCTGTAACTGCATAAAAGGATATGCTTGTATGTCTTAAGTACAAGAAGTGGTTTTGTCTACAGGTGTGTACTTGCTGACGCTGTGCATTCATGGTAACGTGCTGTATTCACTCACTATAGGAACACCTTGGAGCTCAGGTTACACAGCCTAGATGAGATGTAATCGCTTCTGAAAGTGCATCCAAAGATGAAACTGTAGGGTATTTCCCAAGTTTAGACTGCAGGTTTTACTAACGTTGGATAGTGGGACAATCCTCACTGTCTCAGTCCAGCTCTAACCATTGCATGGCTTGGGTCACCTGTGAAAATACTTTCCCTGCAGAAAGTGTTTCGGTTTTACCATGCGTTTGCCTCTCTGTAGAGGAGCGACTTTCACATAAGGACTAAAATATCTAATGTTCGTCCAGAAACTTTGTAAAAGGCCTTGAATTAATGTCCTTGTTCTATGCTCCATTTTTTCATATTTTGGACTAAAGTACTTCTTGTACTTTGCTTACCAGAAAATGCTAACAGTGGCACTAGTCCAGGCCTTCTGACAGTGATGATGTCCAGCCTTTCTGATAATTAGACATAGTTTGATGTTGGACTAGGCTGATCTGCTACTTAACTGCTGTGGATGAAGGTGTTCTTCACAGTTGTACTTTTTGATGTCTTTGAGCCAGTGCTGGTGCTTCTCTGGACCTTTATTGATCTGATTCAGGGAGCTAAGCTGGTAGGATATAGTTTCAAAACCATTTTGAAACTACTGAACTTTTTTGGTAAATATTTTTCTACTTGTTGAGCCTCTGAACAAGTTCTTGAGCAGGTGCTAGGACGGCCAGTGCTGTGTCAATGAGTTTTGGAATGGAAACTAAATCTGCTCCCTTTAGTTGCAGGTTGTCAGATCAGCATAGTTGTAATGTTGGATGTAATTCTCTTTTATTGGAAGGTCTGTTTTCCAGGAATATCTGTCTCTTCCTGTTTGGCTCAATGCAGGGTCTGAACTTGACAGTTGTGTTGTTGCCATCTTCAAGACTTAATCAGATGCTTCTGTGATTGAAGGAGACCTTTTAGGCAGTAGTTGGGTGGCTTGTGCACGTCCTGTGCCTGCCTCCTTAAAATAACGCTTCCTTTTAAGTTCTCAAAACACACTGATAAAAGCAAATCCAGTGGACTGCTACCCTCGAACAGTTTCTTGGACATGCTCTGCTGAAAATGGTAGCTAGCTTATGTGTTGATTTTTGTCAGAGTATAAAGTTGAAGTATCTTTGTTCTACTGAGAATTATCTTTCCTGTGGAATGATAAAGAAATGAGCTATTAAATATGGAACAGAAACCACAGTACTTCAGTTAAAAAAAAGTAGAAAATGCCATTTCAGCCAAAAACATTAGAGAATTAGATTGCTGCTGCTCTTATGGGATTTAGAATATGACTTTGTTCACTGGATGGAAGACTTTAGAAGCCTTAAGCATGACCAGTGAAAACTAGCAAATTTCTTAGGTTGTCCCTTTTGAGCTGTGGTCACCTTCCCCCCCCCCCCCCCCATGGAGAAGCTTTGGACCTGAGCAACTGTTTTCACCTGCTGATCTCAAGGCCAGATTGATGGTGGCGTATCATTCAAATTATAACTAAGAAGCCTAATACTATTGATGCAGCAAGATGGAAAATATGCAGCTTTGCAGTCAGAAGTCTAAGAACAATACTCACTTTCTAATTCCTTTTTGAAATGCAAGCGGTTGCACCCTTAGTGGTTTGGCAGACGGTTACAATAGTTTAGTTTCTGGCACTGCAAACCTATTTCCATATCATTTTGGGGGCTTTTGTATCTCATTTGTTGAATTACTGTAATGCTTCAGCAAAGCTTTTTAGCTTTAAAATGCTAGGACATGCCTATGATGTCAGACTAATGCTGGTGCTTGGTAATGACGGTTACCCCATGACTGACAGTGATTTATTTTGTTAATGACCATTCTTATGGAGTAGTATGGATTGATCCCAGTTGATAATGACAAATAGTTTCATTTGTAATTGGAATTACCTGTGGAACATCTCCTGTCTAGTATGTATCTAGTGGCTCAAAATCTAGACCTAGTTTTTCCAGGTTTCCTGAGAATGCAATTACCAAACTCTTTCTTTTAATCCTGTTGATCAGGCCCAAAATGCGAAGAAAAAAAAAAAAAGACTAATTCTGATGAAGTCTTAAAAATGTTTTAAAATTTAGAATAGTGGCTGGAGGAAACAAAATGTCTTCAACATAAGGCATTCTTCTCAGTAGCGACAACTAAAATATTCAGCATCTTCAATCTCATGCGTTTGGTCTGCATGAGTCAGTTGACTGTCTTGTTGAAGAAATGATTGAAACCAGATTTTGGGTTCATCAAGTGAATAGCAGAACCTACACCTATTGTAAAACTTCACTGTGACAAGAAAAAATACTTGCCCGGTTTGAAAGTGTTTAATCCCTGATCTGCTCAGATCGATCATCATGTCAAAACCCTGTTGAAGTACAACTATTAGTAGTGTTCATCTTGTTCATGACTCCAAGAAAAGACATGCACAGAGGATCTGGAGTCAGATGTTTTTGTACAGAATGGTTTTGGATACGTATATTGTGATGAGAAGTCACTTGGAAAGCCATTTGTTTCCATGTCTTCAGTCATTGATAGGTTAATGGTGAGGAGGGAGCTGAGGATGAGGTAGCAAAATCAAACTTTAGGCAGTATAGCTTGCTACAGTGTGAGGTTTTTGTGTATGGTGGAGCTGAAAACTCTAAAGCAGTTTAAAAACATTTGTAGAAGAAAAACAACAAAATGACTAATTTAAATACAGTCTGTGCCCCCAGTTGACATATTGTTAATTTAAGCAAAAAATGCAAAAGCAATAAATCAGAATTTATTCAGAGTTTTGTAATCCACAGCACCTATGTGTGCCACAGAAGCACAGTATTCCAGATCCAAGTGCTTTGTGCTATAATGGTGAATAAAGTTTTCAGTTTCATTCTTGTAAGATCATGCAGGGAAACCTTTGCTAAGCTCTGGCACGGTGTTTTACTTCTAAATACTGTGCATAAGAATTCCTGTGTTTAAAATGTATTAGCTAGGTAACTGGAGCATCGCTGAACTCTTACGTACAGTGAAGGTGGAAGATGATGTATGAAAGCTTTCCGTGCAGTTCAGGCTAACATGGCATTAAAACTGGGATTGCACTCAGAAAGCTGTATTTATTCTTGGGAGTTCACTTTTAGTAAAAAAGCATTAATCAAAGAAGATGGAGGACTCTCTTGTTTGTGTTTTTGTCTTGCCACTGTAAACATTTGGCTGAGGCAGTAAGAATGTATCTGCCAACTTTGGAGTTGCTAGGTATGATCTGAAAATGCGTATCGGGTAGAAATCCATTTCACTGAGGGAGCCCTGCAGCAGCATTTGCAAGTACCTGTCACAATGTATGTCGGGGTCTGGACAACGCTGATGCCATCTTTCTCTCATCAGTTGTGTGCAGTGCTACCAGTGCAGCGTTTCTCACAATTTCTTGCAGCCTTTAGGAAGCTGATAGATCGATGTGGTGCAAATTACTACAAGTACACTCTAATCCGTAGTCCCTTTTCCTTATGTTTTATTGGAATACCTTAAGTGTAAAGCCATTCTGTGCATCTGAAATACCCTCTTGCAGAATTGATACGAAGGTGGATTTTTTTTCATAGAGCACACAAGTGAAGAAGGATACTCACTCACACATGCATATATGTTCATTAGAGGTGTTTCTTTTTAAAAACATGTGAAGAATCTAAATTCAAAAATATTTATTACGACACTCATCTGGCATAGCTGAAAATAAATTCCTAACTCTTCTGCAGGTATTAAAAAATATGTCGTCGGCCTAATTATCAAGACCTCATCTGATCCAACATGTGTAGAAGTAAGTGAATTCTTTTCAGGGGAGGAAGAGGGAAGGGAATATTATGCGTTACCTGACTCCTTATCTTCTCTTCTCTAGAAAGAGAAAGTGTATATTGGGAAACTGAATATGATTCTTGTTCAGGTAAGCTAAAGTTCATGAAGTTTTAAATCTTGTTATGAAGTGTTTGGCTTTGCATATGTGTCTAACATGGATGCTTCACTTTTCAGATACTGAAACAGGAATGGCCAAAGCACTGGCCAACTTTCATAAGTGATATTGTGGGAGCAAGCAGGACTAGTGAAAGCCTTTGTCAGAATAATATGGTGATCCTTAAGCTATTGAGTGAAGAAGTATTTGATTTTTCCAGTGGACAGATTACTCAAGTAAAAGCTAAGCATTTGAAAGACAGGCAAGTATATATATTTAAATCTTAACAAATAGGGTAGACTTTGTGCCTGCTGCTAAATAGTTGCTCTCACTTGGAGCTTATGAGTGAACACCTACAGCTGTTTAATTTTTTTCCTGAGACGGGTTACTGGCCTTTCCTTAAAGCTGTACTGTTAGGTGATACCAAACTTTGCACACACAGATATTTCTACCTCACTGCAAGTAGCATCTGTTGACTGATGGTCCTACCCTTTTAACCCCATTTCCAAGCCAAAATTTGCGGGCATACACTTTAAGCTACTTCAAAATATGCATTATTACCATGAAAAATGATAAGACAGGTGGCTTCTGAATGCCTCGATGGACATAGGTCTTTAGGACCTGTTCTGTGAGTGTAGATCTTTTGATTGGAGTAGATAGGATGTTTCATGGAATGTGGAAATGCTTAATTTTTAATATTTTTTTTTTACAGCATGTGCAATGAATTCTCTCAGATATTTCAACTGTGTCAGTTTGTGATGGTAAGTCTTACTTCTTTAATGATATTTTTAAAAATTCCCCCTAATCATGCCTAACAATATCATAAACACTACTGGTTGTCTACAGGAAAACTCCCAAAATGCTCCCTTAGTTCATGCAACTTTGGAAACTTTGCTACGATTTCTGAACTGGATTCCTCTGGGCTATATATTTGAGACCAAGTTAATCAGCACACTAATATACAAGGTACTCATGAAAAATTGACGGCTCTTGAATAAGAGTTGCAAAAAAGCTTAGTGTGCAACATTCTTGTAATACTCTTGTTTCTTCTCTCGATAGTTTTTAAATGTTCCCATGTTTCGAAATGTCTCTTTGAAGTGCCTCACAGAGATTGCAGGTGTCAGCGTAAGCCAGTATGAAGAACAGTTTGTAACACTCTTTACATTGACCATGATGCAGTTGAAACAGGTAATGTTTTTAAGAAACCTGTCTCTTGACTGTTTCATTTTGCAGAATCAGTTTCTGTAGAACTTAGTTCAGTTAACAATTTTATATTTATTATAGTGCTCTTGATAAGACAAATAGTATTCTTTAGTGGTATTTATCACTTGATCAGAAGGTGCTAAGTGTATTTTTCTGACTCTAGATCGCAGCTGTATTTTTGCTGCATTGATTTGTTTTGATTAATTTAAGAGGCTTTGTGAGCACTCGGGCTGTCTGATAGGGAAAGTTAAGCGAGATGCAACGTGTACTGCACGACTCCTAAGACCTAAACTGACTTAACTTCTGCAAGTTGCTGTTTAATTTTTTGAAACAGATAGAAACGTTTGTCATAAAGCCATGCTTTAAATTTATATAATTTGATGATTCCCCTCTGAGCAGTTCAGGTACATGAGTTTGTAGCTTTTCTCATTGTATTACCATCTTAAGTGAACGGTTACAAGGTTTTTTTGACAATTTTTTTCCCCTGTTTGTAGCGTTGGTCTATCTTAGAGGTTCTTTCGAACAGGCATGCTGCTTTTAATGACTCTGTTCCTCCCAGCTTCAAGTGGAGCTGTAGGATTTTTATTTAATTATATTTAAGTTTAAAGGCAGATTTTTGCATACACCAAAGTTATTTTTTGTGTTAGGCAGGTGAACATTACTTAGTTTTGACAGATGATACTCTTGATTTTAAATGCCAATGTATCTGGCCTAAGTTTTGCCTCAAAACACCAGCTGAATGCAAAGTTGGGGTTTTGGCATGTTTTGCAGCCTGCAGGTTTTTAGCATGACTGGTGCACATGAATTTGATGCAAACTGGTGCATTTATTGCAAACATGTTCCAGTATCCTTCAGAGTTTTCCGTGCCAATTTCAAAATAGTATGGAGGAGGTCTTTCATGTTTTTTTAACATTATGATAATGTAATGTTTTGAAACTTCATGTTACTAGGGTCAGGTAACAAACACATTTTTGGAACGTCTTTGTCCGATGCCAGTTGGAAATGTCTGTGGTGGAGTAAATACTTTCCGTGTTTACAGCTGCTGTTACAAGGGGTGGAAAAAGGTTTAGCGCATCAGAACTTTCCTATCTGCTTGCATTTTCACTTTACTGTCAGTCTTGGGCTCGAGCATGAAATGAAGGAGCTGTAAGGCTTTTTTCTAAGAAAGCTCTGTAAAGAGGGGATGCCATGAAGAGCAGAGGGCTTTTTTTGCCAGAAAAGCGAAGTACTTCTCAATATACAGTAGTTCTACTTCCGCATAAAGTGGAAAAATCTTGATTATGTCTATAATCTTTTTATTAGATGCTTCCTTTAAATACCAATATCCGACTTGCGTACTCAAATGGAAAGGACGATGAACAGAACTTCATTCAGAACCTCAGTTTGTTTCTCTGCACGTTCCTTAAGGAACATGGTCAACTTATAGAAAAAAGATTAAATCTGAGGGAAACATTAATGGAGGTAAGTGGCTTGGTTTATCCTGTTTCAAAATGTAGCAAGTGTGTCCTCACACGCAAAGGATGCGATAGTAATATAATTTCTAGGTCATTTTACTTATAGCAGGTAAGAGGAAAAAAAATTCCTTTTTCTTTCATGTAATTAGTAAATCACGTGAATAATTCAAAACCGCTTTCTAAATTTTTGTTTCCTAGTATGCTTCAATGGCACTCTATTTTCCGTGATCCTATACTACTAATAAAATATCTGAAGACCATAAGTCTCTGTCTCTCCCTGTTCTTTAAAATAATTTCATATACTTTTTTTCCGTGGGTCCATACGTAGCATATTTTGTGTTTAACTCCCCTGTAGAGGTGTTGCGATGACTCTCATCGGTCTGTGTGAAGCAGCTTGTTTATGTTTTCATTCAGCATCCAAAGCTGGTTTCTAGGGTATAGCACATGCTGTAGTTTAGCGCTTCCACCCTGGTGTGGTTTCTTGCCTAATTTGCAAAGTTTGACTGAAAGGCTTTAAATACAATCTTTTCTATGTAATAAAGACTGTGTGTGTCAGTAACGCTTAATGGCAGAGTTCTACCAAATGACTATGCATTGCTTTATTTTGTAGTATTACTGGTCTCGGATGAGGACCTACAGGCCTCCATTATCAGTTATCTTACAGCAGTTGCTGAGAATAAGATTTATAGTTGTCCTTCCTCTCTGCTTGTTCCCTTCTTTTCTTGGATACTGCTGCATTCTTTTTGGTTTTGACAGTAAAGTGCAACTTCACTGTCAAAATTACTGGGATCTGTGGAAATTACTGGAAATTCAGCTAAGCGTGAAGTGTTGGAAAGGCTTAAATTCTAGGTGACCACTAAACATTCAAGGTACTACTTCATACTATATTTAGGCTAGATTACAAAATTAGGGGGGTTTCAGCTGTGTTTTTTTAATTGTGAATAAAAAATTTGCTGAGGGTGAGCTGTTCTGTGGTGACTCTTTTGCTAGCTCCCTCCCACTGCTGAGCTCCAAGGGGATGAAAGTGGCTCCATAGCCCCTTGAACCGCCACTGCCTGTGCCCAGAGTCAAGCCCCGTGCAGGTATGGAGGTGACAGGGTGAGGGACTGCCCTGAGACAGAGGGAGAAAGACATCACTGCAGTCTAAACCTGGAGCCCAGGTTCCATGGGGAGGGGGAAATACATCTTGCAGGTGGATTAGCTCGAACCTGACAAATGTCCATCTGAATTCTGGTCTGTTTTCCAGCTAGTATTCTCAATACGCTTCTTCTGGAGGTAGCCCTCTACACGTAAATGTATGTTAATTAGCTGGTTGCAAATAACCAAATTGTAGCCCATTTAGAAGATGGACTAAGAGGAGTATAACTTTTTTTATTTTAAAGAGAACAACTATCAACAGTTCCCACGTAATTCCTGAGCTTGCAAGTAGTAAGCTTTCAAAATCACTGAATTGAGGGAGCACAGCTCAAGCTTCTATTTATGTTGAGGCTTTATTAGGAAGATCTGTGTAAACGGCTGAAGCTGTTGCATGTTTGGTGCAATTGAGTGTAAGTTGGAGTGCAGTTTGTAGGTATTGGCCACCCCTCTTATCTGCTATAACTATGTTAAATTCTTCTTTAAAATTAACATCTACAAAACTTAATTCTGAACGACTGTGAGTGTCGTATGGGATGTTAAAATGCTTCGCAAAGTTCTTAGGCTGGCCGAAAAGGAGTGCAAATTTCACTTTTGTAAGTTGCAGTGTAATAGGCCATAGTTACACAGTTACTTAAAGTTCTGTGTCATTTTTACCTCTTTATTTCTGCACTTTGGATGGATCAGATCTTCTGAAACTGTTCCAGGGATTCACTGGAGCTGTGTAGACTCGTGAGGGAAGCTGTATGAATTATTACAAGTGAAATTGCCGAGAAAAATTGATGTGCATAAGACTAATGTATGGCTGTTTTGAATCCCTCTTTTGACGCTGCAGATACAGATGCTGAGTCAGGTCTTTACCATCTAAAACGCTCTGAGTTGCTGTAGTACCTATGCTATGAAAATGTCTTCAGGTTTCATAGTTCCGTTCTGTTCGCTGGTGGGCTGTTGCTTTGGTATCTTTCACCAGGGGACTGAAAGATAAGCTGGGCAAAAAAATGTTTGGCTACTTAGTTCTTATTTCTATGGTTGGTATCTTGGTCTGTCAGAATTGCATCAGTGGCCTTCCCTTCTTAGTCTGCTGCGGCTGTTCTGTCAGGAAAGGAGCTGAAAATGTTCTGGTAGAGGACTGCTGTGGAAAGCAAACGAGCAGGATGGCTTTGATGGTTGCCTCCAGTTCTTCAGGGTCTAAGGATCCAGGACAACAGGGCAGTAATAGTCTTAAGAGTAGCACTCATTGAAACAGGCTGTCGAGAGTTTTTTGAGGCTCTGAAACAAAATGCCTTGCAGAAGCTCCCGAGGCTGAGAGTTTGATAATTTACAAACAGGCTGATTTGGCTATGGCAGTTTTTAAGATGTCTTTAGCCTACTTTAGATTTAAGAATTGATATACGCTTTGAAAATAACAGTAATTGACAGGGCGCTTTGGTTTTGAGTTGCTCTGCTGGTCACAACTCTACATAAGTAATGTCATTGCAACATTAATGCCTCCTGTTCCTAACTTATGTATTAATTTGGCATTTTATCAATATTTGGATAACTGCGCTTGAAGCAATGTGGTTTTATCTCAGAAATAATTTGTAATTGGATGTTTAAACAACACTTTTCCAGGCTCTTCATTATATGCTATTGGTATCAGAAGTTGAAGAAACTGAAATTTTCAAGATTTGTCTTGAATATTGGAATCATTTAGCTGCTGAGCTCTACAGGGAAAGTCCGTTTTCAACATCTGCTTCTCCATTGCTTTCGGGAAGTCAACACTTTGATGTTCCTCCACGAAGACAGCTTTACTTGCCTGTATTGTCCAAGGTAATCCATGCTTAAGTAAAGGTACTGTAAAGACTTAGATAATATTCCTGAATTAGAGATTTTGCTTCATGTAAGGAGTGACATAAGAAGACTTCTCTTGTTTTGAGTAGTTGGTAATTGATTCATTGATAATTGATAGTTATTTAATTTGCTGTAATTGTGAAAATACTTTAAGATTCTACCAGTATATGACAGGAGGATTAATACGGCATTTCAGGGTTTTTTTAACACACTTATTACAAATGTAAGACTTAAGAAACAGTTTAAATTTTTTTTTTTTAATTAACAGGTAAAGGCTGGAGTGTTACAGTTGGAGGGGGAAAAAAAAAATGTGTGTATGGAAAAAGTGGTCTTTAAAAGACCCCCTAATATGACATAAACATTTTGAAGCTATAGATAGTATACCTCATACGTTTGGGTTTTTTGAACTACTCAGCTTGTTCATAGAGAGAAATCAGCAGGCTCTATTCTTAATGGCTTTTTAGTTAATATGCCTCTATAGAATGATAATATGAGCAAATCTCATGAAGTGCTGGATATAGCCTTTATATGGGTCAGACTGCTCTGGAAACATCCATGTGTGTGTTTTCACGTTACAGCTTGATTCAATTTTAACTTTGCTTTGTGACGTACAGGTTCGGTTGCTAATGGTTAGCCGTATGGCTAAACCTGAAGAAGTCCTAGTTGTGGAAAATGATCAAGGGGAAGTAGTACGAGAATTCATGAAGGATACAGATTCCATAAACTTGTATAAAAATATGAGAGAAACACTGGGTAAGTGTATTTTTGCGCTGTAGGTCTGTGCAGCTGCACCAGCAGCGTGCCTGTTACAGGATGTTAGCTTACGATCTGAATTACTGTGTGGGTAAACTGATCATTAGTGAAAGGAAAAGCTGTGAGCGCCCTGAAGAACACTGGAATCAGTATTTCAATAGCATTTAACGTAGCAAGTATATTTTAATTTTAGTGTGTGTATACTATTACCTTTAGAAGTCTCATGTTCAACTATGACCGTTTATCAGTGAATTGATAGTCCCTATGTATTGTAGTGATGGTAACTTAGGTTTTTGTGAGGCAAGAAAAAAAATTCAGAGTCCTAACTGCAACTTGGGGGGGAGGGCAAGATGAGAATTGTCACATATTTAGGACACCAAAACTTCAATACTAAATATTTTTCTATCAAATGCAAATGCTTTAAGGGAAGGCTGAGTGTTAAACAGGTTGATGAGCTAGGAGTTGGGGGAAAAAAGCTGTGTGATGCAGTGTGTTTGTGGATTTAGTTATTTTTTTATTCTCACCTTGATAGTTGCGATGTAGGTGCAGCCAGTGTTAGTGTTCTAATATCTTTTCATATGGAACATAAAAATTTTTTTTATTGATTTATTGTATTAAATGTTTACTATATTAAGATTATTATTGTGTGTCCTGAGCCTTAGTCTTATGTCCAGATACAGGATTATTTATATGGAAATGCAGATTTAGTTAGTGTTTGATTTCTGTTGTTAACTATTGCTTATAGTGTGTTATCTTTAGATTCACTGAAAAAGAAAAAAGCAGCGAGAATATGGTGGAAGCTGTATTCTGTGGCACAGTAAAATCTGTTTCTGAATCTGGCCTTAAATTTAGAATATTATATTAGAGACACTAATACTGTTACGGGCTGATGGAAGCGTCTGAGTTGTGATACTTGAGTTGTCCCACCTAGACTTGTCTAGGAGGACCGTTTCCACTGTGATGGTGGGATATTGCAACCAGCAGACTTAATGACACTAAAATAAAGAGCAGAAGAAAATTGATTGACTTCTTACGCACCGTATAACGTCCCCCATAGACAGCCAATCCCATATTCCCTATAGACCATCAGTATGTATGCCTTTTGTTAATAATTTAACTTGGCAACATTACTAATTTGACTGGTATGTCAGACATACATTGATGTAGACTTTTCACATCATTTGTTTGTTTTCTTAAAACAAATGTAGCTTTGCCTATGGAGTTGTGTTCCAGGTTGTTGCTTTAAAGTGTGCCTGTTCAATGTTGATGTCTTTCAGTTTATCTTACGCATCTGGATTATGCAGACACGGAACGAATTATGACTGAAAAACTTCACAATCAAGTGAATGGAACAGAATGGTCGTGGAAAAATTTGAATACCTTGTGTTGGGCTATAGGCTCAATCAGTGGAGCAATGCATGAAGAAGATGAAAAAAGATTCCTTGTTACAGTAATTAAGGTATCATGATGTAAAACTAATAGCTTTCATAGTTCACGCTCAAGAAACTAAGTTTGCAGAAATATTGCTGTATGTTCTTAGTAAGTTACCTCGTACAGCAAGCAAGTTTATATGAGTAACTTAATGGGTTATCTTATATCCTGAATTTAAGGCTGATAAATTCTTTAGCCATGAGCAATGCATTAATCTAAATAGCCTTTTCGCTGTGAAAATTTCAGGGATAAAATCTAGTTTATGATGAAGTATTTTTCTGTGGGGATGCAGAAGAGATGGAAGGCAATTGGTAACAAAATAAAGGAAAGTGGCAAAATAACCTGCGCTTTTAACTAGCTGGCACCCTGCTATTTTGCCTTTTACCAAATATTCATTGATCAAAGCGATTTTTGGTAAATATGTGTATGGAAAGAGTGCAGGAACAGAACATTTTTTACAAGAGTAATGGACTTCACTTTAACAAGTCATATAAAACCATATAGAAGGTTTAATTTCTTTTATTTGATGTAGAATCTGTATTGATATCAACTGATTGGTCAACGTTAAAAGCTGTCAGGCTTGTTGAAGTCCTCCCTACAAAAATCTTCAGACACATTGAAAACGGAAATTCTGTAGTTGAAAACACGGTGTTCCTGGTTTGGTTGAAACTTAAATCAAATTACCCCAATCTTAACCTACTTGGGGGTTTTGTTTGTTTTTTATTTGGACTTTGAACTTGATGACGGTAACCACTTTCCTTTATTTTAATATGGCTCCTCGTAGGATTTTTATGCTTCATCTTTTAATTGAGCTGGACAAACTTGGAGAGGAAACTAAAAATACGTTGTGTTGTAGGATCTCCTGGGACTCTGTGAACAAAAGCGAGGAAAAGACAATAAAGCCATTATTGCATCAAATATAATGTATATAGTAGGTCAATACCCACGGTTTTTGAGAGCTCACTGGAAATTTTTGAAGACAGTAGTCAACAAGCTGTTTGAATTCATGCATGGTAATTATCTGAGTTTATACTTGCTGGTTTACTTGTAAAAAACGTTAAAATTGATGCCCGTACATGCACGTGTATGGGGGAAAAATGCAAAGCAGTAACTGACTTGGTTTAATTTAGAAACCCATGATGGTGTCCAGGATATGGCTTGTGATACCTTCATAAAAATAGCACAAAAATGCCGCCGACATTTTGTTCAGGTTCAAGTGGGAGAGGTCATGCCGTTTATTGATGAAATCCTGAACAATATTAATACAATCATCTGTGACCTTCAGCCACAACAGGTATGTTTAAGTTGGGGTTGTAGATAATTCCTAAAGACTAATTAAAAGTTACTTCATATTGAAATGTAGCGGCTTTCAAGGCTTGAACTGTACTCCTTAGTTCTTTGTTAGTGATAGCATTACGGTATCAATAGTATGATCAGGTTGCATTACCAAGATCTTGATTAGAATGCTTGGAAGGAGAATTAAAGTGCATTTAGTTGGAGTTTTGATTTCTGGAGTGTTTTAACAAGTGAATAAGATACTGAATCTAATATTTGCTTAAGAAATAAATGGCATATGTTTGAGTTTCCTGATGTCAGGATATGATGGCAAAATGAAGATTTTTGGGGTGTATAAGGGCATTTGAAGGGAAGGGGATGGAGGTTTGTTTTATACATGATGGAAGTAAGGAAAGAACAGAGAAAGATCTTGTAAAGTCAAGCAGGGAAAAAGGTATTTAGACAGCGAAGCTTGTTTTCAGCCTTCACTATATGTTAGTGGAGAATAGTGTAAAATTTTCCTTACTCCTTTTTAACCTTTCTATTTGCCTTGTTTGTTCCAATCAGGTGCATACATTCTATGAAGCAGTAGGATACATGATTGGGGCACAGACGGACCAATCTGTGCAGGAGCATCTAATAGAGAAATACATGTTGCTACCTAATCAAGTATGGGACAGCATCATTCAACAGGCAACAAAAGTAAGCTCATAAATTTTAAGTGTATTCTGTGTTCGGGTAAAGAAAACCTGCTAAATGTTTCTCTTACCCTGGGTTTATTCTTCACATGGTGTGACATGAAGTGTACATAGCTGTGGCGGGCTTTACTAACTGATGGCTAAAGCGGTGGTTGACATGACAGTAAAGTGTTGTTCTGAGAGAGGAGACCTAAATGAAAAATAAATACTGGTTTAACCTGATTTAAAGGACAACTTTCTGTTACTGTACAGAATATGTCTCAACAGTCTTTTTCCAAGACTCCCTTTCACCTGGCTTAGAAGTGGGTTTTCTTTCCAAATAACAGAAAATTAAAATGCTAGAAATACTGTTCATTCTTCCTCCTTTCTCTTCCATCATTCTTTTAAAGTACATCTTTATTTTTTACTTTAATCTTCCATTTCTTTCAGTCTTTTCAAAGTACTTTATCTCCACACATTAAAGAACAACAGTCTTGCACTGCACAAGAGAGAAATCCATTTGGAGTTAATGTAATTGAGCTTCTAAACTTAAGCAAGCTTGAGCTACTTTTCTCACTCTGACTTCCCTTTTAAAACAAGAACATGCTGCCCTTCCTTTGGACCACCTCTGTCTTCACCTGCTTAATTCCTCCTTAGTGTGGGTTTTTTCCCTTTCTTCAACTGGAGTAATGCTTGTACCACTCTAGCAAAATTACTTTTGCGGAAGAGCAGAGTTAGATCAATTGAAGTTTTACCCGAACTCTGTTTGAGCTAGTGGCAAGTGCCATGAGGTAAACAGCAGTATATACAAAGTCTGTAAACTTCAGTGATACGTTCTTTTAACACTCTGTAATATAAATTATTTAAAGTTACACTTTTATATTGAAAGCCAGTTTTATTCACTAAACAAAATGGACTCTAATTTTTTTAACAGAATGTTGATATTCTAAAGGATCCTGAAACAGTTAAGCAGCTTGGTAGCATTCTGAAAACCAATGTAAGAGCATGTAAAGCAGTTGGCCACCCCTTTGTGATTCAGCTTGGAAGAATTTATTTAGATATGCTGAATGTGTACAAGTGCCTAAGTGAAAATATTTCTGCAGCTATTCAGGCTAACGGTAAGAAATTCCATGTTGTTCCTGAAATGGGGGTTAGCAGTGTATGTCATCAGGTTTCAGAATACATTCCAATTAGGCGAATTTTACTGTGTTCATTTTAGTGTTAGGGAAAGTGCAGAATGACTGAAAGTGCTGGTTTAGAATTTTTTTTTTGTTAACCAGGTGTTTTATTCATATAAAGAACTGATTTTAGAGGGAGGAAAAACCACCTATAAACAACAAAGTTTAAGAAGGATGCAAACACCATAGATACTTAAAATTAACAGGCATCTTGCTGAGAAAAAGTTGTGGGATGTGTTCTTTCAGCTTACTCTGATTTTGAGTATTAAAAAACTATCTTTAAATTGAATCTCATTCACTTTTTCAAAAGATGTTGGCAGGGTTTTGGTATGATACTGTGTTACTAAATAGCTTTATTACAGGAATGTAAGTGTAATAAAGATGCCCGAAAGTCATGATAAACCAGGCTTGCAATCATTGAGAAGGAATTACCTAACCTATTTTTATTAGGTAAAATAGGCCTATGGTATCTCAGTAGAGAATGTGCTTCTCTAGTAGTTCGTTAGAAGACTAAATGAGTCTGTTCTTGAATTCTGTGTTATGACCAGTTTTCTTGCCAGTGCAGACAATGATATTTGGAAATTAGAATGTTAAATATAACTTGTTAGCTGAGCAGCTGGTTTACCTTGAAGTAGCTTCTCAGAAGTCAGAATAAAACTAGCTGGAAAATCAGTACCTTTTGATTCTGCAGCTCTAATGGCCAGAACTTGTCCTTGTCAGAAGCAGAGCAGTTCAGGAGGCAGTTGCTGGGACTGTGGTCCTGATGTGCCACTTGATCAGCAACTACCATGACTGCAGTTGCCTCAGAGCCTGTTTTCACAACTGGCTGTGTGGCTGGAGAAGGCTCTGATGGCAGCATGAGTCACCCTACCTTTCTTCTCCTGGCTGCACTGTTCAGGTTTTCCTGTGCACATACAGTAATGGCTGTATGGCTGTGCAGTGAATTAGATCAGGTTTCGCTGATGAGACTACATTGACTTTGGGGATAAGCAACTGAACTAAGGATAAGTGTGGACTTTACACGCAAAGGCAAGCGGAAGGATTATTTCTTGTAGGTGAAATCGGGAACTTCCTTGTTCTCTCCCCCATCACTTGATGAGAAACAGATGTAAGCTCAGTCCATGTGGTTAAGTGAATATATGTGATATCCCTTACCTGAAAAGTAAGATGCAGCTTTGGTTTTGAACTGTGTAAGTAGGGTACTGTCAGTAGTAGGTCTGTAATGCTAAATGGCAACTTGTACCTATGAGGCTAGAATGGGGAGGTTGGGACTTTTTGCACAGTACACATAAGAAGTCTTTAGTAGTCTTTGTAGTTTGGATAAAAAAATCAAGCATTCTGTGTTTTGTAATTCAATTTAAGTTAACCTTTTTGTTACCTTACCCGATTAACTGAAGCTTTAAAACTTTTCAGGTGAAATGGTAACAAAGCAGCCCTTGATTAGAAGTATGAGGACTGTAAAAAGGGAAACTTTAAAACTAATTTCTGGCTGGGTGAGCAGGTCCAATGATCCTCAGATGGTAAGTAGGTTCATTTTATATGAATAATTTGTAATACAGAACTAGAAAGATCCTGGGTTTTGTTCTGTTGACTGAATCAGTTGGTCACAAGAACTTCCTTCAGGAGGTCTGTAAAATACAAAGGAGAAAGTATGACCATACAGAGGTAAGCCTCAGCTGCATTTGAGGTATTTCAGTTTATTTTAGCTGAGAGTAATCTTAAAGGGAATCGAGGAGGTTTAAGAGAACCCTGTTGGAAGCCCAGTTGGGTGGGTACAGGAGGGTGTGTGTATTTATGAAAGTGTATTTCGGCTTCCTTAGGGAAATTATCTCCTGTAACTAAACACTGAACTTTGCTATAAACTTTATGCTGGAGATTTTGTTCAATAATTGCGTTACTGTAACCGTGGTTTACTCTTTCAATTAGGTAGCCGAAAACTTTGTTCCTCCCTTGTTGGATGCAGTTCTCATTGACTACCAGAGAAATGTTCCAGCCGCTAGAGAACCTGAAGTACTGAGTACTATGGCCATCATTGTAAACAAGCTGGGTGGACACATTACTGCCGAAATACCTCAAATATTTGATGCTGTTTTTGAGTGCACATTAAATATGATCAACAAGGTATTTATTTATATTTGGTAGTGGGTAAGGCATCTCCCTTGTGACTGAAGACCAAAAAAAAAAAAAAAAATTTTATAAGAGTACTAGTCTTGGCTGTTGGTACCTCTCTAAGTGAAAGACATCCTTTTCTTGCAATGAAGGGAGCCAGTATGTAGTGAACATAAGAGTTCAGCACACAGCTTTCATCTTACGGAAATTAAGTGGGGGTTCATGCTTTCTTTCTGTGAATATCATTTCTGTATGTGGTGTCTTGTGGACCACCTCCCCGGTTTTTTGCAGTCACAAAGTGCATTTGTGGCACTTGAAGAAATTTCTGCTCAAACTTGTTTTGAAGTCTGGCTCTCTGGTTAGATGCCTTAATCTCATTGCCTTAAATTTCTCTGTTCAGCTCTTAAGTTGTTAGTAATTTTTCTGTTCTGGGGACTTGGAACGTCATGCTTCTGGAAGCAGAAGTGTATGTCAGTCAAATGTCAGTGTGGGACTAACTGCTAAAATTCATAAATACTTAAAATATATGAATATAAGTACTGATCAGTCACTTTGAGTATTTCCTCACTAATGCAGTTCTTAGGCTATAGTGTGCAATGTGTATTTGCATAATACTTGAGCACTACCAGCTGAATTAGTGCTACTTAGCAATAGGGTGTAACCAGAAATTGTACCCCTGTAGCAACATGGGTGCTTAACCAGTGCTGAGACCATCTGCCGCCCTATCTGTGGACTGAGTAGCGATTAAGGTTGTGCTCTGACAGAATGTGTCTCAGCCTGTCAGTGTTGGGTAACTCTAGAAGATTGTCTTATCGAGCTCTGGTGGGGAAGCGCTTGCTGAGAAATGTAACCTTTGCTTTGCATTTAAGGTTATTTTAAACTTGGGATCTAGATGGTGTTCTGTCAGCTATTGACTCTACTTAATACAAGATCTTACGATGGACCTTTAGGAAACTTGACCTTTTCCCCCCCCCCTCTCCTTCTAGGACTTTGAAGAATATCCTGAACATAGAACAAACTTCTTCTTGCTACTCCAGGCTGTAAATTCTCATTGCTTCCCAGCATTCCTGGCTATTCCACCTGCACAGTTCAAACTTGTTCTGGATTCTATTATTTGGGCTTTCAAACATACAATGAGAAATGTTGCAGATACAGGTAAATGGAAGTGTTCGATATGCAGGCTCCATTTGCAGTATCAGATATTTTCTGGTAGAATGCTGTTTTCTTGCATCTTCTTTAGTCAACCTTAGCGTGTCAGTCACATGATTCTGTACTGCATTTGCACAAGAATAATATTCTTTGGTCTCAGCTTCAAGTTGTTGGCCAGGCGTACAGTAACGGGCTGAAATACTTGGCTGCTGTTTCACTCCTGCTTGCTCCGTTCCTGCTTGCTTGCTTTTCCATGTGAGGGCCAGCACTTTCCTGAACTGGCCAAACTGATGTAACAGCTCGCTGCTGCTAAAACAGCTGTGACAGCTCTACGCGCTGTCTTGATTACTGGATAAAAAAGAATGTTTTTCTGAAGCCATGTATTCTTTACCATTTGTCTTGTATCAGCGTTTGGGAGGGATGGGGATAAAAGGTACCTTTCAGTTGCATTTCACCTAGTAAAGTAATTTAAATTTTCATGTTATTCTACAAACTGAAACGTTTTCTCTTCTTAAATCAGCAAACACTTCTTTTGGTAGAGGGTTTCTCTCACCTTCATTAGTACCAATAAATGTGATTGGTTCTTTATGCTTCTGTCACCTAAGAATGGAATGAAGCAGGCATGCCACGGTGCCCTGGCAATGTGGCGATAGCCCTCTAGTGGCTACTTGAGGAAATGTGTGAGAAAATTATTGTACGCACTGTGTATGTACTGCTTGTCTTCTCGGTGCCTGTAAGAATTTCTTGGGATATTTCTATTGTTTGGACAAGGCAAAAATACGCACAGAGGTCATAACATTATTCTGTTGGTAACTTAGTTTTTTAATGCATATTTTCCAGGGCTTCAGATACTTTATACTCTACTACAGAATGTTGCACAAGAAGAGACTGCTGCCCAGAGTTTCTACCAGACGTATTTCTGTGATATCCTTCAGCACATTTTCTCAGTTGTAACAGACACCTCACACACTGCTGGTAAGAATGCATATATATATATATATATATATATATGCATGCCACTTGATTCAAATACTGTTATGCATCATGTTGTGAATAATAACTGCATGTGTATACCTTTGATCTGTACAGGTTTGACAATGCATGCATCAATCCTCGCGTACATGTTCAACTTAGTAGAAGAGGGAAAAATAAGTACTCCATTAAACCCTGGAAATCCGTTGAACAACCAAATGTTTATTCAGGAGTATGTTGCTAATCTTCTCAAATCTGCGTTTCCTCACCTGCAAGAGTAAGTGTGTTTAAGCCATGATTCTTTAATACTTTGAAGTGGGTTCTGTCTTGCAATACTAACGGATGTGTTTGCTGTTAGTGCCCAGGTTAAGCTGTTTGTAACAGGACTCTTCAGTTTAAACCAGGATATTCCTGCCTTCAAGGAACACCTAAGGGATTTCCTGGTCCAAATCAAGGTATGTTTGGCATGCTTCTTTCAAGACATGAAAAATGATTATTCATCAACGTGATATTGTTGGAAAGGACCTGGACAGTGCTCATTTAGTGTTCATTTAGGAGATACAAGTTACTCTGCAGCTGTTTAAAATGTAGCAAGAACTCTTGTCAAATGGCTTGCGTGACCCTGGTGTATCATATAATCCATTTCAGTGTGATTTTATAAATTAGCACTTAAATGTCATCACTTGTGCTTTACGCTATGCAGACAATTCATATGTCTAAGATGGCTGCAAAACTTACCTATAAATTGGAAATAAAGCAAGTTGATTTTTAACCAGATTTGGTTTCAATTCTACTTGAGACCGGGACATGTTTTGGAATTTGCCAGAGTAATGCTACGCTGTTATTTTTCTAAAGATGCTAGAATTCAGGAAGATTGTAGGAAAGAGTTTGTTAATTAGTTTTTAGGCTGCAAGTGTCAGGTATTTCAAAATAGTAATGGTACTGCTTTAATGGTGATACGCTCCAAACGGTGGGTTACTGTAGCATCCTCTTCTGTAACACATTGTGAAAATCTTAAAATGTTTTACATGCCTTTATATTAATTCTGACCTTGGGAACAGAAAGCAAAACAAGCAAATAGCCTGGCAGGGAATGCGAAGGGAGGATGCTTTCTGTATCATTTTGGAAGCTTACTGCTCTGCCTAAAGCATTTGACATGAAACTAATGATTTTATGTGACTTACACAGGAATTTGCAGGTGAAGACACATCAGATTTATTCTTGGAGGAAAGAGAAACAGCCCTTCGGCAGGCTCAAGAGGAGAAGCATAAACTTCAGATGTCTGTACCTGGCATCCTTAATCCACATGAAATTCCTGAGGAGATGTGCGATTAAAAAAAAATAATAAAACAAGTTTTGCAGTTTTCTTTCTGTACAGCTACTTTGTTGTGATAGAAGAAAACAGCACTTGGATATTTGTTGACCAAAATGATGCCAATTTGTAAATTAAAATGTCACCTAGTGGCCCTTTTTCTTATGTGTTTTTTGTATAAGAAATTTTCTGTGAAATATCCTTCCATTGTTTAAGCTTTTGTTTGGTCATCTTTATTTAGATTTGCATGAAGTCGAAAATTAAGGCATTTTCAAAGTAATTACTTCATGCCCATTTTGTGGCTAAGGGGAAAATAGGCAAAACATAACTTGTAAAAGACTATATTGCGAAATAATACAATTTCCTGTAAGAGTATCAATTTTTAATTCGGGATCATTTTCTTTCTGGTCTGTCCTGCAGTCTAGGAGAAAAGGTAATGAGTAAAACAGATTGAATTAATTGTTAAGCAGAGGATTATAGTGCTGCATTTGTTTTGATGAGTTAGCAGCTTTCTGGACTGAGTGGTAAGGCTAGGCTACGTGTATTTGCAAGTTGTATGGCAAGTTTGCAGCAAGATCGTGTGCATATCATCCCATTGTAAAGCAACTTCTAAAGAGTATGGGAACACAGTACAGTTAGTTATTTTTACACAGTTCTTTTGTTTTTGTGTGTGTGCTGTCGCTTTGTCGACAACAGCTTTTTGTTTTCCTCAATGAGGAGTGTTGCTCATTTGTGAGCCTTCATTAACTCGAAGTGAAATGGTTAAAATATTTATCCTGTTAGAATAGGCTGCATCTTTTTAACAACTCATAAAATAAAAAAAAAAACTCTGGCTTTTGAGATGACTTATACTAATTTACATTGTTTACCATGCTGTAGTGCTTAAAGAACACTACTTAAAAGCAAAATAAACTTGGTTTACATTTATTTTTCTTTCTTCGGCTTATTCTTTTATTGGATGAAAACGCTGTGATCATATTTAAGATTTGTATCCTGAAGGCGTACGAAAAGTTCCTTGAGGCCTAGATAACTGTTGCTTCTGGCTTGCCTCATCTCAAGGACGTTGGCCGTGCTTGAAGCCGACATGAACTAAGTTGGGCTCCATTTTGGAAGTACAGTAGCTGCTCTGACTTACCGCCATGAATAAATATTCCTTACTGTGTTACTCTGGAATGCCAGGCGTAAGGTACTCTTGCTCTCTATATGGACTCTTTGCAGTTTATTTCAAAGAGGTATTGCACTGTATCTTGACTAAACAATTGATACTAGTACATGTTAGCACGTGTAGACAAGATCTACAGTTATTTTTCTACCTAAAGTTTTGTAATTAAACAATTTTCAGACTTATGAAGTACGGATACAAAAAGCAGTATGAACACTAAGATTTTTGTGTACAGTCTTGGCTTCCCCATTTTTGTAATGTCTTGTCTCTGTTTTCTAACAGTTGATGTTAAGCCCTCCCCAAGTTTTTCCATTTATTTAGACTCTAATCTTAAGATTGTTACTATGATGCAAAGTATAGCCATTCACGCAGAGCTGTAAAACAAGGTTTGTGAAGGTGTTTTATGTAAGTTTGGATACTGTAGTTAACTTTGTGCTGTATATTCCTTTTGAAGTAGAAGTGCATGAGTTAGCATTGTTCATGTAGAATTTAGCTGTGGCCAGAATGTTTTCCAGTCTTAGGTATTGGTCCTTTTCTGTTCATGAACATCTCTCCGTTTGTTTTACTCAGCTGGCCCTAAAAAGCACAGCTGCTTCTGCCTGAAGGTCATTGGGCAACTCAAATGTGAGCTGGCAGTTGCTAATCTTTGGAGAGAAGGTTCCTCAAACCCTTTATGGCTAGGCCTTAGAGTACAGCCTACCACAAATGTTAATTATTTTGATAGTTACGAAACTGATTTCATTCTCTCCTAAAGCTCACGATTTAACCTGTTTATGTCTTCCTGTCCCATTGATGTATAGCTTTCTGTTCTGCTCCGTGAAGGCGGTATCATCTTCAATAGGCAGTTTAAAGTAAAATATTTGAAGTACTGTTGAAGGACGTGTCCAGAATGGACATTAAATGGCTTGTGACCAGGCTGAGTCGTGGCGTTATAGAGCTACAGATTATCAAAAGCTGTGCAGAGAAGAAAATCTTATTAAAATGGAAATAAATACCACTGATAGCATGACATCAGAATGATCATATCCCATGAGTCACAAAACTAAATACGGAATTGGTTCTGACACGCAGTGGCATTAACAGTGCATTGGAAATAGCTTTGAACAAAAAATACACATATGCTTTTATGCCTGTTAATTCTGTCCGTATTTAAGATTCAAGTTAGACTGAGGCTTGTGGTCTGGTTCTTCACTGAAGAATTAACTCTGACCTAAACTCTCAACAAATCTGAAATGTATTTTTAAAGTTGATTCAGAGAAGAGTTGTTTCATTATTTTGATACCTTTTGGATTATCTAGTAACAAAATTTTAATCTTAGTTCTTGCTTCCCTTTTAGATCTAAAACCTTAACTGTGGTCCTGACTTGTTAATCTTAAGAATCGGTGCCTTTCACTGATCTCTGCAGATGCTATAAAGATGCAGCTTATGCAGAGTTCTGGATACCATTAAAGATTTGACTTGTGTGTGTGCAGATTTCTAGTGCAGTTATCCTGAATGTGGACAAAATAATTACAATGTACATCTTGAAGAAAGTTCTAGTACTAATGCACACTCTGTAAATTAAAATATATGGATAAAAAGCATGAACCATCATATAAACATCTACGTAACTTGTAACTATATGTAAACCAATGTTTTGTGCATATTTCTATACAGATTTTTCAAAGAAAACCCAGTTCTGTGTACTCCAGGTACATTCATAGAGATATTACAGGGTGTTTTCTGTGTTTACATGAATGGATTGCCTGTCAGCTGACGAAGACACCCCCAAGTACTTGTTTCAGGCTACCATGATGTGTTTGCTACTGTAACTGAAGCAGATTATTTTCCAAAGCATTTTAGGTTAGTTTGTTTTGTTCTTAACTAGAATAATTTGGTGTGTGTTAATCTGATTGGTTAAGTGAACTATTTTCCAATAAAGCTAATATTTATGCAAAAAAAAGCTTTAGAAATGCTCATCTCTTAAGGAAGCTCAAGAGTTACTTTAACAGTTTTTAGCACTGGAAAGGCAGTAAGACTTAAGCCGTGGGTTTCTTAATGGAAAAAAAGATTAGGAAAAGATGCTGAAAATAATGTATTAAAATGTAGAGAGGCTGTGACTGAAGTGAGGAGCCAGCATTAGTGCTGCATTGTGACCGGGGGCCAGTCTGTCCCATAGTCCGTTTATTGTTGGATAAATGATTATTTCTGATCCAAGAGTTGTGGAGTACCAGTTGTATTTGCTGGAAGACACGTCTAGACTTTTCCCCATTGTCTCCGCTTACCAGGTTTGTCTCCAAATGTTATGAAGCAAAAATTGAAATGTTAGAGATGGCTTTTTAAAAACCACTTTGGTGCCAAAAATGAGTAAAAGAACATCCCTCTCTCTTCGTCTGCCCTTCATGAATGCACCTCTGCACATGATTTCTTGAGAGTGAATTTATTTTTAGACTTGGGTAGATTTAGGAGATCCTTGCTCATTGTCCAAGGTTGATTATGGCCAGCGGTGTTCCTTTGGGAAAAGGCTTAGCCATTCCAGCTGAGGGATTAATTTTCCAGGTAAGATCTCACATACAATACACCTTAATTACCTAAAGCACATTAAATCACTGATTTCATACATGCATACCTGCCCCGTGTGCTGCTATTGCTCTTTGTAGGCGTGTTTCTCACACCTGTGAGTACCTGTTAGTGGGTACAAGAAAATGGGGTGCTAGGGAAAGATGGGGCTGAGGAGCAATGATTTGGAAGTTAGGAGTATGGATGAGAATGACAGAAGTCAAAGATGAACACAAGACATGTTTTCTCCTTTATTTGTCCCTTGTAAGTTAGAAGTTAAACAGCGCTTTTTCCTAAACAATACATTGGGTAGTCTCTTCCTAGTCCCCTGCATGTCAAGAGGCCTGCTGAACACCTTTTAAATCTTAACTCTTTTAAATACTTAGGTTTTTTTCTGAGTTTTGAGAAGTCTGTCATTAGTCATGCATGGGGTCTGTAATTTCAGCAAGGACTATCAGGAAAGATCGGCCAATTTATGTTGGAGGATGGGGGGAGGAGTTGTTTTCTCTGATGTAACTATGCAACAAGGTGAAGTGTGCGTGTGTGCTGTGAGGAGCTGACTTGCAGCCCACTTACTACCACAGCTGGTTATTTTAAGATGCATATTGATAATCAGGCAGTAATGACCATTTTTTTTTTCTTGTGGCATCTCTTTAGCGTTAGATCTGGCTTGAGCATGTTTGCATCAGCCTTCATAACTGGCTCATACCTTTGCAGTTAGCTCATGAACTCTCCCCAGAGCTTTACCTCTGAGCAGTTTGTCTTCAGGGTTAACTTGAACCTTGCAACTGTGCAATAGTGAAAGTTCTCCACAGGAACATCGTAACGTGTTTTACCAGTAAAAAGTCCCAAAGAGGTCCAAAAGTGCTGTCTGAGCTCTCTCTTTGACTGGTAAGAAGGTTCATTTGCTGGTGGTACGGTCACTCATGCTTAGAAATGTAGCTGTTGTCTTGCTTTTAAATCAAAGGGATGACGAGTCACCTGTGACTACTTTATAGGCTGGAATAATCAACATGAAGATGGACACACACTGTGAGGGATATCCCAGAATGAGGTTGAGAACATGAGTATCATCTTCAGACTGTCTCATCTGGAAAAAGTAGTGTAGACTACAGCACTGAATCCCAAGCTACTACAGTCAAATCCACTGGACCTTTATGGGTACAGAAGCACTCAAACAAAATAACTTCAACTGAATTACTAACGATAGAATCAATCATAGAATAGTTTGGGTTGGAGGGGACATTTAAAGGTCATCTAGTCCACCCCTCCCTGCAATGAGCAGGGACATCTTCAACTAGATCAGGTTCCTCAGAGCCCCGTCCAACCTGGCCTCGAATGTTTCCAGGGCTTAGGCATCTACCACCTCTGTGGGCAACCTGTGCCAGTGTTTCACCACCCTCTTTGTAAAAAATTTCTTCTTTCTATCTAGTCTAAATCTTCCTTCTTTGGGTTTAAAGCCGTTACCCCTTGTCCTATCGCAACAGGCCCTGCTAAAAAATTTGTGCCCATATTTCTTAACCAAGATTGCATCTGAAGAAACAGGCTCCAAGATGCAGTCTGAAACCACTCTGCAGCGGAGCTTGCCCTGTTTACCTGCTGTACCGTGTGATTCTTGCCACACCCAGTAGCTGATAATAATGTTTACTAGAATGCAGACTATTTTCTTGCTAAAATGCTGAGCAGCCAGTTAGGCAGCCGATTCTGAAGCAAACTGTTTAATGTAGCTTGGTGGTGCAGTAAGCATTATCTGTTCTTACATGACATGTTTTTGGCCTAATAGGGCTTTAAATTATTTTGAGTCTATTCTCTAATATTTGGGGTAAGCCAAACTAACTTGTCTTCACAGGGTGCTGTGATATCAAAGTCTAGTTAGACATGAACCTTGTTAAAAAGTTTAAAATGTTAATAGAGCAATGAAAGTCAAGTGTTGAAACTTAAGCGTGTAAATTTAAAGTGATTGTGTTGCAGTTCAGCCAAGTTTCATTGTTAACTTTACATTATGGAGGCAGAGACTTCACATTTAGTGAAATGAAAGATTTCCTAAGCAATGGATTCCAACCATTTCCAGCATCATTCCAGACTAGAGGTCACAGATCTAACTGGATTGGCTGGAATTCACCTTTTTGACACTATCCCCTGTATAGCAGAAATCACTTACTCGCTTTCCAACTGTCACAGCTCCCATCTCCTCTTAGCATCTGCTGAAATCCCTGGCAGTTTACCTTTCATTGTGAATTGTGGCAGCAGGGCAGTAAACGTGCCATCCGTTTACCCGTCACTGCTACAGGAAGGGGAACCTACAGCAGAGCAACAGAGAGTTCAGTTCAAACAGAATATAATTAATCCATCCCACATCAGACAAAGCTCTGGTTAAAGCAGTTGACATGACTGATGTTCTAAAAAAAAAAAAGTTTTGGTTAAGTCTTTCACATTCCACAATTACTGTTCTGAGGTCAAACGATGAACTATTTATATTCATATAGAGAATGAAGGCTTAAAAATAGAAACTACAAGGCAGGCCAGGAGAGGTTGAAGCGTCCCAAGGAGGGAACGGGCAGGGGCCAGTCTTACTGCTTCGGCCCCTAATCCTCCCCAGGGCTGCTGGTTTTGGGCTGTTGATTTTGGGGTTGTTCTGTTGGGGTTTTTTTTATCTTTGTGAAGGGTTAATTCCATCTTTACCTTAAAGGAAAAACAGGACTATAGTATTAGTTCAGTGTTGGGGCATAGTGGGACATCACTGACTTTGGAGTGTAATATTTATATGTGTATCTAAGTCTAAATCTAGGGGCCGGAGCCTTGGCTTGTGCCAGTGGCTGTGGGGGAGCAGCCGATGCCGTTGGCTGGTGCCGCTGGCTTGGCTTGGGTTGGGGCTTGGGCTGGAGCCGGAGCCCAAGCTGGGGCTGGTTCTGTCTGTGTCTGAGTAGCAATAGTGCATGCTACACAACGCTCACTTCTGCACTGATATTTCATAGCAAATACTGCCTGCATTACATTCAGTGAAATCGACAGCACTATCACAATTAAGTGACCGTAACAATAATCAAAATAATCCTCCAAAGAGCCCACAGGTTTTTCATCCCCTAATTCTGTTGGTATCACTTTGGGATAATCACTAAGAGGCAAGGTAAACTTTCCCCAGCGAAAATCAAAAGTGTGATTAGCAACAGAATCTATCACATGATGCCCAAGATATGCAGGTATCATAGCAATCCGAGTTACCACATTATACATCTGGAGGCACATCCACACGAATACAGCACGCTGACCCATCGCATCCAAGCACAAAAAACAAATAAACCTTTCAATATATTTGGCCAGTTTAACACCACTGCGTCAATGAACTTCATACAAAGCTCTCTAAAAATACCATATACAATATTCTGTAGGTACGACATGATGTAAGCTGTCGGTTCTCCCTAAGCAAGCTGGAATTCAAACTATTCAGGCAATCTTATCAGACCACAGTCGTCAAGCCCCACGTTGGGCACCAATAAATCTGTCGTGGTTTCGGCTGAATTTACCAAAACCAGATTGACAGATGGCCCTTCCCTTCCCTCTCCCTCCCCCCAAAAGAGAGAGAGAGGAGAGATAGAGATAAGGAGATTCAGAAGTTTAGAATGAACTAAACTACTTTAATGAAGAATTAATATTAAAATAAAAATAAAGAAGAAAATAATGAAATAGATACAATATATGCACAACCGTATCAAGCTCCCAGGATGACAGTCACGTCACCGGCAGGCACTGGGGAAGTCCCAGACTGGACTCAGCGACAGATGGGAACTGGATTCCAGCTCTGGAGTCAGGAACACACGGATCAGGATCAAAGGCAGAGGAACAGAGTCCTCTCCGGATGTCGGCAGGAAGGGGGTTGACCCTTTGATCCCTCAGCTTTTATACTGAGCATGGGGCAGATGGGATGGAATACCCTAGTTGGTCAGGTTTGGGTCACCTCTCCTGTCCACTCCTCCCCACTGATGTGACCCTTCTATGTTTTTTCCGTTTCCGACCCTCTAAGGGGCAAATGATGAAATTGGCTGACCGTGGTTGTTATAGCAATAAGTATAAGCAAGGGCCTCCCTGCATACCATTCCTTGGCATGGAGCACAAACGTTGGTCTTATCATTCTGAGAATGAGCAGTTTTCTCCATAATATGCCGTTAATTTCAGAGAGTTAGAGGAAACCTAGCTAGGATGTAAAGTCACAGAACAGAAAATTGGTTCAGTTTTACTTCAAACCGGGACAGTATGTTTTCAAGATCTTAATCCAGTCCTAAATTTGGATTAAGAATTTTAGTTTTGCTCAGGTCTTGTGTTTATCTAAGTTACTCCTTTAGAAGAACTGTGTTGGCAGTTTACCAGAGCGAATATTTCCAGGTTAGGAGAATTGCAGTCAGGGAAGGAAAGAGGGCCTCCTGGGGACCAACCAACGTTGCAAGGATGGCACATGAGGAGAGAAAAAAGGTCAATAGGAAAAAAACAACAACAAAAAAGCAACACGTAGAAGATGGGGAGGCTGGGCTGGGGCTTACTATAACCAGGCCAGTTACAGCTCCTGCTGTCTTTTGTTCGGAAGCTAACATTTCATCTTAAAAAAAAAAAAAAAAAAAAAAAAGAAACTTCATCTCTATTTAAAAAAAAAAAAAAAAAAAAAAAAAGGATTATTGTGTGCAGCAAAAAGAATTTGGCTGGCACTATTCCAGTCTGCACAAAAGTAGGAGTGACTCAAGGTCACCCATACTCTTCTGATGTATTCAGTGAACTTGGCATGTGATATCATGCTTCAAATGGCCCCTTCTTGTGCCAACTCTGGTGGTTATACGGTGCTGCAATCAGATCAAAGAGCTAATTTGTCAGAAAAACAATCTTTTAAGTTGTTCTGGCTGTTGATTTTGGTTCTGTTATAAAATTTACTGCAAGATCTGTATAAGGAAGGAAGCGGGGAAAGAAAAGTGCAAATTCAAATCTGATTATGTAGACTGTAGAACTACACTTTCTGTCAAAAAATGTGGTCTTCTTCCAGACACAGACAACTCACTCGTGTGGTACAGCCACTGACTGATCCCATGCTGGCGGGGATACCTGTGCAATGTGATGTTAAAGGTTAAGGAAGCGAATAAACATGGCTCCTTGGAGATACAGGTTTTATATTACCTTGGTGTGACAAAGTTAAGATATTTTCTAAGCTTCTCTTTGTGCAGCTCTGGCTTCCAACTTCAGTTTCAGTAACATGTGATGTGAATTAGTGACAGACAACAAGGAATCTGTGTCTCATGCAGACTTTCGAAGAAGTTAGTTTTCTCTATTAATTTAATTCAGTAAATGGAAATTTCAGCAGGGAATGTTTAAGAATAGGTATTCTTGTTGATAACCCCAACTTGGAAAGTATTTAAAAAACAAGTAGTGACAAGAAGTCTGGGTGAAAGATCATTCTAGTATATTCCACAGTAGTTGAAGCCAGGTCTTTTCATTACAATAACTTGTCTCTTATTTTTAAAGACTAGCGGAGTTCTTTCGTCTTAGCTTAACAAACCGATGCCCTGAGGATTGTTAGGAAGAGAGCATTGTGTGCACTCGAGTGGGAGGCTACGTATACAACCACCAGTGGTGTTATCAGCCTGTGTAAACATGCTTATGGAAATAAGTATTAAAAAATAGACAACTGCATTTCCACAATGACAGAGCTAGATATATTTCTTCCATTTAAGTCAGTCACTGAGTAACTCAAAACAGCTCTCAATTTTTCTTTCCTAATTTGGCAATTTTGATTTATTTTACTTTCTACTAAACTATATTGCATCTGCATTGCGGCTATTAATAGATTTGTTTCCTTAATCCTATGTACGAGTCAGTAAACTAGAAGCATTCGGAGTAATACACTAACTCGCCACTGGGTGGTACTACAGAAATAAAAAACACAAACGATACTAGGGAAGTCCCTACTTTGGGGAGAAAAAGCAGCCAGGACCGATCATGTGATACATATTCCAATTCCATGTGCCCGGGCGAGTGAGCATGTGAGTGCCCAAGATTAATAGATGGCAAAAAAAAATTTAAAAAATAAGGGTTTTCTTATATGGAAGACTGCCGTTTGCCAGAAAATGTGTCTTCCAGGAGTCTGAAATCTTGTTCAAGATGTGCCTTAGAGTTAACTGCAGTTGAAAACCAGCATAAACCATGTAACTTTAACCGAAGTCTTTTCGGTTGTTAAGAAATCTTAATTATTTCAAGAGACACACTTTCTGTTAATGAGAACGCAGCATTTCCAACTGTTCATAGATGCTGCACTGGCCATTAAGGTATTATGCAGAGCAAACCATTGTACAAGGGGGCGGAGGGGGGAGAAAGCGAACAGGGTCGAATATTAGGCCACGTATGAGGTAAAAATAACGTAATTATCCGCATACACCGCTACCGTAGCGCTTCACACGTCTGTTTCGGGGAGCTCCTGCCCGTCCCTTCGGCTCCCCTCAGCCGGGGCTGGGCGGGAAGGAGATGGCTGACGGAGGCTCTTCCGTCCGGAACTACCCACAGACCCGAAAACCCGCCTAGGAAGGAGGAAGCTTCCTTCCTTGACAGCCTGCCGGCAGCAAGCGCTCCCTTCAGGCCGGAGGTCCCACAGGGCCGCCGCTGCTCCCCCTCTCCTCGCCAGCCCGCCGCGCTCTAGGAGGACGTCTCCAGCTCGGCCAACGTATATAAAAAATTACGATTATGATGATGATGAGGGAGTAACCGGGCAGCGGAGCGTTATTGGAGGAGATTCCCTCCCTCCCTGGAGGCGGGAAGAGGGCAGGGAAACGCGCTTCCCGCCCTACCCCGGGCGCGCGCCCAGCCGCAACCGCCGCCGCCATTTTACCTCGCCGGGCCCCGGCTGCCGGCCGTCCCGCCCCCTTCCTCCTCCTCCTCCTCCTCCTCCTCCTCCTCCTCCTCCTCCTCCTCCCCGCTCGGCAGCCCGCCGCTCGGCCCGGGGTGGGAAGGCGGGGCGAAGGGAAAGGGAGGAGGGACTCGTCCACCTTCGCCTCCCGCCTGGTCGGAAACTGCCGAGCTCAGCCCGAGCGCCCTGTCCCCCCTCGCTCGCGTCCCCTCCTCCTCCTCCTCCTCCTTCCCCCTCAGCAAAATGGCGGCGCGTGGAGTCACTGGGAGCCAGTGAGTGACTCGGCTTCTCCTCCCCACCGCTACCGCCGCCGCCGCCACAGGCTCATTTGCATTGATCAGCCGCCCCATCCCCCGCTTCCCCGGATCCCAGACCGGCCCCTGCCTCTTTCCCCCTCCCTCCCCCCCCCCTTCTTCCTATTCCTTCCCGCCCCCTCCTTCCCCTCCCCCCCGGCTGACCCCCGCCCCGGCCCCCATCAATCATCAATCAGCAGCACCGAGTGGATCAATCAATGGTCGGGAGGAGGCGGCGGCGGCGGCTGCTGCTGTTAATGAACAATGTGTGAGAGCTGCGCCGAGCTGCTGGAGGTGTTAAATGAGAGTAAGTGCGGCCGCCCTCCCCCGCTACCCTCCCCCCAACACTCCTCGCCCCGGGCCGGGACCCCACGTACCCTCCTCTACACGGCCTGGGTTATAACCCCTCTCCATCTCCTTCCTTACCCCCCCCCCAGCCCCTTGCCTTTCCCCGCTCGGGCCTCCTGGGCGCGGGGTTACCTCTCTGCGGGGTGGCCATAGAGGGAGAGACTACCCTGCTCTGCGGCTTCTTCCCCCCCCCCCGCCCCCCCTTCCCCCTTCCCCTCCTCTCCGTACTGGGGCCGGGCGACTTGCGGCCTGGGGAGGGTGCGCCGAGGGGCTGTCCCCGCCGGGCCTTCCGCAGAGCCCCCCCTCCTTTTCCCGCTCTCCCCTTTTCCCGCCTGCCCCCCGGGTGTCTGCGTGTGGGGCCGGGCGGGGACGTGACCCTGCCGTTGGCGTGAGGAGCCCGCTCCTCGCCCTGCACCCCCGGGAAAGTCGCAGCGGGGCCTAGCTGGCTCCCGGCTGGGCTGAGGAGGTGCCTGGGAGCCGCTCCGGTGGCTGCTGAGCAGCTGGAGGCCGGGCCTGGGCTGGGTCCCTTTTAAGCAGCAGACAAGGCGGCTCTGAGTGATCCTGCCTCCCCCCTCCCCCTCGCGGTGTGCTGTGGCGGGGGGGGAAGGTTTTCGGGTACCTATTTTTTTCCTATGCGACTGCCGGGCTGTGAGGGAACCGGCGCCTCAAGGAGCCCGGCTCGGCTTTGCGAGGGCCGGGCTGGCGGCGGCGGGGGGGAGGGGGCGAAGGAACTGCTGGGTGCTTCGCTTCGGGGGTGGTCTCTTGCTTCCTTCCGAAGTTTCCTCTTTACAGGTGTTACCTAAAGAACCAGGAGGGTCGGAGGGTTAATACGGCAGGTGTTCCCCCTGGCACCGCTGGGTCCCGTTTGCATTCCGGGCACGAAATCCCTTTTACCCCTATGCAGTAGGCCTTGTGTATCCCTGGGAACCTGCTCTCGGTCCTCCCTGGCAGGCAAGGTACCTTCCCCGCTTCTCTGAGCCTTGCCTCTGTGCGCTGCTTCATGAACAAAGATTAAAAACCATGATTTCTAGAGATGCTGAGGAATTTAATGGACTTACCAGTTGAAGTTTGTGATTAGCAGGAAGTTTAGCTATTTCCAATCTTGAACATTTTTCCTGGTCGCACACTGCAGTCCGCTTAGCGGCAAATCGTGTTCCAATAAAGTGAAGCACAGAATGCTTCCTAGAGCAGGATTTGGATAGAGTTTTCTTTTTCTTAACTCTTGTGAGGTCCAGTTGCATGTGCTGTGTGTTCTTTCCTAAGATGTGTGAGTAGGTACTATGGTAGCTGAATGTTGGCCTCTCTCCTGCTGGGGAAATATGATATTCAGTGATGGCCAGCGTTTTATTTGAAAAGTAAATACGTATGTGTAAAACCAACTTTTAGGAGAGCCCAGAGGCTGGAATAAATCAGTTTAGAAGGTTAACATCAGAGAACTGTTGGGTTGTTAAAATTGTTTGCCAAGTTTGGCTAGGCTTGCAATTCCAGTATCTTGTTTTGAACAATCTCTGTGCTGTTTACTTAATTTAGCATGTGTATCTTATCTTTCTCAACTGGAGAGGTGGGGAATATGCTGGTATTATAGACTGAATGCTTATTTAAACAGTACGTTCAAAATAAGACTAAGCTATCAATGGTGTACTGATGACAACTGCTTGTTGGAAGAGATAACTTCACTTGGTTTTGATGGATTGATAAATAATCATTATTTAAACTTGATCAAATTGATATGATCAAACAGAAAAAAGTTGTAACGTTAAATTTGATGTTTCAAGAAATCTTTGAAATTCCATTATGAATTTATTTTTAGAATCATTTTAAGGTAATTGGGCAGCTAGATATTCCCTTATAGATAAAGCAGTATCTTAAATCACTTTAACATAATTTTTTTTTTAATATATAACTAGGCTATGGATACTTTAGTGGTTCTGCATAACTTAAGATATAAAACTGCTGTTTCTGAAAAAGAAATTTGACTTTTAAAGTCAAATTTATTAGGGAAATTATGCACTACTATTGCTATATAGTTAACTTCCAAAAAAGCTGGTCCATTAACATTAAATGTAATACACTTTAAATAAACATAACTATTTTGTCTGTGTGTTTGGATATGAAGGCATATATGATGGTGCATTTTGTGTGCTACCTACCTTCTTACTGCATGAGAATGAGTTATGAGGGAGGTAAGCTTTCTTTTACAACTTCAAGTTGTGTTTTTTGCAGTTCTTAAGTAATAATTAAAGGTAACATCCAAAAATAATGTCAAGCCTTGGTTATTAAAACACTGCAGCAAAAATGAAAAGTGGTAGTAAAGAATGAGGTCATGCCCACAATGTGTGAGCCAGAGACTGCCAGCAGTTTCCTTTTCTGCCCGCTGAGCATTTGGGATCGCCTCTTCACTGAAACTACTAAAACAGTGTTTTGAAAGAGGTCCAGGAAACATAATCTAGTTTGTTTTAAAAATTTCTTGCTAAACTAAATATTTTTACACAGAACACGTACTGCCCTTTGTCTTCGTTTACCCTGATGTTTACAAAATAATTATTTGGTATCAATTGTATGACAGGTCACTTAAAAAGTGAATTAACTAACAACTCTTAATGTACTGTTTTGAAAACACGTGGGAAGCTCCAGTTTTCGTCAGAAGTTACCAACGTATGGATGACAGAAGGATGGAATTTAACAGTTCTGCAAACGGACAGGCATCTTTTTATTATCAGCATATTAGTCCCACTGTAAACTGCTACAATATTAATCCACACCCCATAACAATGTGCAGAGCTGGAGCTTTTGGCTAGCAGTGACCTTGTGTAGGCCCAGGGTTATGTCTTGCTAGAGCTCATTTCCTTACAAAATGCCAGGTCCTTAGGCCTATTTTGTAGCAAATAATCAATGGGCCTGCTTCTGTGGAACTTCTAAGGGCTGTCTGAGGTTTTGTGGAACTGGAAACCTGTAGTTTGAAATTAATTTTTTGTCATTGGATCCATATGCAAGTGAATGTATATTTAACACAAGACTTTGTTGCTACACTTAAGCGTGAGAAGCAGGCAATGTTTTATGGACAGAAGCAGCAATGTTTGGTTTGGTGTTTTTTTTCTTTTGCTCTTGCGGCATCTTTATTTTCAGTATTTGATATGAAGTATGAAACCCAGTAAATTCCCTGATCTTGAAGTTATTTCCTGATAAGTAGTAATTTCAAGTTATTATTTGATCCAGGAACTCAGTAAAACACGTATTCCTCTATGAAATGTCCAGGCTATAAAGCAGTTTTTGCATTGCAAGATAATCTGTTGTTCGCTCAGAGTAAATAGTCTATAATTTCTCGCTAAGTGCTCTAGGTATGTTAGCATCACTTATGTTTTCCCAGGCAGGGGTTTAATAGGAGTAAAGTCTTTATAAGGTCTGGTCTGATTTCTGAATTAATCTTCCACAACATAAACATTTTTAGTAGCTTTAAATAGAAAGGAAATAAAGAAAAAGGAAGATACAATAGTTTACTTTTTAAGATAAGGGCACTTATTTACAGAAGGCTTAAGAACAGATTCTTATGGCATTAATTATAAGGACTCATTTAAATGTACACACTTTGTACAGGAAAAATGCGTGGAGGACATTATATGCTTTTATGTTAACTTACGGTATTCTGTATCCCAAAATGAACCCTGATATTGACACTCTGTGCATTCCTTGGTTTCTTTGTATGCCAGTTCTTGTCAGTCTAGGAGGGAGTATATTAATTTTCATTTGTTCTTCAGTAATATTTACATTACTCTGCTGTCCGGAGGCCCTGATCAGGATAGTTCTGTTTTGCTAGGCGCTGCACAGATATCCAGATAGTCTTAACCCTGAAGTAGGACAGAAAATACAGAAATGTAACATTAAACATGGATTTTTCTGTCTCAAGTCTTTTACACCAGAGTTTTGCAAGTCGCTGTGTCAGACCTGAAGCAACAGTAATAGTTTGAGCTACCTATAGAACCGTGCTATCCCTGGACACTTACACAGGCTTCACTTCAAAGTATAGAGTACATGATGCTCCGTGATGTGTTTGTTGAGTGTAAGATTGTCATTGCCTGCGAATGCCTCTTCTTAGCTTAAAGTGGAAATTGAGTTCTCAGACTGGCCGTGAGTCAGTTGTGCTTGTAGTCCTGCCTGTGGTATATCCCAGAGAGCCTGACTGGGCTTGGTTGCCTGAGAGGCTTTCCTTTGGGACTGCAACTGGGGTTGATATATGTTGACTTAAAACTCTGTAGATGGTTTTGGTTGAGATTTGTTTTGTTCTTTTTGTTTGGTTTGGTTTTTATAAAAGTAAGAAAAAAAATTACAGCGTGGATAATAGGTTTTATTATACAGTGGCTGTTGTGGGTTAAGGTAACCTTGGTAGGCCTAGGTTATTTCCAGTTCTTGGTTTCTGGGAACTAGGTTTGTTTTCTTCCCAGCATTCTGCTTCACTTGCTTCGATCATTACCTCTTTAGTCCGTTTTTTTTTTCCTAGCAGCTCTGAAACCTTACAAAATCAGTTCATGTTGATGAGTAGAGGTTTCTAGGTATTATTCTACTACACAAGCTTGCAGGCCATTTTTCTCATTACATTTTCTCTTAAACCTTTAGAGAAACATAAAAAAGACCTCAAAACAAAAACCTCACACAGTGTACTCAAGTACAAGAGATGGATGTAGACTAATATTATGGTTTTCTGTCCATTTTCACTGCCATCTGGGAGCAGAAGTACTCCCAATGTGATCAGGTCTACAAAACACAAGATACTGGTGTGTTTTACTATTTGTATAGCTTCAAGGTAGCCCTGAGTTTGGATGCTGAAGATGTTTGACTTGACTTCTTGTCATGTAATTCTGGCATCTAGGAATTGCAAAGAGCAGACTTAGAGGTTGAGTGAGGCAATGTTTACCTTGAGGTAGATAAGAAATCAAACTGTTCCAAAGCATTGCAGCATTCAGTTTGCTCTTTGGGATCTGGAAAGTATGAATATTTTATGCTGTGAATATTCATGTATTATTCTAGATATTGAGTATATGTTATAAGAATATTACTACAAATACTGCATAATTAACATCACTTGATCTACAAGAGCTGTTGTTACTTGTGCAGTGGTTGCCTGTAAGCTTTCTTTTTTTGGCCTTTTTTTAAAGTTTTGTGTTTTCTTTCCGCTGATATGATATTTCCATGTTCAGAACCTCTGCAGAGACTCTGTGGAGGAGTTATTGGGGTAACTGCCCAATTTTATTAATTACATTACCCTTAATGTAATTAATTACATTAATTACATGAGCAGCCAGACTTAGAGGAAAATGAAAATAACTTTTCCTTTATAGAAGTATTGCCAAATTGTAGTTATCATGGACTGTGGTGAAGTGCTACTCTAAATGAATCGGAGTAACCAGAGAAAAAAATTGGAAGGAGGAACTTGTATGCTTTCTAATGGTGAACTTTCTAAAGGAAAAGTGAAGGTTACACTAAGATAAAGTAGTTTTATCTTGTTGGTTGTAATTATAAAGCAGTGGAAGGAAAAACTCTGTGACTTTAATAGCTAAAAGGCTTCTATTTTTAGAAGGATATTTCAGCTTTTATTATGTGCAGTTATTTTGGTTCATGTTGTTTGATGTGATCAAAAATGATTTTGTCCTGAAACCTTTATGTTCGGGCTGCTGAAGACTGGTTCTTTCTCATTTCTCAAGCTGCTTGATCACTGATGCTGAAGATTAGTTACGTAAATCCCATTCTGCTGAGTTTTGTTGAGAGTTATGGGCTGTTGACATGTATTTACTGAGATATTTCTGTTTGTATGTAGGGAAATCTTATGTTGGGTAAGTACTTGTTACAATATCCTTAAAGCTTAAGAAAGCCATGGAAGCTAACATCCTCACGTTAGTTACCGCATGTAATATTAAGTAAATTAATTCCTTTATAGAGATTCTCATATTTTATGCTCTAGGTGCTCTCGGACTTCCTAGTAAGGGGCCTGCACAGAGTATACAGTTATATTCCTGGTTAGTTATTTGAATAACTTAAATGAAATTCAAGAAAGAAAAACATCCCTTCCTTTTTTTTTTTTTTAAAGAGAATTGATTAATGTAGAACTTGAAGTCATCTCATTCCCAGTGTAAGAAAACTTCCTGTTATTTTTTTTTTTTCATACCTTCTGTTGCTGTATGGCTTTTCTTCTATAAGGATAGTTTTCAAGTTATGGAAGTCCCAAGCAGTTCCTGAGATGTGTCCAAGATAATGTGTTTTAGGCTGTCCTGGATGTTGTCAATGTCAGCTCTTGAGAGAGACTACCTGCTCTAAGTGTCCTTGGATGCTTAGGTGATGGGGAGCATCATGGGATGTTAACGGTAAGAGGATGCTTGGGCTGGGAATTGGGAATTCCGAGCCGCGGTGGAAGGGGCAGTACCTTGGAGAGCAGACGCTGGCCCCGCTCCCCTCTGCCTGACTTGGGGGTGACGTGTGGGCTTTCGGAGGATCAACAAGTTTGACTTTCATAGGGGCACTTGCATGACTACTGGGGATTGTGAGACTCTCTCTTTCTTTTAATTTGTAGAACTCCTTTTTCTTTTTTTTTTTCTTCGATGTTAAACAGTAAAACATATCTCTTCATTGTTAATACTGACTTTTCACTTTGTGGCTTTTAATTTCTTGCTACTTTGATTTCTCTCTGTCACTGCAGTTTGCTTCTGTCTTCCTGTGTTCAAGTAACATTGAGTCAGAAAAGCAGATTTTGCTTCCTGGAATCATGTTCTGTGGACAAGTGATGAACAATCTGCAATTTGGCATTTTAGAGATTGGAAGGGAAAAGCAGCGTTTACTACTTGGTTCCTATTATTTCTTGTATTTTCTTATTTGAGTATTTAGTTTCATTTCAATACTTGATCAGATTCATGCTCTATCTTGCGCCTCATCTTTGTTGCAACTCTTCTATTAGCTTTCGAAATTGTTATTTTTTGGTGCTCATGATTTTTTTCCATTTCTCAGTTTCCGTTCTGCTTACTTGTATGCTCTTTCTGCTCTTCTGTCTATCCTTCACCCTGCTTAATTCTTCAGTGTTGCTTTATTTATAGTTCTGTGTCTTCATATTACTGTTTCCTTTAACAGGCTTCCATAATAGATGGAAGTATTCTCTTGTTGACTGTTCAGGTCTGATTCAGAAAAGATGAGAAATACCACAGTCAGAAGTTGCCTGTGGAAGATGGCAGTGCTACATTTGTGTCTCGCTGCTTCCAACAAGTCCTTAAGTCTCCCACTCTATAGAAGAGAGATTCTTACTGAGGGAGAGAGAGATTCTCTATATAGAATGGCTTTTATGATGTACTTTTTTTTCCATTCTTGTTTTTTAATGTAGCTCATCTTTTAGTTGTACCAGCTCAGGTATCTAATAATTAAGGATTTTTGCAGGCTAAGCTATGCATTTATAGTTGTCAGGATGCTGGGACAACCTGGAAAATAATCTTACCATCGTCAGGAGCAAGTAGTTGTGATAATTACTGAATGCTGCTTATACTAATAATAGCATGCTACAATTAAACATAGTTGTGGCCATTTAATTTCTGGTTTTTAGGCATATGTTGTGGTAACTTTTTTTCATTTTGTGTATCAAATTGGCAGTTTCTAGAATCTAATCTGTGAAGAGGTGAGAAGCCATTCTTTTCACTTTCTTCCTTTCTTTGTATGGGAATTATTTTGCAATCTGAATGCTAAACATGGACATAGCACTATGAGGATCTCCATGGTTTTCTTAACACTTGGTTACAATACCCAGCTTATTTGTAGTTTTACAAAGTGTTACTTTGGGGATTTTCCAAATCTGGCATGTATGGTGAAAGGTGAACTTCTTGAGGAAATTTGCTGCAAATGCATTACAGCTATTTTCAGGTAATATTAGAAGAGGAAATGCTTGCCCTGTTTACCTATATCTATTTGTATAAGTATGTATAGAACTACTCTGTGAGATTTAGTGCTGGAACAAGTGGTTGAAGAAGTTGAAACTTGTCAGAAAAAGTCTTTGTGGAAGAAGTACCTTTGAGTATTGACGTTTATTTAGCTGATTTGTAGAAGGTCTGTAAATAAGACTTCAACAATGCATGGAAACTGAGGCATGATTTCTAGATCAGCATCCATGCAGATCATTGGTTCTTGTCTAGAAGCTTTTTTTGCCTCTTTTCACACTAGATTGAAGAAGCCTCCAATTCTTTGCACTATTTTATTAATTGAATTCCACTTGAGAGTTTTTAATCTATGTGATGGTATACAGGAACAGGGGAAAGTTTAGGATGAAAACTAATGTAAAGCAGGGCTCTGTGTTCTTAAATATGTTAGCCTAAAGGCTTATTGTATACACTGCTCTTAAGTACTATATAGATTCCCTAATAGCTGAGAATGTGCTACTTCCATACCTGCTGTGCTATTGAGCAGACGAGGATGATTTCTTGTAGTTGCTTTTTGGCAGGTTTGTAAAGAATAACTGAAGCACTGGAGCTTTCTGCAAGCCTTGAAAAAGTTGGGGGTGCAGTGTGGTGCTTTTTTTTTTTTTTTCTTCTTACTATGTGTAAAACTAGTGCCCTCAAAATGGGAAGTATTTCTCTACACTTACAGGAGTCATGCTTTTTAAGCTGCAAGCAGATTTTTCCTGAGGAGGTGGTCTGTTAGCCTCTTTCGTGTTCCTCTGTAAGAAATCATGGGTACAAGAACTGTACAAATTGCATGGTATTGGTGTGTGTGCTTTATTCTGTGTTGTGCAACACTCATTGTCTTTATCTCTCTGTTGTACTTCCCAATTCATTTTGGGGGGATTTGATAATCTTTAATGAGAGCTTAATTTCATTTTCAGGAAGTGGTCAGTTGCCTTTTTATTAATTTATTACACATAACTTAAATTCTACTTCAGTTAAAATAGAACCCCCTTTGTTTTCACCACTAGTGAAATTTTTTTTTAAATGTATGTGGGGGGGTGTGAACTGAAAAACTAGTGTTTTTCAGAGTCCTCTTTTGCCAGTAGTCTCTGTTTTGCAAATCTAGTGATCAGTCTCATCCTGGGCATCAACAAAACTGACAGTGCTTTCACTTCTACACTCTTTCTGCTTTTAGAGCTATGAACAGTGCTGGAAATAGACATTGGCATGTTTGCAAGGGAGGACAACTGCAGAAAAGCTGTAGAAGGGCCAGAATATCAAAATCTACCAGGGAATTTGGGAAATGTTCTATGTAAAAGTCTTACAGGGTACAGCTTATGCCACCCTTTTCAGTCACTTGTTTGTTTGGACAGGAGAGTGTATGGTGGAATTACGTTCTAGGCTAGCAGTCATCAGTTGATACAAGAGTCTAAACAACTTTATTTTTCCTTCTTGGAACTCGTATAGGACAGCAGTGGGGAGTGTGAGCTCAAAAGCTCGATAAAATTAATTTCTTTTACTTGGTTTAAGGATGGTCAATGCAGTAAATTCTTCACTGCATGTGCCAGTCTCTAACTTCTTTCACAGTTAAGAATATGCTATTGCTAGTTTACTTATGGTTGAAGTAGGTTGTGGTTGTTTGTTGTTTTTTTTCCCAAGCTACTTTTTTTTCTTAATCTTTGAAACTAATTTTTTATCACAAAGTATTTAAAGTCGTAAGTCTCAATGCTTTCTCTGCTGATGTAATATTTAAAGTAGATAGAGTCTGGTCAAGTCAGGTTTGAGATAGTGAGTTTCTGAGACAGTGAGTTTCTAAGATAGTGATGAAAATCTAAGTCATAACAACAGTGCCAATTTGAATCTTTCCTAAGTGAATTGACTTTGTACATTGTGTCTAGCCATAGTTACAGATATTGAACCTGTGTGCACTTGCTGATACCTGACTTGCAAAATACTCATTTATATCAAAATGACATCTGTAAATACATTTTCTGATTGGGGGAGATGCTTGTAATGAAACTTAACTGCTGTCTTGAAGATACTTGTATAGACCATAGACATTGCCTTCAACCATCTCTTCTTTCTTTCAGTCTACTGGCTTTAAAAAAAAATAATTATATAATTCTGCTTTAACCAATAAATTACTGAATACACCGTGTCTTTCAGTGAATGATTAAACGTAGTTTATCTAACAAAAGTGAATGCAAAATTTGAGCATATGTTTGAAAGTTGAAAGAGAATCCAACTTTGCTGCTTGCCTATCCCTTCTCAATATTTTATTCTTCTTTTTGAATGAGAGTTGCTTGTGTCTGTGTTGATGAAAACAAATAATGCCTTGGAGTTCAAATGCTCAGGAAGCTCTTCTTGGGCTTTCAACGAACTGCCTGAAGCTTCATTTAGTATAATGACCCATTGGCCATTTGTCTATCTTATCTCCTTGTTTAAGCAGGCTCAAATATACTTTGTAAGAAATAAATTAATCATATTTGCCTCTCATGGGTTTTGTCCCTAAACCTTGGAGCATAGTCATTAGGTGCTTCTGTTAAAAATCTACTGATAGTCTGCTGCTTTTTACTGGCTGTGGTGGCTCAGGTGTGGGCTCTGGCCTTTTCTTTCTGTTTCTGGGTGTAGGGGAAAAACTTGTATTCTGTAGCTGATTCATACTCTGCCGAGTTATACAGCTGAACTAATTTGCAAGGTTCTGTCTCGAAAATAGAATGCTTCCTGGAGTATGTATTTTAGGTTTTGCATTCTTTGCTACTTTTAATTAGACTAATAGAAAACCTCTTCAGCTTTTGGAATCTTGTTCTAGAATCTCATGCAGTTAAATCTTTGTTCTATTTATAAAATAGTTTGATAAACTTTTGAGTTCTACATTTTCACCTCAAAGTAGTATTTTAAAAAAGCCCAGAGGTGGAGTATTTAAAGAAAAATCATTCAAAACCAGATTCATTCAAGTGGTGACGTTATTTTCTAAGTTATTAAAAGGAAGGAATGCAAGAAGTACTCTATTTTATACGCAAGGTAAGCAAGCCTTTATCAGAGCAATAGTTTTGGCATTGACAGTGTCAGCCCTAGCTTTGAAATTTACCTTGGGGTAATTAATGATATGCTAGGAAATTCTTGTTTTATGCAATGCTTGTCCCATCCTGAATCGATTCCTTAAGAAACTTGTAGTGGCCATTGTCAAGATATGATGAGCATCCTGACTCTCTGCCTCTAGCCTACATTTTGGTGATGTCAAGCAGACTTGATTGTATGGGAATACTACATAAATTAAGCTGATTTTTTTTTTTTTAATGAAAAGAGGCACTATAACAGCTTTATATTAAAGGTGAAAATACAGTCTTCCCAGAATTGTAATGTCTGATCTTGAAGTCAGAGACAATTTACAATACTGTGTTAAAATAGGACTCTGAAATAAGACTACTACTGTTTTTTATTATTCTCCAGCGAGCGGCACAAATGCTTTGAAATTGTTTTATAGTTTTTTTCCTTAGTAATACATAACTTGCCTTTCCCTGGAGAGGGAGGGCTGCAGTATCTTTGCTGCTGAAAATCCCAAGATAATAGAAGCATTAGGAGCTACAGTGCAAAGATACCACAGATCTTTTCCTAGACACCTTCTGTTGGACATGACTAACATTGATCCAGAGCTGATAAACCTGGATCCAGGCTCACCCATGCTGCACCACCAGGCTGCTGCTCCTCTCACCCAGGCTTCCATGGAAATACAACAGCCTGGACACAACACCGGACTTGAGCGGGCTTTGTGCGTTCCTGCTGTGTGGTGCTGGCCTCAGTGAGCCCTTCCAGAAGCTGGGGGGTTGAAAATGCTGAGACTCCTGCTGCGTCTTCTTGGGCCAACAAAGCCAGAGCAATGTGCAGGTTGGCCCGTTTTATTCTAGTCACAGCCACATCATCCACAAGCTCATCTTGCATCATTCGTACTAGTGTGATCAGAAAAGCCATAATCTCCATTACAACATTACACAGTATTTAACTGATGCAAGCTCGTTCTGCTCCTTAAATGTTTGGTGGTAGTCTTATACTTCTCTGTGTCCGTGCCGCTCCATGCTGGATGTGATACTGCTGCTTCTCCTGCTGTTGGCATAACCCAACCCGAACTCTATATTTCATACACTCCCATCTAGTCCAGATTAAGTTTCTGCTGCTCCATAGTACTGCATGTATTCAGCATTTGTGAACTTTGAACTGTGGCTGACTTGGTGGGAGCAGTGTGGTTCGGGCAGCACAGTAGCTTAGGCTTTGTGTTGTCTGAAAGTTGCAGTGCTGCTTCTGGACATGAACTGGCCAATGAAGCAGCACAGTTGCGTTTCATGTTTGAGATGGTATATCGAAGAGTTTATTTAAAATATAATTCATCTGGGTAGTTCTGGGCAGAACCAACTCCAGTGTGCTGGGTAAATTATCATCTCATAATTGAGATTTGACTGTATTTAAAATTTCATGTGGAACTGTTCTCCTTGGAAGCAGTTACTGTGGCATGTTCTCTTTGGAAAGATGAAAATCATAAGATGCTCCTAATAAGCATAATTGTAGGCTTAAGTAGACATCTATGGCCTTTCTAAAGGGGGCATTTTAACAGTTGTGACCTAGCACACTGAAAACTTCAGGATGGCATCACTTTTGAAAGATAACAATTCTTAAATTTCATACAGCTTTTCAGAGCCTGTTCTGCTGCAGACTGACTTAGTTTATTATAGCAAAAAGGAAAATAAGTGTTTGCTGGAGACGATGAGGGAGATAGGATGGAAAGGGAAATATAGATATTAAGAGAAAGAGATTCAAAGGGAAAGAACTTGGTGTTTGCAGAGAAACAGGGAGATGTATAAAGATAGCAATTACCTAAGATCAGCTAATTTGCCCTGTTCTGGTGAAGTTATATCTTACAAGTGCTGTCTATCTGATCGACATACTAAGGCTTGTGCTACTCCTAGTTGTATAGCTATGCTATGCACTGGAATACTGAATTAAAGCTCTTCAGGCCTTTCTGATCTCGTAGTGGCTATAAGGAATTACGCAGGTGCTGAATAACCAGCAGATGACTGATTTTGGGGATGGTTGGAGCACCAGCTGGAACTGCATTTTTCTTGCTCTTTTGAGTAGCTTCTGTGTTTCTATTCATCAGAGCACAGTATTGCTTAGACTTGCAAACCTTTGTCCTATTTGTTGAAATTGCTTTTATGTTCAAAAGTTTTAAGTGTCTGACAGAGGCCAGTAATGCGATCGCAGTTTGTTTTTCTAGGGAAATGAGACTTTAAAAGGGTTACTAATTCCTGTCTTTAAGCTGTTATGTCTCTGTAATATTGGCTTTGTAATCTCTGTGTACTTTGTAATCGAAAGCTTGCAGCAAAGAAATAAATTTACCAAGTTGGAGTATTTATAAATATAAGAAAATTTGAGTTCAATTTAGACTTAAAATGAATTCAGGTGTGTTATGGGATGGAGGTGGGCATAGTTATCCATAATGTAGTGCTGTAGTGATATGATGAGGGTGGGCATTGACAACTCAATATCATAAAGATAGCATAAACACGCTCAGAAGCACCTTAACAATACAATTATAGAATTTTATTACTACAGTGTTTTGTGTTAAAGATCTGATTTTTTCCTACTTTAACCTGGCATCTGAGCAGTGTTTCTAATACTGGAGAATTAACTTGCTTTTATTATTTCATAGTACATTCTACAGTAATATTTCAGCACTCTTTGGTTACGTGTATCTAGACAGTGTTCTGGGGCACTTTATTTTGTGGAGACTGAGGAGTGAAAAGGTGACTTTTCCTCACTGAATAGTTGTAGGAGAGCTTGGACAGTTAAACTATTGCCATTGAACTTCAAGCTGAGACTATCCTTTTAGATACTTGTCAAGGGTGGCTTTGTAAATGTCTGGAAGATCTCTGGTAAATAAATCTAAGGCAGCCATGAATTCTTAATAGTAAAAAAGGAGTAATTCCAATAGATGAGAGTAGAAAGGGAGAGGGGGATGCTAAGCTCTGTGGCTATCATCTTCTTTTTGTTTATGATCAATAGTAAATAAGCCCCCTACAAATAACAGAAAGCATCTCAATGCATGTATGTATAAAAAAACCAATGTGCCGGTTCTCTGTGTGAACAATGGTACTTGAATATTACATATGTATTTCTTTCAAGATTAGTATTGTTGTCCCTAATACTGTTTCGTTTAGTGTATGGCTGTTTCCTCTGTTTAGTCTGTATCAGGGAACAATTTCTGAGAATAATATCCATTTTGAAAGTGATCTACTCTTTCCCATGAGAAGCTGATATCAGATGAGGCTTGGGGGAGAAGGGGGAGGGAGCAGACTCTGTGTGCAACTGTACCTTGTTGCAGTTTTAAGTATGTAGAAATTAGTTTATATATTAAAGCATTTTCTGTTGTTTACTTTTTACTGTTTTATGTTTCTGAAAGTAGAAAAAGTACTTTGAAAAAAATATTATTTTTACTTGCCATTTGATTTTGTACGTGGTGTGATAAGTGACCTTTGGATATAAGATATTCCTTGCAAGTCTAGCATGATAGTTGTCCTTGAGGTCTAATTACAGTCTGTTCCTCTAGCTCTGAAGTTCTTGCTAAAAATGCACTTATGATCTGAGCTTCGTTTGTTCACAGTTGAAATTGTACTGCCCCCTTCTTTGCAGTTGATTTATATTTTTCTCATCTTCTGTAATTTTCTTGGTTTAGTAGCTTTATTAATAGTTTTTTTTCTTAGCTTGGGAGATTGCGTTGTTTCTAGTGCTATGATATACTTTTAGCAAATCACCCTTTTGTGGAAAATTAAGTAAATCACACAAGTTTTCATTTAAAGTTAGCCAAGTAAAATGGGAGACTGAGGAAACAGCAAGGAAATGTTCTTTTTTCTGAGATGTTTTACATTTTTACTTTGACCATCATGTGTTTTGGCTTCTCATCAGCTACCTGAATAAACAATCACATTTTAAGTATGTCTGACTTCTTTTTTTTTAAGAACATCTGAAAACTCACACACTAGAAAATGGTAAAAAAAAAAAAAGCCAAGTAATTATTAATTATTACTTTGTCAAGCAGTTCAGCTCTTTCTTAAATGGTATTACTGTGACAAAAAGATCTCTAAACCACTTTGTAAAGATTCAATGAAATGAGGCATTACAAGTATGCAGAAAGACTCCATTTCTTACATTATATTTGTAGAATATATTTAGCTGGAATTTACCTACGCACTAGTCTGTCATCTTTCTGCTGGTTAGTTCTGTCTTGGATGGATCTGTTTAAGGCCTTCACCGTTCTTTCCATACTCTAATAGTAACTGTATCTTCAATTTCTTCGTCTATAGATGAGCTGTATTAGGGTGAAGTTACTCTAGCTGGGGTGGGGCAATTTTCCCTTTGCTGTCACTGCAAAGGTGTTTTATTTCTCTCAGCCTCACACTTCCCTTCCCAGCCCCCCCCCCCCGCATCCATAGCTGCCACCCTGAATATTCAGTGGCTTACAAAGCCAACAAAAAAGTGAGTAGGTTTTTTTTAGGTTGGTAAGTTGGATTTTCTCAGTCCCCAGTCTGGCTCTCTGGGTTCCCGCAGGAGTGCTAATGATTGTTAGGAGTAGTTGAAATGCAATGGCTGTGGATGCTGTTAGTAGTGTGGGCTTGAACTGGGTTATGCTGATCTTGAAATTGGATCTAGTGTGAGGAAAAGGTGTTTGTCTGTGTGGAAAGCAAGAGAGAAAAGTAAAGACTGGAGAGTGAAAAGATCTAAGAGCCTTTAATTGAGAAAAAAAAATTTGCTAGAGCCAATTTAAGGAAGGAGAAGGAAGTTGAGCTCAGAGAGCTCTGGAGTAAATTAGGGAAGGCATTCTAACATTGCTAGCTTGGAGAAAGGAGCCTGGAGAAAGAAGCAGCCACTGGAGACAGGGGCGAAGGAGCTGAGCCTAGAATTGCTGTGCTACTGCTGAATGTGATACTAATATATCATGGAATGACTGTCTGTAGAGCTCTGGAGCACATATTATCAATTCTTATTGATGAAAGCACACAAACTGCCGCTTAGACATGCTTCAGATGCTCTCAAAGCACACAAGTATGCCTTAGCACATCCTGTGGGAATCATTGCCTTAGGTATGAAACTAGGGATAAGTCTTATCCACTAAATCAAATTTGCAAGAAGGGGGCTTGTCATAGTAAATTTTTTTGAAAAAGTTTGGCATTACAAAAATTTGACATTATTACTGCTGGTTTTGAAATACTGGGAAGTGTGGGAGACTGGAGAGACAGCAGATTACAGAGGACCTAAGGCATGCAGGATGCTTGAATATGGGAGAGACTAAAGGATAGTGCTTTATTTACAAGTGGATGAGTCTGTTTTAAGTACTGGCCCATTCAAGGTAGAAGAAAACTAGTTTGAAAGGAGGCATGCATCAATTGGAAGCGAAATCATATGCAGCAAGGGAGTCCTTATAGAACTGACTAAAATCAACAAATACACAGGGATGATAGTGCAGTTGTTCCTGTTGCTTTTCTGTCTGTACTTTTTTCAATTCAAAAAATATTACAAAGGCTTCCTAACCAATTGTTGCTGTACTTCAAGTTGCACGTGTCCCTGAAGAGAGGTGCTGTCAATCAAGAGCATCCACAAAGTCGATATTCAGAATAACACAGGAACTCGAAAGCCTAAGATTTAAACTTTGGTTGTGAGGATATAAATTAGCTGAGCTGAAAAATACAATTCCTGCTAAGGCGCAAAAGAGAGAGCTTCAGCTAAGGTCCAGTAGCAGAAGCCCTGCAGGATGTGTCACTGCCCCTTTTGGTAGTGACACAGACTTAAATTAGCTTAAATTCAGTGGAATGCTGCAGCCTCAGTGTGGTTGCTCCTGTTTAGAACTTCCTGAGTATTTTCAGGAAGAACAACAGTATTATTTCTAGGTACAGAAAACAGAAGGGTAACAGCGTATGTAGCCACTATATTAATTAGCAACAATTAGTAAATAAGACCAGTTGAAATTGGCCTGGATGTGAGATGTAGAATGTGTAAACAGGAGAACAACAGGTTTCTCCAACCGGTGCATATACCTCCCGGCTTTTTTGACCTCGGGCATATGCTTTCAGTATTTCCATAACTTCTACATTCTGTACGCTTTATGTGGCAATTGTAGCTTTTAAAGGACCAGTTTACTTAACTTTCAGTTCTTCAGTTTTTGTTGATCTCATAGAGGGAAATTTGAGAGCGTTTCAAACTAGTGCAGTGAAAAGGCTGCTCTGGGAGTTAGGAGCTACTGTGCTACTTGTGACTGTGTGTGTTTTTTAAGTAGGGTGGTGTGGGGATGAAGGAAGTTTTATAAATGTGTACTTAAGATCCTAGAAGTTAGAATTAGGTTTGTTGCTACTAAATTGTTGTCAACAGTTTTTGTGTCAAGTTTGAAGGAATTCATCGTAATGAAACAATGCTCACAAAATTTGGAGAACAAAGGTTTTACAAAACTTTTATGCTGGGCAAGTCTTTTTTTTAGATACTATCTGTAGTTAAGGATCTGTCTTCTGTGGTCAGCTTGACCTAAATTGTTGTATGGAGTTGTTGGTTTCTTCAGCACTGTGCTTTGGTCTTAAGAGAGTCAAGTGTCATAGTAATTTGTGGTGTTTAAATTAAAAAGTAGTATCAAGTGATACTCAGCTTTTAGTCTGCTTGTCAATTTTGTACTTTGTCCAGTGTTAGGTAGGCATCTTTAAAGCCTTTTAGCTGAGAAAAAAAAAAAAGTGATTTTTAAAGTTTAATGGTATCCTATTGAGAGACTGCCTTTTGTGTATTTTTGTATTTGTGTGTGTGCATATATATGAAAATACGTATGTATGTTGTTGTGGTTTAACCCCAGCCAGCAACTAGGATCATGCAGCCGCTTGCTCACTCCTCTGACCCTTCCCAGTAGGGTAGGGAGAAAAGGAGGGGGAAAAAAAGGAACTTATGGGTTGAGATAAAGACACTTTAATAGAACAGCAACAGGAGAGGAAAATAGTAATAATAATTGTAATAATGGTAAAAGTATATTCAAAATAAAGTGATCCAACACAAGTCGCTCTCACCACCTGATGCCCAGGCTGTCCCAAGCAGTAATTGTGGGTTCCAGCCCCTCGGCTAGCCCCCATTTCTGTACTGAGCATGACACCTATGGTGTGGAACATTCCTTTGGCCAGCTTGTCCTGTCTGTGCTTCCTCTCAGCTTCTGTGGGAAGCTGAAAGAGTCCTTGACTAATGTTAGCATCACTTAGCAACATCTAAAACAATATGTATTATCAACATTATTCTCATACTAAATCCAAAGCACAGCAGCTACTGTAAAAAAAAAAAGAAATTATCCCAGCTGAAACCAGGACAGTATGTGCATATGTAATATCCTTATTTCAAAGAAGTCACAATTTGTTTTGTGTGATTATTATCTGAAGTGATATTCTTCTGAACTTTACTTTCTGGTCTGTGCCAGCAGACTTTCATTAGCTTTAGTTGTTGGAAACTTGTATTGATAGATCACATAGGATCTCACAAGGCTGAGGCTGGAAAAGAGATTGAGGTAGGGATTCTGAAGAGCTTGCTTCTGTTAGAGAACCTTTCCCACAAAGCTTGCTTGTGTGGTAGTTTAAGCATGTAATACTTGAAATCTCATGTGAAATGTGGAAATGAATACTTATTTTTGTTATAAATTAAATGGTTAACTTAAAAGGAATGCTGACATTCTCAATTTGTGTAGCAATTAGATAACTAGAAGTGTATGGAAATTTAGGACAGGGAGGAAATGAGAATTGTGCATTGATAGTTAGAGAAAGGTATGTGGCCAGTAGACAGAGTCCAGTGCCCTAATAATTGGGTGATGCGTAAGTGGAGAAGTAGACTAGTACTGATGTTTGGCTTATTACAGTGTATAAGCATTTTGGGACATTTGATAATACCTCATTGAAATATTTGGGTTTTGAATTCAGTACATAACTGTTCTGTTTTCCAGCCATAATAAATACGGTAAGCATTTATCATTTTGCCAATTAGTGATTAATTTATGGTTAAATGTCAGTACAGACATGTCTGTATTTGAAACTAATAATCATCAACTTAGTCTGAAATAACTTTATACATACCCTGCACATTGTTCTTATCTTGATAGTTTTGTTGTGGGATTCTTTTTTGGTATTTTTCCCAATCTTTATCTGATCAGGAAAAGGAAGTTAGGGTTTCATGGTCATTTCAAAATGCAGACTTTTAAAATCAGGGTGGGGGGGAAAGCACCTGGTTAATGAGTAGAATTTTTGAAGAAGATTCATATCTGAAAGTGCACATCAATCATTAGTTCCCAGTGAAGCTTATGATGAGTATTTCATAAGAAGAAGATTAGAAGAAAGGGCTGTTATCAGTCAATAATTTTCACAGCAGTATTCAAGAATACTGTGCAGTTTTCTGTTTTCAAGTAAGTTGCATCTACCTCTGTTTACTGAAGCAAAAAATATGTAGATTTGGTTGAGGGCTCCAGTTTCCAATGTGAAAATATATTTACAAAATACATGTCTTTGCTTTTCATGATATCAAAAATAATTTCTAATAAAAATAAAGCAATTGCACAGTTTTTTTGCTAATAATATGTTTATGTTTTTGATCTCTTTAGTATCGGACATTGAAGGTGCTGATGGGTTGCAGCTCAGAAAGGAACATGCCCTCAAGATATTTGCTTACATCAATTCCTGGACACAAAGGTAATTTTGGAATGAGTTAGAGTGTTGATAATACTGGATCTCAACAACAGATTTCCATTTTTAAAAAATACAGTAGAGTGAATTAGAATGGGCACGTTGTTAAGGTGTAACAAAATGATACGTGGAGAGTAAAGGACATGTTAGTACTTATAAAGTAACAATAAACAGTGCGTTTTGGGCAAAACATTTTGAATCAGATTGGCATTTTGGATGCTGTAATAATTGTATAGTAATAAATAGCTATATTGCAATGACAAAAGATGCTTTAACATGAAATTATCTGATCATCTTCTGTGGGGGCCAGGGTAGGGTGAGAAGAATCTAAGAAAAGATCACTCTGAATGGAACTATCATAGTAAATTTTTCTCAATTCCTGGTACTCAGAGTCAAGATGACAAACGATTGCAGCTCATAGCTACTAAACTGATAGAGAAGATCCTTTGCACGTTGTCTTAAATCAACTATGTTATTCCTTTAAATCTATTATTTAGATTACTGTTGATGTTGGTTTTTTTAAAGTAGTTATATCAGCTGTTCTGCTTACCTCACACCTACCTATTTTTTTCCAGTACAAGGAATTGTATGGATATTAGTTTTTAGAGAGTCTACAATAAGGACGTTTGGAACTTAGTGTTCAGCAGTGGTCACAAGACCAAACTGAATTATAGGAAATACTGTGAAGAGTGTAGAGAATAAACTGGAAAACATTATTCTGGTATTTAAAAAAAAAAAAAAAAAAAAGGAATATTACATTTTGGATACCTGTAAAAGCAGAGTCCTCTTCTTCCTCATTCTGCCCAAAGAAGGCACTCCAAGCAAGTTCATTATCTTTTGCAATATACTGTTAAACACAGAAAAGGAATTTTAAATCAAAATAAACAGCAGCAACAGAAACCAGAATCCTGTCATTTCTTGACAGGTGCTAGATCCCAAGTATGTCTGAGAACACTTGCAACCTAGTCATTTTCCAGGTCATCATCTGTTTAGAGTTTTGTCCTGTTCAACAGCTATAGCATGACAAATCCAACCTGAAGGAAAAACAAAGACTGGCTAACATTTACCTCTTTATTTTCTTCTGGTTTCTTTTTACCTTGCACATGTATGGTTGCATACTAAGAAAAAAAGAACATTGAAAGCAGTCCTTAATGTATTCAAAGCAGAGTCTAGCAAAGAGATCACAAGAAAGAGTTTTACTTTACATTTTAATCTCATGTCCTGTTTCTACTCTGCCAAATGGGCTTTTGAGAGTTCTGCTTGTTGTTTTGTGCTTGAAGCCTTTGTTAAGAACTATTTTACTTTGTTACCTGTAGTTTAAATCTCTGCTCTCCTTCAGAGCATCAGTTGGCAACTCAGCCTCAAGAATACCTTTTTCTTCCATCTGTATGTTGTGTTTCCATTTCAGTTTTCTTCTGGAAATCATTATGTTCAGAGAAGTCATGTTTGTACCACACTTACCTTTTCATAGATCTTTAATTTTTGGTGGAGCTCTTCTTCCTGTGAACACATTCAGATACACAAAGACTTTGAGGTTTTGCACATACCTCCATCTCGCGGAAAAAAAAAAAAGTGCCTTTGCCCAATAGAGACTTCTCCGATGTTGGTTGGCATTCAAATACAGATATATGAGAAGTATTCACCAGACTTTGTTTTCGTTACTATTGAGAATAATTTGTTACAGCCAAGTGGGGCAGTAATTTGTAGGCATAAGTGATGGACCTATTGTACTTTGTTTTCCCCAAGGATAAATGCTTGAGGATACACTTGGTTTTGCCTGCAGTTTATTGTTTGTATTGAAAATACATTTACAAGTAAATCACAAAATCTGTTTTTCAAATGAGTAAAGACACTCTGCTTACACAATATTAAAAGAATTTTTCTTCCTGAATAGATGCAACAAAAAGTTTTAGATGCTTCCATCACTGTATCTGTGCTGGAATTGGAGAATACTGAATGTTACCTTTGTCTAACCCAGTGAAAAAAACCCCACCCTGTATTCCAAACTTACATGTTTTAAGAGCTGTAGCTCAAGGGCATATTTGTATTCCCTCAAGAGAGGCAGAACCCTCTACCTGTGATAGTTCCGAGTTCTGCCTTTTTTTTTTTTCCCTTACAAATTATAATTTATTAAGCCCAGTTTCTAGATCAAATGCTATGCTTTGCAGAAGAATTTTTTAATCACTTCTCATTGATGGCTTCTTGCCCTATCTTTTGCCTGCTAATTTCTTTCAGAAATGGTATGTGTAATTTTTGTATTATTTTAGTATCTGAGAACTCTTGTCCTGGAGTCCATTGTGTTCCATGTAACCGGGGAAGGGTCTCTACTGCAAGACAGCTTCCAGTTTATATAGCACTTACATCGTTCAGTAGACTTTGAGTGAGAAGAGCTGAGTCCATCTCAAAGATTCTGTTTCAAGCGTGTAGCTTTTAATTTTAGTCATCACTGTTTATTGCTTGCTTTCTTCTCCACGTTCTCCAGGATTTAGTTCCTTTTAGAGGAGTGTCCTCTGCCTTTTGTTGAGAATGAGGAGATTACTTGTTTGTAGGGAAGAAGCAAATGTTCCCAGACAATAAGTTCTAGGATATCTGTCTTGAGGGGTTTATGCACCAAGAATCTCTTTGACATACATAGTTATCCTTGCTCACAACTAGAGCTGTATTACAGAGTTTTTTAACTTGATGATTTGATTGATTTTTCTTATTATATTTATAAAGGAATGGTGTATCGTTTCCACCCTTGTTCTTTACAATTTAAAGTGTGTCAGTAGGTATTCAGAGGAATATTCTCTGAGCCTACATAGTGAAGGAAGTAATGAAGTTACTCAATACTGCTTTTTCCCATATGGGTAAAGGGTGGCAATATGCATGGAATTTCTACCGAAATAAAAGATAAAAGAAGTGAGCTTAAATATTCAGTTAAAAATACAATTATTTTGCAGCCCGGTTGATTTAAAAGTAACAATCTTACACAGCTGACAAGCATGTCAGGTGGTTTATTGCAGTAAATATCAGTAGAGAAAACTAGATGAAGAAATGGATTTAGGAACATACTGAAGAATGCTGCTGCTTTAGTAGTACGGTGACCTTGCCCCTAAGATGTCTTTTGTATGTTTTACTCACAGTAGCAGCTGCTAAATGGTAAGAGGGATTTCATAGTTTTGGTAAGCATTTGGAAGTAATGGGATGTTCACAGGGTTTAAGGAAGGCTTTGTGACTCCCACTTGCTGCTGGATAGAGTCTGATTTATTTGGATTTCCTTACTTTCACAGGTCTGTCAAATATTTTGTTGTTTAAAATGTTTTAATGTGGAGAGTCCTTTTGGTCAGTTACCTGTTCTGATTTTAGCAACTTCAAGGATTTTTATTTTTTTTTTCTGTTTTCTTACAGACAATGTCTGTGCTGTTTCAAGGAGTATAAACATTTGGAGATCTTTAACCAAGTAGTATGTGCGCTTATTAACTTAGTGATTGCCCAAGTTCAAGCTCTTCGGGACCAGCTCTGTAAACATTGCACTATTAATATAGATTCAACATGGCAAGATCACAGTAACCATGCTGATGAGCCCCTGAATGTAGAAAGAGAGTCTCGTGAAGAAGAAAATGGAGAACGGCAAAAATCTATAGAGAAAAAATTAGATTCTGGAAGAACTTGTATCCTGACAGAGGAGGAGTCTGCAAAGAACACTGATGCTTTTAGCTTGTGGAGCACTGATGAGAAGGAAAAGTTGCTGCTGTGTGTGGCAAAAATATTTCAGATTCAGTTTCCTCTGTACACTGCTTATAAGCATAATACCCATCCCACAATAGAGGTATACCTTATCTTTATGTGTATATTTAATTATTTTGTGAAAAGTTATTTGTTCTCATGTAATAAGTAGACTGTGTGTGTTTGGTGATAGTTGCTTTCACACAGGATGGGCAAATTGAGCTCTCCTGTGACTTCAATAGAACTTTTCAGAGAAACTTTTTAAATGACACATACTCTTACACTTTCTTTAAAATATGCTTAATTGTTATAGGTAATATATTGATAAGTGTTGGATGGAACTGTACACTGAATTATTGTACTGTTTAAATAACAGGAAGGCAAAAAGGGGACTATAGCGAAGCCTTTCTTCCAGAAGGTAACCTGTTAATAGTTTACTAATTTCTTTTCATTAAGATCTATGGTTCTAGAAGCAAAGCGTCATAATCTAAACTTTGTGCAAGACCAAACTTGTTAGAACAGCTGTTTAATTGACTGGAATAACTGAGCTCTACACAAGTGGCTTTGTTCTACGGTGCTGACTTTTCTCTGTGATATTTGTTATTGCTACCATTCACATTTTCCATATTTTCTTCTGAAAAAAAAAACGCCAACCAAAAAAAAAAATTCAAAAATAATGCAATATATAATTTCTGAAATAAATATGATGTTAGCATTTCCTGGTTGAAACAATATAGTTCTTGGAAAGGCTGGTTTTTGGTCCAACTTGTGGTAGTCTAGTAACAGGTGACAGTTAATAACACTTCTTTTACAATATTTGTATGCAAAGGTGATGTATATTCAGCTATATGAAGAAAGCTTCTATCCAGCAAACTTTTGAGAAAGTCACAGTGGAGAATCAAACTACAGTTAACCCAGTTCTTTTTAATTTTTTTATTTAGAGAGTTGGGGAGCTCTTTTGGAGCTCTGAATGGTTAAGTTTGCTTTTTAAACTTAAGTCTGAAATGAGAAGATATCAAGTCATATATTATTTTTAGTTATGTATGCTAGAGTGAGTGATCATAAGATAGAATCAGTTTTTATTGAATGAATCCTGCCATATCTGACAATAAATCTAGTTAAAACCCACAACATAGTGGGATTTTTTGGGTGGGCTGGATTTTGGTCTTATTGCAAAACATATTGGCATAAGTTAACAGAGGTTGTTTCACACATGTATGCGTATAGAAGAATAAGGCAAAGTTAGGATTTGTGGATTTCAGGTTTCCCATCCTACATTTTGGCCTGCCTTTTAAACTTTTTCACTGTACATAAATAAATCTGTAGTTCAGCTTCTGCAAGTAGGAACTGTAGAGGGTAGATCTATCTTGTCACTTAAAAAAAAATTAAAAAAATCAATGACTAGTTAAGTGATTTATCTTCTGTACTCCTGTGGGATGCCTGCTGAAGCTAGCTTCACAGGAATATGCAATGAACAATTATGGAACAGCTTTTCTATGTATATGCACGCTTGCTTCTTTTAAATGACAATTTCATGTATTTTTTTTCTTCCCTTTCAATTTCACTTCCAAATGTCAAAAAGAAAATCTCAGAGTGCCTGGTGGGATTTCTTTTTTACTTGATGTGGGGCCATAAAATGATTTGGACACAGATACACTGTAGACTGCTGCCCTGTGACTGGCTATTATTCTAGACATACTGGTATATATCATGTTGATATATATAATTGGAATTATTGAATACATTCATTAGCTGTCCTAAAAACATAAAGGGAAGCTGAGAATGAAAAACACTTTCCTGAGGTACAGACAAATGAAGGAAAAGTTTTTTACTTTCCTGCTAGACTTTTTGTGTTTCCAGGTGTGGATTAGGGTGGTATGCAAACCTGACATAACTTGTGTACCTTCTTCCTTTTTTTTTTGGGGGGGGGGGGGGGGATTTTTTCATTTATATTTAAAAGGTCCCAGCATCAGTCATTTTTCTCACAAACTGAGATTTGCTAAAACTAGGAAGCACTAGGGTTCTGTTATTCTGAAGTAGTACACTTAGCTATTTTAATGTCAAAACTTTCTGCTACCATGAGTAACTCCTTTACAGAGGTGCTGAGGTGTAGAGTTTAATTTTGGATTGCAGTCTAGAGCACATCTTAGTTGAATAGAGACAAATTATTAGTCCCAGTAATGGGAGTACTTTTTGTTTTAAATCAGGCTTGGACTCAGTCCTCAAGGGATCACAAAATAGAAATCCCTGTTTTAAGTGTATCATCTATACTTGTAAGCTGAACAGATTTCTGAACAGACCAAATCTGTTAAGAATTTGTTGGGAGAAGCTTATGTAGCTCTCTCTGTAAGCATATCTTTTGCTCTGGAAAAAGGGAAATTTTCTCATGTAAAACAGATTCCAATCTCCATTCTCACTGATTTCCTTGTTCTAGATTCTTGAGATGAATTTACACAATTTCATTAAGTCATCATGTCCAGTTAAGGTTTCACTTTGCCTGGAAATGACTATTTAGGCTGTTATTTAAAAATTTCCCGTGTAAGGCTTTCGCGTGATATTAACACCTTCTGGTAACGATCGGTGGTCAATATTACTGCCATTGCTCTGCATACGCCTCCAAGATCTTTATTCTTAATCACAGAAGTCTTGAACTCTATTCCTCTTATCAGGTGCTTGCCAAAGCCATTTTACGCTTGACCATCTAATGCAGAAGAAAATAATTAATATAAAAGTAGGAGGTTTTCCCTAGTTTAGGAGTTCACAAAGTTGAATGAAAATGAACAGCAAAGTGAGATTTGTTGGTAGTCAAAAGGGTGTCTGACTGGACATGATCCTACAGATTCGCTTCTTAAATGGTATGGGCTAAGAATTATTTTTGTCCCTTATGACATTTCTAGAGTGAGAGAGTGAAGACCATGGAAGCCTGATTGGTAGCCAGAAGGGCTGTCTTCTCTTGACAGCAGAAGCTACCTTAAACAAGTGGCCTTACAGAGGGCAGAAATGTCACAGAAGTGTGTTATATAAAAGGACATGATGTGAAACTACATCATATGAAAGTAAATCAAGTATATTGACAAGTATATTTTCTTGACCTGTGTAGAATGGATATGGGTCTGTTTAGACAGAATGTTTGTCTCAATTTTTCTTAAACTGATGAGAAGCCTAATGAAAAATGTCTTTCTACTAAGTTTGGATTTCCAAAATAGCACAATTGCTTGCAGTCAGTTAGAGGTCAGCCCACTTCAGGAAATAAATATTAAAAATGCCAGTAAAGATAACATCTGGAAACACACCGTTTGCTTCTGTTGAAATCTACCAATGTTTTTGGTGCCCAGAGAGAGAGCCCTTTGTGTCTGTTTTTCATCCTAAGCAAAATTAACTCAAAATACTTTCATAAATATGGTTGATTGTTTTTTGAGAAATGTTCATACTTTGGAATTAGTTAGTATCTTTTTTTTAATGTATGGATTATCTTTTAAGAGATCTTGCATACAGGGTACTTTATATGCCCTGTTCTTCTTTTCACACTTGCTCTGTGCAGTAAGTGTATTACCTAGAATGGACACTTCAGAGGGGAAAAAAAAAATACCTAGAAAATGGAGGCTCCTAAAATCCTGTAAAGAAAGAAGCAACAGTGTAAAGTACACTCCTGAATTTTGCACTGTCTCAGAATGAACGATGAAGCAGTTCTTGAGAGAGGATAAAATGAAAGAGGAAAAAAATCATTTGTGTAGGTGTCTGTAGTCCCTGATTCTTTGGACTCCTGCTATCTCTGCTGCTTCTTCTCAAGTAAATATTTTCTTGAAAGGTGTCCCTAATTAAGTGCCATCCTCTGAGATTGTGTCCATGTCAGACCTCAGCTAGTACATTTTATCTGAAGGTATGGTGTCTTTTAACCATATTAGATTCTCATGAGAAATTCTTTTCTTTCCTTATAAAGTTGATCTTAAGGAATTCTTGGTCTCTGTACTGTTTCTCCTCTACAAGAACAGAATTCACGTTTTCAGACTTGGTCTCTCTTTTAGTCAGCTTTGCAGGACTCATGCGACAGACTTCATGAGTTTTTGATATATGTATTCTAAGAACTGTAGTTCACTGGACAACAAATCTCCCTCTTATTCAAGAAAACTAATGAAATTTCTCACACCATTTCTGCAGTTTTTATGAGGAGAGCGCTGAACACCTTTTCTTGCTACTTGAAAACATACCACCTACTGGCTTCAAAGCTGTTTTAAAAATAACTGTTAGAGTATCACGAGTTCAGGCATGACTTAGAGTTCAGCAGAAGTAAAAAGAAAATAAATGCTTAGATATAATGTGAGCATATTGAATAATTCAAAATGTTTGTATCACACTTAATCCATCCAAAATTGCTTGCCTCCAGCATCCTCTGGTAGAGTTTTAAGAAGCTTACTCCTACACAGCTATTTGAAATATATTCAGGAAACTTCATTAAAAAACTTAACTTTATATTAAACTTAGATTTGATTTGTGAATATGAGAACTGGGTGTTTGGCATGGAGAGATGGGAAGGAGAAGAATGTGTGCTGTAACTACCTGCAAGTACCCATGGCAATGTTGTGGTTTTACCGGCAGGTTTTATGTTATCTTCCATGCCCTTTTGCCTGCAGCCATATGCAAGATACACACAATATGTGTAACAACCATAATAAATAAAATTCTTGCTTTATACTGGCCAACAAGTGGGTGTTGTGAACGTTAAAAAAGAAAAGCTATTTTTCAAAACCCTTTGCAGTTTAGTCCTTCTAGAAAATAGCTAATAAATAGCAGCAAATAGCTAACAGATTGATAGGGTGATACAATTCCTTCCCCCTCTTTAGTTAGCTTAATCATGTAAAGAGTATTAGACACTTACTTTATATGATGCATTTTGTTATATTTGAAATAATATAGTAGTTGAAGTTGAAGAATGTTAATTTTCTGATGGGAATGAATAAGTTGACAGTTTAGCCCCTTGAGTCATTAAGTGTAGGATTGTAGAACATGTACATTTCATCTAAGTTCAGATCTTTGGATATATGCCTCATCTTTATGCAAAAATTGCATTCAAAAGCACTAGATTGCTCTGTTCTGTAGTTCTCATGCTGGTGTGCAGCCAGTGTGCCTGGCTATCCCCTTTGCAGTATCCTTGTTGAAAAAAGTTGGAGATCCGAAGGGAGGTGGGATCGAAGAATGATTGAGAGCCACTGCTGAGGTGTTATCCTAAGCGTCTATTTGTGTACTTCTAAATACATTTTAACAAAGATTAAATGATGAACCAAAAAAGTATGTTTTGCAATGTAAAAGTGGAGCAGAGCTTGAGCTTGTGTCGTTTTCTAAATTAGGAGTTTGTTTTTTTCTGTTAGTTGACAATAATATCTGTTAGTGATCAGTTATTTTTTGTTCTATAAGTGTATTTTTATTGCTTCAGTTAATTTTATGTTTTTTTTCTTTTTAAACAGGATATTTCTGCTCAAGAAAGCAATATATTAGGGGCATTCTGTGATATGAATGTAAGTTGTCCATTTTTTTATAGGTGCACATTTCTTAGAAAATTAAAATAGCCATGTTTTATAGACTTGTGTTATACTAATGTTGCTTTTGAATTTCCCGTGTGTCTGAATGGATCTAGTATTGATTGTTCAAATATATTTTTTTTTTCCTATATGTATTTCTAGGATGTAGAAGTACCATTGCACTTGCTTCGTTACGTTTGTCTGTTTTGTGGAAAAAATGGCCTTTCCCTCATGAAGGATTGTTTTGAATACGGAACCCCTGAGACACTGCCATTTCTTATAGCACATGCGTTTATCACAGTGGTATCTAATGTAAGTATTGTCTTTCAGTTGTTTAATGTTAAACACAGAAAGGAAAAGGACTGATGTCTGGAAGAATTGTGTAGGACCAGGGAGGGAGAAAACCACTATAAGATTTTCCTTGTTAGGAGCATGAGGTTTGCTGGTCCAGTGAGCATTTCATCGTCCAAACCCTATACGTCTCCTGTAAGCACAGAAGTAGTTTTGCAAGTTTGTACCTAGATACCAAGATTGTAGCAGCCCCAGAAAATACTTACAAGAACGTTGTCAGAGGTCATTTCTGTGCCTGAAATTGTTTCATGGGAACGTATTAAGCTTCTTCAGGACGTATTAACTTTTTACCTATTTCCTGTGAGGCACAAAAAAAGCCTATGGATTTCTTTTCTTCTCAATATTGTGTGATTTTATATCATTATACGCATTTGCAGCATAGAGGTAACTATCTTGTATTTTCACCTAGTTTTAGAATACACATCCGTCATCATTTCTCCATTTTGAAATAGTAGTGATTTCTGACTAGCAGAATTACAAACTGATTTTGGTGGAGAATCGAAGGAGATTGGTGATAGAAATAAAAAACAGTCCCTGAAGGAGTGCATATGAAGACTAATGTGAGAATGTGAAATCGTGGTGTGTCTTGTGCATGTTACATACGGATAAAAAGGAAAATAATATGCCTTGTATGAAGTGAGTTTAACATAATTTTGACATTGATTGCAATTTTGAATACTTAAAATCAGATCCTTCCTTCCACACACCTTCCCTTTATCCTTGTTGCTGTTACTGACCAGCCAGGATGATTTTCTAAATAAGTATTGGAATATGTTTGCATAGAAGGAGCCAGGGACTGAAATAAAGCTGGCATTGGTGAGCTGTATCACTTGTTCCTGATCCTTTTAGTATAATGGTTCTTAGCCAGTAGATCAGAGAACAAGTAAGGCCATGATGTGCTTTGTTCTTGTAAGCTTGCACAGAAGGACTGCTGCAGGACCTCCGTTAAATTGTGGAGATGTGTTCTCTTCTGGCACTTCCTGTATGATCTGATGAGCTTTCAGGTGATAGTCTGAGGAGTTCTTCATCTCTACCTGTTGTTGGTGCAGCCTGCAGTCTTCATCAAACCATCTGCTGAAAATGTATGGTCTTGTAGGTTATTCTGGTGTAGAAGTAAATTTTGGTCATGAAACCAGACATTCTTGCATGTCTGATTTTTATTGGGCTTTTTTTGAGGATGGGCAAAACCATCTGGAACAATGAGTGGCAGCTCCCTATCACACCAGCGTTTTCTTCAACAAGCATTCTGACTGCAAATCCCATTTCCTAGATATCCCATACCAGTAGTATGTTTATAAACTGCATCTGCCTTTCTTCTTTGTCCTTTTTTGAAGTCTTTATTTTTCTCCACATAAATTGTTTACTTACTTTATTCTTAGTGATGTACCCTAACCCAAAATACTTCTCAGCAAAGTTTCTCCTTTCAGATAATTATTTAGCAACTTTGCATTTATCTTTCGTTCTAGTAGGTAATAGATTTAGCTGTCTCTTGCGGCTATTTTAGATTAATGCTAAGGTTAAACCTGCCAGATAAAATGAAATTCAACCCAGAGCATAACCAGTAGAAATACTGTTTCTCCACCCTCTTCTAGCATTGTACCTTTTACCAATCAACTAGAATCTTTCTTTTGAACTCTGTCTGGCTTTGCTGGCTGTGTGAATTAGAGGAAAACTTTTAGAAAATTTTTCATCTTCAGATTTTATCGGTCAGCTCACTACCGAAAGTATAAGACAATGATTTGTGTGTAATGTGCTTTATTCATCCACTTCCTGCATTTTGGTGTCACTCAGAGTACTTGTCAGCAGTGCTCTGACTTTCAAATGCAATATGTTTATTAGTTCCAAATGAGGAAGCTAATCTTTTTGACAAAATATGTTTTACCTTGCTGATATTAAAAAAAAAAAAAAAAAAAATAAAATTTCTCTACCTCTACAATGGTGCATAAGCTTCTACTTTTGATGTAATGTTGCTCTTTCCCTGTTTCTTTTTATATCATCCTACTATATAATTCATATAACTTAGGTAAATATAAATAATAATTTTTCCCGTTTGTCTGTGAAATGATGGACCAAATTCCAATAAAACAAAAATAAACATTCACAAAACTGTATTTTTTGTGAACAAAACATTGCTGGTCTCAGTAAGGACACTGCTAATTTGACTTGGTTTTACCCCAATGCATTTGAGTTTATGGGATTTATAGGTAGTGTGAGATCTGTGAATGACCCTGTCAATGATAACTCAATGAACAGCTCTGCAATGTCAACTGGTAACCAGTTCACAACATGTAAAGCCAGAACCATAGTGCACAGTAATTAGTAATTCTTAAATACATTTTCACGGTCATACTAACTCTTGAGAATGGCAGTTAAGTCGCCATTATTGTAAAGACTCTGAGAAGTGTCTTTGCTGGAATTTATTTTAAAGTCTGTGAGAAGAATGAATTGTTTAGCTAATACCGTAAGTGTTTCAGAAGTATTTTCGGAAAGATTGTAGTGTGGATGAACCAATCAATTTCCTATTAAAAAGTTAGGCTTAGTAGTAAGACCAAGGAAGTAGAATAGTTGAAGTTGGAAATAGTAAACAGAAGTCAAAGAAATCATTTGCTAACAACCAGTAACAGTCAGCTGCTAATAGATGAGGCTGCATAGTGGTGTGGAAAGCATTTGCTCCGTTTCTCCCACAAAGGAAGGTGAATATCTCATTAAGTGCACTCTACAGGTGCATGTGAGAGAAGAACAGTACCACAAATTAGTAAGGTCTGTGGGGAACTGAGGTACTTGTTTGTAGTTACTGGTGTCTCCTTTATATCGAGGACATTAACATTATTGAAAAGATGTTTCATTGAATTTTTTTATCCAGCAAATCTCGATTGAGTAAATGTCTTTGTCTGACAAGCTTATATTTCTAATAGTAAAGCCAGCCAATGTAATATAATGCAATTTACTTCACACAGGGAGTTGCCTAGTTGGTGCTCTCCTTTTTAATCCAGCTCATGGCTCTGCAAGAATCTTTCTTAGCAACTTGTGTTGTGGAAGGGACTGTTCATTCTTAGGATATTTCGTTGCTGTCTTTTTTAGTTAGATACTTGGTTCTTTCTTTCTTCCTACATTTCATATTCCATGGTATCTGCTCAGTTTAACTACCTGAGGTTGTGGTGGTGGTCTTAAAAAAAAACCTAAGAGATGTAGAGAAGTCCATGCCCTACAGCTTGTTCTGTGGAGAGTTTAAACCTCACTGAAAGAGCCTGTCATTACGTCATTCTGTATCATTTCAGTTTTGGTGAATGTTGTGGGGGAATAACTGCCCTCTCAGTGGAGATTAATTAATTGAAATAACGCTGATGGTTTCCAAAATGTTGGTTAAATTTTACTGTATGAAACTTCAAAACTCAAGTCAGAAGTAAAAACTGTTGAGAGACACACTGCCTCTTAGAAATTAATTACCTATGATAAAAAGCAAATAATAAAAAAACCAAAAACCTCTGAAGCTTGAGAATAGAGCAAATGCAGTAAATAATTTGTCTTAAAAGCAGGTGGAAGCAAAAGTATGATGAAAGTTGTGGATGTTTAATGTAATTCTGTTATTTTTATGTCTTTTTATATATGTTATTTAAATAATTTAGTATATTTACAGTTGAGTTCATGATGAAGATTACATTTTCATTTATAATATGTGAAATTGTCCATTAATTCAATTTGGAGGATGAAGGTTGTATGTAATGCAAGTATACAGATGAGTGAAATGTCTTTAGAAGTTTGAATTAATCAGAGTGAAAATTATTATGAACAATGAAAGCTGTAAAACCAAAATTCCCTACTTCTATTTCACAACGAAAGATATTTGCTTTTGTGTTTGATACTTGCATATGAAGAAGAGCGCATTGTCATGTTAAAAATCAAATTGTGTAAATATAATAGTATCTTTGTCATCCTTGCGATTCCTTGTCAAAATATTACTTAATTCCTGTTTCTAGAACAAGCACCTTCTAGTTACATTTCCTGTCTTTGGGATGTTAGCATTTTTTTCTTCCTGAAACTGCCAGTAGGATCAGACACCTGTCCCAAATGTGGTCTTTTTTGCAATGTGAGGATTTGGCTGGTTTGTCTTGCAAAGTAGGTTAGTATTGTTACTCTGTAGTGTTAGTTGCATTGTAAAAAGTGAGCCTGAAAATATTTTTTTCAGAACTGGCTCTTAAAGTTACTTGGCTAATTCTGGAAATGTTTAAAATAAATGCTGATGATACAGTTTTACTACACCCTAATATTTTTCTCTCCTGGCAAGAAGGAGAATTTAGATTTTCGGCATACAGAATTTTCCAAAATCCTGGTGAGAATTTAGTCCTCAGCCAGAATGTATTGCATCAGTTGCAAGGATTAAACATTCTTTTAAGAACAAACATGGAGATGTAAATTGACATGACAGCTCTGAGTGACTGACAGTCTTAGCTGTTCACAAGATTTGTGTGTGCACATGATTAAAATTATGTGAGTAGTAGTAGCAGCTGCTAATGTTTCATCTATGCTAGGTCCCTTACCTGGCACGTAGTTGTCTCTCTGTAACAGGTTTAACAGGCTCAGCATTCCTTTTTGAAATGCAGATGGAACTTCTAACTTTGCCTGTGTAAGTAGTTTGGTTGGTCCTCTCTTCCTCACAGCGGTGTTAAATAGCTGTTTCAGGGTTTTTTTCTCTGCGTACATTTTCTTCCTGCATACAGTTTTGCAAAGGTGGTAAAGGCAGAATGGTAAATATGGGAATACAAATATGGCGGTAAAAAAACTGTTCTTAGTCACTGGTTATAAAACACAATTTTATATTATGGTATATATAAGCCCTAAGAAGCAAAACATCAACACAAGTAAATAATTTTACTTGATTTAGGAGAGATTGCAAGGAACAGAAAGAATGGAATCATTTTCTTGTAAACTTTAAAAGAAAAAGGAAAAAGAAACCCCACAAGGCTGAGTAGCAGTTTTTCCTACTGAAGAAACTACAAAAAATTCAGAAATGAGACATCTGGGCAGTATGATACTATTTATACAAAGTTTGTATTTTCCAGTTGAGTAAAGTCAAAGATGTAATTCCTGTTTATAAGTCACAGAAACATTCCTCAGATAACAGCTTTCAAAATCACAAAATTAAGAACTTGAATGAAAAACAACAAAGCCTTTTTTTAAAGTGGGGTTGCATGTGCAAATGTACCAGCAATAGTTCATTTTTTACCATTCTCATTAAATGTCATTAATGAAATTTTTATCTATTTATGTTTTTGCATTGTAGATCAGAATATGGCTACACATCCCTGCTGTCATGCAGCACATTATACCCTTTAGGACTTATGTTATCAGGTAAATTTTTAATTTAAGAATTTTTCTCGTGGGACTTTTTGACAGCACCTATTTATAATTTCAGCTGATACACTTCTAATTGTTCAAGTTGTTGCTCTGACTGTATCATTTCAACAAGGAGAGTGAAGGTAATGTTTAGAGTTAGTTTGGGCAGCTCCTTACATCTATCTGATTTCAGTATCAATCAAATCAATCTTAATAGCATTTTTAGTGTGACATCCAGCCCCATTCTGACGTGTTATGTTGGGTTCAATTATAATGCAGTTTCACATACTGCAGTATCTTCATCAAACTTTGCATAAAGTTTGCAGTGAGGCGATGTAAGTAGAGGAGCAATATGTAGTCATTGAGATTTCCTATACTGAGTTTCACTGAGTTTTAACACTGCTTCACATTTTGATGTTCTGTATTTCCAGCTGGCAGGAACTGAAGTGTGATCAAAAGTCTACTCGCACTTTTATGTATCTAAATATATCTAGTCCTAAAGATTTTCTTTACATCAAGCTGACTATCATGAAAAACACTTTAAAATTAAAGTACTTATAAAGATATTTAATTATACAAGCAATTTATTTCTATTGGCTTTATCGGGACAATAGAAAAAATCCAATGAGCTGCTGATGGAATTATCTTGTGTATGTGTATCTGCCTGGAGGTGGAGGGGTGTGGTCACAGCTAGTTCTCCTTCCAGTGGCCTAACATTTAACTTTACTGGTGCAGACAACCTAAAAGATCACTGCTTTTGCATGGGCCCACAGCTCCTCTAAGGCTTTGGATTTCCTATGATTGTAATATTAGAAATGTACTTATACTGGTTATAGCTTACTTCCCTGATAGTAATAAATGTGCCTTTACAGAATATATTGTCTGAACTATACCAGTATAAAATCACAGTCTTAACAAAAATAATTACATTGGCAACAAAAAAGTGCACAGAACAATGAGGCTCAGAAGTATATTTTGTATTTTAAAATGTTCTGGTTTTAATTGTAAAGAATTTTGACTGTAAAAATTTAAGTACTGGCTTGGCTATTGATCTTTCTTGCTATAACATGGTCTGTACCAAAATAATATCAGCAGAGAGAAGAGTATTGTGATCTTTTCTTGAAACATACCACTCTGGAGTTACAGTCCAGCTGTCTGCTCTCCATTAATGCTGATGTGTTTTCTTTGAAATCTTATGAAGGTAATTATTAATCATGAAGCAGTCTAGGAAGGACAGGTAGAGAATCTTCAGGTTCTTATCTCCATACGTATTCCATTAATGGTTGTTTGTGAATCTGGGAATTTGGTTCATGAGCCTTACCTATCTTCTTGCAACGTATGGAAATTAAAAAGAGCATTGAAGGATCAATTATTAGAGATAGGCTGGTAAGAAGGAACTTGACTGAGACAGAATAACACAGCCTGCAGTCTTTGCTGTTAATCCTCACTTGCTTGTCGTCCTATGATTCTTAAAGAATTTTCTAATTGTAGGTGTAATAAGGGTCACTGGAATGAATAGAGGATTTTTTTCCTGTGTTCTCCTCCTCTTTTCCCCTTTACCCATAGAATATTTGCATCTGATTTAAAACGTGATTTGTCAGCAGCTTCTTGCCATAAATGATGCCCGTGATGTTCTTAGCATTTACAATTCGTTCCTGTCAATAAGAACGGTAATATTGATACAGGAGACACCTATGGAAAAGGGAAGACACCTATGGTTTAGAGAACGAAGGGGTTATTCTCCCAGTTTCTGTTTTTCACAACTGAATCCTGATGGGAGATCTGGGATTTCTTAACATTATGAACTGCAAAGCTTTGTTTGTGAAGATGCATTTACAGAGTGGGACATGAAGCTTGGAGGCCATATAACAAAGATAACCTCTAGTGCTGTACCTTTATATGGCCATGACAGAAATTAACACAGATGCCTTCAGTAAGAGATAAATTTCTTGATCTATGTAGCTCACCCCATGTGGTTGTCAAAGCTTACAGATCTTGAATTAGCAGCTTGGGTCTGTAGGTCCCCATCTGCTTTTCACTTTAGTTAAAAAAAAAAAAGGCAAATATAATCCTGTGCACAGCACCTTTGAAAGAAATCCTCCAATAGTTTCTGCTGCCATGCAAAGTAAGAAAGAGGTCTTGGAGAGGGTTTTATTCTAGAATGAGATCTTGGGGCTATAACTGACTGTTAGTCCAAGCTGCTGCTCGTGTAGATTCCTTGCAAGAACTGCATTTTGGAGTGCTGATCAGCATAAGCAGAAAGAGAGATCCCCTGACTGGCATCTTAGCAGCATCTTTCATCAGATGAGGTTAACCTTTATGTTCGTGTTCTGTGGTTATTTCTACTAGGAGTGGATGAAATGAATTTCAAAGTGTGTTTGTGTAGAGACATCCACTGGTGGAATTTGCAAAGATCATGGACACAATCCTGTCATTATTGCTGCTACTGAAAAAAAACTAATAAATGTTATTTTCTGCCTGGGGAGGGGAGCACTGGCAATCCTATCTTGCCTCTGAAGGGCCTGTGTTTTTAAACAGTTTAGGAAAGAAATAAAGGATGTGCTTTTAGTAAGGAAGCAAAGTGTTTTTGACCTTCTCAGAAGGAAGCTTTTATTGATCCTAATACCTTAGAAGTCTGCATTTCAAATTGCAAAATTCTCATGAAAAAAAGAAGGGACTTATTGACAAAGTGACTCAAGAAAATAGGCCATAGCTTATTGCAATTATAAATGAGGGCAAATTGTTGGTGATGTCTCTTTATAAAAGTCATTGGTTCCAGCTGACTTCCACCTCAAGATCAGAGATGAGGGATGCTGTACTTGGTTCCAGGTATTGAATGCCTCAAGAAAGCAGTAGCTATAAACAGCGGTGTTTTGAGGGCAATGTTTTTTCAGTGGCAAGATTGTTGATTGAAAATGTCATGGATAGTTCTGTTCTTTCAAAAGAAGATGACTAGCAATGAAGCCCAGATTTACGAGAAGCAAGAGATAAAGTTGTATGTCTGATACTTTAAGTGTCTCTGCAAACCACCATAAAATGCTCGATAGTATCAAGGAAAAGACCTGAAATTCTTCTTTCTTTGACATCACAGTTGGTATCACCTACTTAATGTTCCTCTGGTAAAATCTGAGAGCTACGTGTAGCATTAGCACTGACCAATATCATATTTAGTTCTCACCCTTTTTGCTCCCCTCCCTTTTTCCTCTCTTCTGCTTCAAGACGGATCTTGAGAGATTTTTTGTGAAGGATTCATGTCTCTGCCCCAGATAGGGAGAAACAGAACATTCTGTGCTCAAGCACAGTGAGAGGATATTGCAAGTGGCAGTTGCTCCTCTGTTAGCCATGCAGTCTCGGCACAGGACACAAGCGTAGTGCTGATGTGTACAGAGGAAGTGGAAGCTCCGAACAGAGTTGTTGATCCATGATGCTTCCTGTGGAATACAGTGACAGAAAATGGAGCTGAAAGAATTCAAATTGTTATTCTGCTTAAAAGTATTTTTCTTAAGAGTATGGGTTTTATGGAAGTGCCCGAGACCACTCCTTGCTATTAAATGTCATGAAAAACTCTTGTAATAAGCCTTGAAGTTTTCAGTTGCAAAAAAATACTTTGCTCCTCCAAAAATCTGAAAATTTATGCTGTGGGTACAAAGGATAGGCAACTCAGGAGACAATAGCCAGGCACTTGAGTTAAATTCTTCGTATCACTGAGAGGCACTGACTCATTCTGCTTGATATCCGTCTTGCAGCTGTGGTCCAAAGGAGTCATATTAAGGGAAAAAAGATTATTTCACAGCTGAGTAGCTGAAGTCTTGAAGCATAAGATGTGATTGTAAGCATTAACATTAACATGGAACTGCATGTGTAAAACTGAACTCTCTCTATCCCCAAATTCAGCAAACTTAAAATAATTTTAGTAAATTAAAATTGATTTTTTTTTTAATGTGTATGTGTTGCTTAAATTTAGATAATATATATTTACTGATTATTTTAATTATGCCAGGTTGGCAGGACAGGTCCTATACATATGTAGACAGACTGTCCATATATATATATGTATAAAAAGAGGTACATTTATTTCCAAAAGCCTCATCTAGACAAAAATGTCAGATTTACTAGATCACACAGATTCTAAAGTATCATTCATATATTACTCTAAGACTTAATGCTCATCAGAATCAAAGTGACCAAAATTTATGAATTAAAAAAAGGATGAAGGACAGAATGGAAGCCATTATTAAGCCGTTATATGAATTAATCACATTCACATTTATATTATATACAGTTCTGATTGTTTCATCTCACAGAGATAATAACAGAACTACCTAGATGGTAAGAAGGGTGACAGAGAAGGTAGGAAATAAAAAAAATTATGCTGATAGGAGGAGAGACATAGTCTAGGATTATTTTTTTTTTTTGTCATGGATGTGGCTGTTATACAAGTGATATGAAGACAATATATAGGGAATTATAATCACAGTTTTTCAAAAAATAAGAAATGGAGAGCATGTGATATAATTGTCAGGTTGCAGACTTAAAGGAAATGAAAGGAGATTGGTTTTCCTGCGAACATATTTGTGAAACTAACTAGCATAGGTTAATGAGAAAGCCAAAAGTATAAATAGAGAAATGAATTTACAGTAGTAGATAGGTTCATCCATTTTTTTATATATGGGATAAGTCTTTTATGCTATTTTGGGCTACACAGACCTTTCGGCTTGCTCCAGTATCACTATTCTTATATAAGGCAATGCAGTAAATTTGCAGTTAGTGAAAGGAAAGATGGGTGTTAATTGCCAGCACTAGCTAAAGATTTCTTTTTTGTTAATAATAACATTCTACTGGTAAAAGCATAAAATGGTTCCAGTTTACTGATACAGACGGGCGTAGGCCACTGTATCTTTCCACAATAAAAAATGAGGCTTGGCCTACTCTGCAAGTTTCTGTAGTTTTAATGGTAGTAAAGATACGATCATATTTGATTTATGACCAGTGTAGTAGCGCTAATAAATTTTCTAGTGTAGATGCAGTTATACTTGTAAAGATAATTATGCTATCTTCTGCATTTATACTGCGTGTGGTTAGAATAACCCAGTTGCCTTAAAAAAAACTAGGCTTCAGGTTAACAAATAAAAAGTGATCTTTTCCCTGTACCATTCTTTAGGGCTTTGGCAAAACAGATTATACTGTTGAAGTACTTCTGTAGCTGTGAAAATGCACCTACACGGTAGTTTCAGTTATTATTAAGTGGGATTTGTTTAAAACACTGTCTCTTAATGATACTATAATACAGAAAACATGACACAAGTCTGATTCAGGCTTGGATTAAATATAGTAAACGTGCTGAAAGAACCTTAAAAATGTTGTTGTAGTGTGAATTTTCTGGATAAGAGTAGGTTTATACTGATGCTGTTGCGTTACAATAGAAAACGTTTTGTTATATAAACTAGATTAGTATAGTGGCTTCACCAAACTTTCTAGTGTGAGGAAGATTTCAGGTGAAAGTCCTGTTACAGAAATGTAGTGAAGCCACAAAAGCACCCTTCTTTATTTCTATGTAGATCTGTGTTCATTCCCACCTGTCTGTGGCATACAAACACTCTTTATCTCTCCTACGTAGAGTGAGAAAATTCATATATTTATTTTAATGTCTTTCAGATCCTTCACAAAACAGTTGAGTATGACTTGGCGTGCATTATGAACGCTGAAGAGCTTTGGGAACTAGGGCTGAATATAGTTTGCATATAGAAATGGGGAGATAAAAACTGGTCTGAGGTTGCTGCTAGTTATATTGAGATGTTTATGTTTTAGCATGGACCAATGCCTTTTTTCATCAGAGTGTAACTCCTCTCACCAGTCTGTAGATCACTGGGTCTGGTTTGCTGCTGAACTTTTTGAAATGAGTATCCCTTTCTCGTTGCTACTTTTCTTTTGTTTAGAAATCGTAGCACAGAAGCATTACTTTCTTGCCATGATCTGATTTCCAGTGCTCCACATGAGAAGACAAATTTCACAATTAATAACAGTGAAGGATCTGATTGCCTTTGCCCTGAATGGTCCTTCTTTTGTCCTACTGTTACTTATCTGTGATGTCTATTGTAGTTTTACAGTCTCTTGTTTGCCCTGAAGTCTCTTTTCTATGTTTGACAATGTTAAGTACCATTTAAGTGTGTTTATTTTAAGGCCTCTACACAAGAGCTGTGAAAAAGGGCCTCAATCTAAATAAGAATCGGAGCCTGTGTTTTTGCTTTTTTTAAAAAAAACCTACTGTTTATATGAAGTAAATGCAAAGGAATGGTGCATAAATCTAGTTAAGTGTAGTTTAATGTGTCTTGTGTTTTTAAAAAGATCCATTCATCTAATTGGCTGGTCTCCAAGGACATATCCAGAGTTAGGCTGTCAAACAAATGGATTTTTAACACATTTCTGCGTAGTTAATCTAGTTTGGATGTAGTTGAAACTTCAAAATGCAGAAGTACAGCAGAAAAAAATAATTACGCTAACCTTGTATGTACGTACCTTTCACTGTGCATTCTTTAACTGCTTCAAAATAAACTCGGGAAAGCTAATTTCTAAACATTTTTCTCTCATGCATTCAGTTTAGAAGAAATTCTCAACTGTGTCAGTGTTTTATATGTGAACTTTATAGGCATTTCAGCATAGATTTTCTTGGTACGTCTCGAACTTGTGGTTGCTTAGCTAAGACTGAGGTTGCGCTGGCTTCTCCAGGTTAATTCTTAAAGATGATTATTTCTTCTGCCTCCCATTTGCAAAGAATATCTGTACTGTGACTCATTGTGCATGGTTAGAAGATGACCCCTTATCTGAGATGACTGCAGTAGGAAGAACCTAGCAGTTTAAGATTCTTTAGCATTTTTGATTTCTTTGGTAAGATTCCTAGGATCCTTGGTGATGTGTCCCTAAAGAAAGTAATTGTTGTCAATAGAAGAAACAACTTGGGCACGTGTTCCTATACTAACTTATTGTGAAAGCAGCACTGTGGCACAGGGAGTACTGATGTACAAGCACAGATGACATATGGTTAAGGCAGAAAAAATGTGCATGTACCGCATTTACTCTAATTGTATCAGAATGTGATTGCGCAATTACACTTTTTTTTCTATTTTGACTAAGGTCACAAACAGGGATATATTCATCTCCAGAGGATTCTCACTGTCAGAGCATGCTGTTTGTGGTCCACTGACAGTGATTCTGGAAATTCAGTTTTAAAGTATATTAATACGTTAAGCATATTGTGACATTTCAGTTTTCAATAAAATAAATAAATGTGATGCAGCTGTCTGGAGAGGGCACCTTCCCATGAAACAGATTTGGGGTTTAGGCTTTCAACCTACATATCTGAAGAACTTCATGGGTTTCCTGTCGTTTTGTGGAGTGAAAGAAATCTGAAAAGCTTTAAAATAAGAAATTTATTTACTTTTAAAAATATTCTGCATAATTCTGTTTTTCCACAGTGGTTTTTTTGTTATTGCCAACTTCTGATTGTGGTATTTTAAGGCTTAGTACTCATACAGCTATTGGGAATATATATTTGCTATAATCAGGACGTTCCAGGTATGTTCTAGCTTGACTAATACCTTTTCTTTTTCCCCTCCCATTTCTAATTTATTCCAGGTATTTATGTAAACTGTCAGACCAGGAGTTGCGACAGAGTGCAGCCCGGAACATGGCAGATTTAATGTGGAGCACAGTTAAAGAACCATTGGATACAGCCTTGTGTTTTGATAAAGAAAGTCTTGATCTTGCATTTAAATACTTTATGTCTCCAACTCTAACAATGAGATTGGCTGGGCTGAGTCAAATAACAGTAAGAACTTTTTAAAAATATAAATAATATTTAGAAAAAATGTTTCTTTTTGTGTTTTATTAGTTACAGACTTGTTTCGGGGCCTTTTTTAATTTGTGAAAACGGCGGAATCCTCTTATCTGCAGTCTTAGGAAGTTATAGTCATCATTGTGAATATAGGGTTCACTGAGAGATAAGTCCAAGTGATGGCTATGTTCTGCAGCATATGGAACTGTAATACATATCCTGAACAATTTACCATGCTAAACAAAACTCTTATAACCATGTTTTGTGACAGCTATGTTGAAATTAAGTCCCTTGACATGGCTGTATTTGTTGTTTACAAAGGCTTTCAATCTGTTTTCATTTTTACCTTTACAGTGTCTTGACTGTACTGTAATTAGCTGCTCCTTTGTATTGTACGTACCTCTTTTTCCTGTTTGTTTAGTATAGTCTGTTTCTCAAGAGAGAACATTTCTGCATTAATTAGCAGAGGACTGAGTTGTATCAGTCTTCATCAAATAGAAATGGGTTAAAATGAAAAAAACCACCCTTCTCTTTCCCATGGAAGTGCTCCACATTGCACCAGTCAAGAGACTTTGTGCATCCTTTGTCTGTCATTGCCATAACACGTGTGTATTATACCCATAGAGAGACAGTTGGACAGAAGGTCAAAAGCAAACTTCTTTATTCATCTGAGCCTTTTCAAATTGTGCTGCTTCTGACACTCCTGTATTTAAGATTTATAGCTCATATTGTCATGTTTGCCTTAATGCACAAAATGATGAATTATTATAATCACAAAATGATAAATGGTTGATGCACAAACGATTGTAGGATGAACAAACATGTTCTTCTTAAGTTTTGTAGTATTTTCTGAACACATTTGGCCGCCTCTGTTCTAGCTGATTACATAGTATCACTCAGTGACTCCAGTCATCACTGACTGTCAGTAAATACAAGTTTACTTAAATTTGCTTCTCATTATATTTATATATAGAAGTACTTAAAATTGTTGTAATAAATGGTGAAGTAACCTGTAAGTATTTCCAGTCAGATTGTTGGTGGTTTTTAACCAAAGTAAAGATTTAATTTACATAGGTATGTGACCTACTAAGTTAAAAAAAAAAAAAAAAAAGTCTGTGAACTACATCCGCTCAGTGTTAATCAAATGCTGTTCTAGGGGTAACTGCATTTATTGGACTTCAATGCATTGTCCATTCAGTTTTGCATTTATCTGAATGAAAACATAACGCAGTTTGTCCAGTAGAGATGCTAAAGCAAGAACCAGAGAAAGTTAACTTTTGGAAGAAATAGTGACATTACTGTAAATATAATTTCTGTATGTAAGTAATTTATATAACATTATATGAATACTGCATATACTATACTCAGTGCCTCAATTCTAATCTTCTGTCATAATTAGTTAGTGTAAAGTGAACGTTCAGGGTCCTTTTTGTGTAACAAGAAACTTTCAGTGAGTTGAGGAAGTCATAGGTGAAAGTCTAACATATATTTTTGTTTTGATTTTTCACTGCCATGTGCTTTATTGTTTATATAGTTACAGACATAATCTTTGGCAGATACATTTTAAAATATGGCCATTAACTCGGCATAAAAGTAACTTCCTTTTTTTTTTTTTTAGAAAGTGTTATTTTCCGTATTGATTTGAAAGTAAATTTCCAATGTTTGCATAGTTCTAATTACTTTAGATATATATTCCTATAAGTACTTTCCTTTGGTTTTGTACAGTTGTCCTTGTTAAACTACTAATGTATGTCTTTTTGTGTATCCTTATCAAAAGAAAGTCTGAAAATAAGAATGCATTAGTTTGTTTATTTTTTCAGGCATGTAGTTCATTTAAGGGAGTGTGAAATTGTGTCATGTTAAGTAGTTATAATATGGTTTGACCTGTTATGATTGATAAATATCACTGTAAAAGTGAGATTTTTTTAATAACAGTCATATTTTTAGACTAAAACAAATAGGATTTAGCTTGTTAAAAACCCCAGGGAATATTGTTTGTTAATTACCTATTGAGTCTTTTTTAATATGAATAGTCTCTAAAACTGCTCTTGAACTTTGATGTTTCATTCTTTCTCATTCAAATCAAAGGCGACTTTCTCTTTTATTCTCTTTTTAAAGATTTTATGAAGAGGTTTTTGGAAGAAGCATCTTTTGGTTTATGTTGTTTGACTTTTGAGTTTGAGAGGCATTTTGGTTTATTTAGTTTTGTATGCCGGGTCTGTGCAACTTTGAGTGTGAAATCTGAAACAAAAGTTCCAGAAATTTTTACAGCCTTTTTACTGAAGTTTTCTGTCCTCTTTGCAAACAAAGATGTGCTTACAAAGGTGTGATGTAGTTCCGCTTCGTTAGTTAGTATTTTCACACCACCTTCTCTATTACAGATGTAACTTCATGACTACTTTTTTGAAGTTTCCTTTTCTATTCATGTCTCTGATGGCTAGTCAAATTTGTCAAAGTAGTTTCATTGAAACATTCTTCTCAACCAACACAATTTCAGCTTCCTGTTTTGGATTTCAAGACTGTAGAACTATGATACCAGCAACTGCAAAATGTTTTCCTTTCCTGGACTTCCATTTGCCAAAAGTTGCACATTTAGCATTGAGGGAATTCTTCATTTTGTTTTGAAAATAGATGTGAAGATTCAAAGAAAACTTTTAACAAAATTATGTGCAAACTATTTTAAAGTGTGAACTTTTCAGTATATACTTTATTTCAAAGAAATGTTTCTTCTGAAAATTCGCATGGAAAGGTGACTCAGATGCAGATTCTGATTTCGACTCAGAAGATGAAGACTAAAATACATTTGGTGTTGATGGCTTGCCTGATTGTTCCTTTTGCAAGATAAATGTACTTTTGCTCTCATCATGGAGACACAAATCTTTGGCCAAAACTGTCAGTGAATCTAAACAGATTAATGTCTTCTAACAAAGGTGTTGACTTGTGTCTTCCAAGAGGTATTTTTTTTTTTCCTGTCTGACAGCTAACGTGACCAGTTCTCAAATTAAACCTTTCAGCTTCGTGGAACCTCTTGAGACTCAGAGAATACATGCTGTATGGCATACAGGGATTATATTTGCTTACCACCAAATAGAGACTAGCCTCCCTTGAAGAGAAGCATATACATAATGTGTCATATCATCTGACTAAAGTTCTTATTTACAAAACAACGTTGAAGTCAGACACATGGAAGTTAATTTTAGCAAAGTGGGAGCTTGAGTCGTTGAATATGAACTTGGATATAGCTACAGAAAAGAAGAGGAAAATATAAACCAAAATATACCTAAAGCTTTAATTTTGTTGTTATCTTGTTTCTCTTTGATTTCATCTCCCATCCCATTTCATCTGTTGAGGTGGTTCAGCTCCAAAACACCCTCTTCTCTCTACTGTCTACTCACAAACAGAACACACTGTTCTCCTGTCCTTCCAGTTACAGATCAACTTAAGTATGTGAAAGTGAATGCTCCTAACTGATCTGGCCATCCTTCCTGTTTAATTTTTTCAACCCCTTTTTATTGGCTTCTATGCATTAGTGAAAATGCAAATGCAACATTGTTAGGATTTTCCTGAACAAATTCAGTGCAAAACTTGAGCAGTGCATATTTATATTTCATGTATTGGTTTCCAATGTAGAAAGTTTAATTACCTATGATGTCTACGTCTTGAGACGAGACTAGCTCAGGAAATGCCTTTTTGTTCTCAGCTTTCTTTGCTGAAGAATTTATTCCTCTGTCCTACTTCATAACTAACACGTTTTGTTACATTAATCAAGTGTTCGGGCACAGACCTCTTTAGTTTCTTACAATGTTTCACATGGTAAAAAATTGTAAAAGTATTTTATTTGTTCTGTCATTTCATGGTAACAAAACATGAAGTGAAAAAAATGTTGGGAGGTGAGTGAAAATAGGGTGGTGCAACACTATCTGACATGCACTTTTCTATTGTGCCCTTGTGTCAGAATTCTAAGACTTTAATTTAAATTATTGGAATTTTCAAACTATTTTTACAATATGAAAAAGAACACCTTTTGTCAGAGTTCCTTTGGGTAAGGAATTTGTGGGGGAAATTTGGATCAACATGTGACTGTGGATTTAAAATTTATAGTAGTAACTCTGTCACTCATTGATGCCTCTCAAAACATTTTTGGTTTGGGGAGTAAGTCTTCAGAAAAGCCAGTGAGCTTTCACTTCTTTATTTGACCCAATTCTAATTGGTCATTACAATTTCTTCTTGAAGTTCTGTTCACATGTTTTTCCACCCCTAAGTGTATTTCATCTGAAAGTATCTATTAATAACTTACCTATTAATAATTGTGTAATGTCATGTCTCACTAATTTTGATGCATATTTTCAACTGTGTTTCTTCAAAAACATTTTTTCCTATGAAAATTGTAGAGATAAGACACGAATAAATCTTTGTGCAAAGACTGCAGGAGATTAGCTGTCACACGAATTATAGAGTGCCTGTACCAGCCGTGTTTCAAGAAGGAAAATAGTAAATGTTTTGACAACATTATGCAACAAGTTTAATTTGAATGTCAAAAATTGGCATTACTGCGTCTTTAATTTTTTTGAAAACAAGATGACAAATAAGTTTCATTACATAATTTTAAATATTTTTTTTTAAATGTTATGTACGTGTCAAGAATTGGGTACAGTGCCATCGCTGACTGGAAAGTTGATGCTGAGGAAAAGGGTGGAAGATAGATGTAAACCTTCAACAGGCTTTTCTTTTCTCTGGGATGTCCTGAATTTATCAGTTCAGATATCTTTCAAAGCTTCATTTTATATAAAAATACTTAATTTTCACTCTCCAATTTTGTAGACTTTCAGCACTGATAACATGACAAAAGAAATTTTTGCTGTTGTAGTAGGCATTACAGTAATGGGGAAACTCATCTTAAAACATCCGTTTCCAGAGTGTGTGTTTCATTTCTCATGAAAACCTATGTGCAAAGTGACTGCTACACACCTTGTTTTGATTTCTGGTATGGGTGGAGTTTCATAACATCATTTAATTGCTTTAGTGAAAGAAAGGTTGATGAAAAAAGAAAATTGATCCCTCTTGCCTGCTAGAATGCCCGCTGTTCAAATTTTTGTCAAAGTGGTTTATTTACAAATGTTAAAGTACTAGAAAAAATTACTTGCTGTCACTATTTTTAAACATAAGAACACTACTCAAAAATATTTAGATAAAATTTTAATTTTTTCTTCCTTTTTCTAACTATAGAACCAACTTCATACCTTCAATGATGTGTGTAATAATGAGTCATTAGTTTCAGACACAGAAACGTAAGTAAGAACATTGTTATGAATATTTTAAGCGCGCTATATGATTGCAGTTCTTCTGTATTGTTGTTACAGATTATACACAGTGGGGAGTAGTGATAATCCAAGGCGTTTATTAGAAATACTCTAATCAGGGGGTTAATAAATAGTTTTAAATGGTAACTTCAAAATTATTTCTAAATGTTTCTGGATTTTTTACTATCTTAAAAGAAAGAGTCAAGGTAACCTTAAGAAAAATGTAGATACTGAAATAATAAATACCTATAACAGGCCATTATCTCCATTGTGATGTATAAATAAAGAACTAGCTAATTTATATCCAGGTAGTATTTTTGCCATCTTCTCGCTTCTTCTCATTATTTAGTTAACTAAGACATGTCTTGCCATCACTGGCTCCCGGTCTTGTTATTAGTTTTCCGCTGAGTCTGTGACGCTATGCTTTTAGAACTATTTATTTTTCTTTCTTCAGAGTCCTTATTTGTATAACTCAGGTGCGTTTAACAATTTTAACGGAGATTCCCATAAATCTTTGCGAACTTTCATGCGTGGGATTGTGTTCCAGTGAGGAAACGCATTGATTTTTGTAGTAACTCTAAACTTCATGGTAGAACTGTCTAGAATTTAGACAAAAATGTGTCCTTAGATAGCTGAAATAGCTGTTCTTTTGAAATAATAGGCAAAGTATTAAAAATCTGGGGTTTTTCTTGTGATATACTCTTTATGTTTATTCTGGGGTGTGATGTATTCTACATTTATCTTGGGGGTTGTATCCATGTGTGTGTATCTGTTTCACTACAGACACAAACTCTCCGCTATCTTTTGGTCATTAATGAGAAATCTGTTATGGCAGGGGTTGGCTTACTTTTCTGTCTGGGTATTTTTATTACAGATGTTTTTATTTTAACACCTGCTTGTTGAAATCTGGCAGCAGTCAAGACCACAATACTATAAATTTCATGTAAATAACTTGAATATTTTAAGTGAAATTTATGATAACAGGTTGACATTTTAAAAATAAAGAATCAGAATCTAGGGCAGTTTTGCTTTCATAAAGGTGTGAAAATACCTTGAGAATACAAAACAATTAACCACTCGTGATCAACTTTTTCCTGTCCTTTGTCACTAAATCAGTAGGTGAACATGAATCCATGCTATCCATTTATTTCAAAGTAAATTATGACCCAGAATGTCACACAAAAAATATTCTCATCAAGTATGACACATATCTTACTATGACCTGATGAAACCTGAATGTAATGTCGTTAAGCTCATATACATTTCCAAAAAATCACATTATTTTAATAAATTTAAGCACACATTTATTACTTTTAAAATATAATATTGATACCATACATACTTATATATAATTATTATTTATATATTTTGTGCTCTGGGAGGTGTTGGGTTTTTTCCAAAGCTTCTAGTTCTTTTAACAGTAAAAGTAAATACTACAGGAGCATAACACGTGGAGTATGTGAGGTGGCTTGGTGGGCTGGGGTATTCTGAATATTGTACTGCCAGGTTATGGTGTATTGTTACGCTGGGACTGTCAAACCTCAATTTTATCCATTTCTTCTCCTTCTTCCTTCATGTTGAAAATCTGAAACTGAGATGTTTCTTGGTTAGTTTATCTTCTGAAACATGTTGTGAATGAAATAGTTTTTAACTATTAGTAACTAATTAAGGCACGTTGTGAATGAAATAGTTTTTAACTATTAGTAACTAATTAAGGAATGTTAAGAAGTAGTTATTCCACCAGTTAAACCTAATAAAAAGCTGATCGATTTTCTGTATCAAATGTGAAAAAGGAAAGTTATCAACAGGGGAAGAAGAGAAGGGTGCTTAAATTTCCCTGCAGCGGGGCAGATGTACTACGCAAGAACATCGGAGTTATTTTAAAGCTGAAGGAAATTGTCAAATTCTCATTTGGGATATTACTTTCTTGGCAAGGGCATCTGTAAACAGCCTGTCATTTGAAAGGAATGCAGCATGAACAGAAGACCTTCTTTTCCACTTTTGTAGTATATGATTATTTTTTTTTTTATCTGAATTCTAGTCATTCTGGTGTTTTACCTGAAAAGTTGGGTACAAATCAGTATCAAGTATTGCTGCTCATCTGCAGATATCTTTTGAAATCATTGATTTCCAGCCAAATAATCACAAAAGGCTGGTCAGAAGGATGGGCAAAATGTCTCACTTTTACAGTTTGTTCAGTACAAAGCTTCCCTCTCATTAGAGACTCTGTTCATGAGAAATGTTTGGATGAGAAGGCACTTACGGAGTTGGCAGTGATTGAATGAGCACCAAAAGGAAAGCTTTTCATTCCTATTTTCTTTCCGTAGTGGAGAAAGGAAGTCTTGGAGATTTATTTTGTGCATTTGTAGCCTCTGCAGATTTATCAAAGGAAGATGTTTTGCATTATGTCTGGTCATCCCCATTATGTGTTTTGACTTTTCCAGATGCGTTTGGAACTGTCAACCTTTGGGATTTCTCCTTCTGTATCTTGATAAGGTGGGTTTGCAGGAGGCATCTTTTTTTTAAAAAAAAAAAAAGAGCTGTCAGTTAGTCCTAGCTCTTCCTATTTGTTTGGAAGTATCATCAGGATTTTTTAGCAAATATTTTGCAACAGTAACTTCCTACCTTTATCTACATGGTTGCAAATTTTTCCATGGTAGGAAAAAAGCTGAAGCATCTTCCATCTAAGAAAACACTGGATTTCACAATTTGCACTTGGAAGCAGCAGAAAGCTAAGAGAAATCTGGTTTTTAGCTCTAGGTATCTGAATGTCTTTTTAGATTTAGGTTACTTGACTGTCTTCTCTAGGGTTGAGGGTTTGTGGTGACTGAGTATGCATATTGTTCGGATGTGTGCAGTGTCTCAGTGACTCAACCCTCGGAGATGTACATTTAATTTAGCTATTCGTAGCTTTTGAGATGGAGTCAAATTCTTTGCAATCTAAGGTACTGAAGAGTGTGAAATCTATTGAACTAAAAATAACGAGGCTGATCAGAAGAGTGATTCCTAAAACTATTTTGCTGATGTTGGTTAGTGAAAAATGATCATGGCTTTCAGGGAGAGAATTACATTTTTTTTTTTTGTGTTCTGTTTGGACCACAAGAGGGAAAAGTGGTGTTTTTTCCTTAATGAGGACACTGTCAGCTTGTGGAAGTAACGTGTAAAGAGGTATTTTGTTTTGCTCTTCATTTGGCAGGCAGCCAAGAATTTGAGTTTCAGGATTCAGGTTGATGCTGAGACGACCTCCTGCCTCATTTAAGAACTTGATTTCCCTCACTTTAAAAGCTTCCTACAGTGTAATTTCAGGTGTCCAAAATTCCTTTCACCTCTGAACAGAAAGATCTGGACTATTTCTTCTCCTTTCTTTTCTCTCTCTTTCCTTATTTATTGAGGTACTGAACTGCAAGTTTTGTATTGCTTTTTCCCTTCACCGCTATTCTCTTAGCTCATATTAACTCTTGCTTTCTTAATTTTTATCTAAGCTCACCAACTGAATTTATGGCAGCATCATTTAAACGTCTCTTCCCCTTTCTCTATTCCACATTCCAGGGATCTTTTCCAGATTTTCTCTGAAAAAAAAGTATTACAATTTTCTACTCAGCTCACTAATGTTTCATTCTAGTGGCATACACCTTTCTAGTGGCATACACCGTAGTTTACTAAATGTTCAAGATTATGTCAGTGTGGTGATTTTGGAGCGTCAACTAAGAAAATGTGTGCTCATAAAAAAACCCCATGTGCTTGAATGTGTGTTGGGAAGGTGCCTGCTATATACTCTTTGCATTTCTGATCCTAAGTAGTTGAGATCAGTGTTTCCCATCCGCTGTTGTGTTGTAGATGCTATTTCAGTGATTTTGTCAAGAAATGTTAGGCTTCATCCTTTGCAAACAGCTCGTTATATTTCTACTTTTTTTCTTTTAAGGTTTTACATTCTGTTTTTCAGTGACGTTGCTGACTTGCTATTGTATTTCATCCAGTACTGAGCTGGTGTGTTTTTGTGGCTGCGTGGTGAATTGCGTTGGGAATTGACTGGTTGGATAAATAAGTTTTTCTTTGGAGGGGAGTTATTTTGCTGTGGGATTTGTTCCTGGATTTGGGTCATCATGTGGCTACCAAGTATTGCATCACAGCCTTAGCTTAAAATGTTTCTAGGACTTTAACCCAGTCCTCTTAGAGAGAGGCATTCTTTGACCTACCAGGAAAATGCATAAAGTGTAGTTTCCTTCCGGATAGTTCTATTTACAATAATGAACAAAATTCAAGCTCTGGTACTTGCCTTTTGTAAGTACAGGTCACAAACATGGGGTTATATCACAAGCAGCACAGCTTTCACTCTCTTCCCTGCAGTCTCATGGATTGCCTGGGGAAACTGATGTCAAATGTGCTTGAATTTCATCCCGTGGAAAAAAACAGTTATTTTTGACAGACGTGAATTGTCAGTGAATTTAAAAGTCTAGAGAGAAATTTATTAAATCTAGAGATCACGTGTAGATTTCCAGTGTGAGAAAGATTTAGAGACAATTAAACTAGAGTAGCTGTTCCCTTTTTCATTCTCTTCTCCTGCTTCCTCACCCACAACACAGACTCAGAGTATCAAGTCTTTAAATTACTTTTCCTCTTGCTATCCCAATTACAAAATCCATGAGAAATAGCTAATACATGTTATTACCAAGGTGAATGTTCCTACTACTAGGGTCTGTATGGCTTAGATATCTAACTTGTAAACCCGTCCTTTGTACTGCTACTTTTGTTTTAGAGGGAAAACCGGTATCTGTGCTTTGATCATAATGCATGTTTTTCACTCTCACTGTTTCTTTCAATATGAAGGAAGAAAATTTTCCTATAACCTTTTGAAGAACGTCTTCTAAAAAGAAAATTTGAGCATATTTTTACTGAAAATTAAGTTCTTGCTAAGTTGCTTGAATTCTGGTGATACCATATAGTAATAGTCATACAATAATTTGCAAATTGCTCTATGAAAAAATACTTTTGAACTATGAAAAAAAATAGTCATTATGAAAAAGAATTTAGCATAGCTAGAAATTGAAATGAAACCGTATTGAAAAATACTGAAAATTACACTTTAAATCTTCTAATAAAAAGTTGTTCTAGGTTGCCCTCCTTATTTGGGGCAACTCACGCTCAAGTTCATAAAAATTCACCGAGTTCTGTCTGCAATTTCTCAAAGCTATAGGGCTTTTGATAATTAATAAAGTAAAAATGGGATAAGTGACAATATACAAATTTAATCCATAGGTTCATTTATCCATAGGCTGGCAGTTTATTTTTATTTATATGAAGTTCTGGGGTTGCTTGTGTGTTAAGTTGTTTACTCTGTTTGAAAGTGAGGAAACATACCAAGGAGCTGGAAAAACACTCCTGAAATGGAAGTGTTTAGGGAACGTCAGACATTCTTCGTTTGCACTGAAATTAGATTTCTCTGGTGAATCCTTGTATCTGCTATCATAAATATATTTCTTAGTGTATTAGAGAACAAAATACTTAGTGGTGGTGATAACTTGGTCATTTTAAAAGGCAGTATATTTAGTGATTGGTGTGCCCTCAGCAAAACTTTCTGGGAGAAACAATTCTCTCAGGCAAACACAAAGGCTCCATTCTGCCTTTCACAAGGATCCTCTTGTTTTTGGTCATCCTCAACAAATCCATATCAAATGAATGTTTACCTTCAGAAATCTGAGATGTCATTTTATCACAGTAGAGCTCACCAGTAGGATAAAGAGTTTTTTACCACTGAGAATACATCTATTTAAAAAAGGCATTCCTTCAAAAGAATAATCCATTATTTCTCAGAAGAAAAATGTTGTGGACTAGAGATAGCGAACTGCCATACTCATTTAATAAATCTGTAAGAGAGTTTTTGTTCTTTGGAGTCAGCTAAAATGCAACATATGACTGCGGATACAATGTCCAATGGACATTGTGCCACTAGCAGAAGTATTGGGTTTAAAGAGACACACTGGGCAGTATGTCCTTTCATATTAACACCGTCCAGTGAATCTAGTAGTGTTCAGAAATTCAAATCCAAGAACAAACTAAGTGGTCCTGGAACAAAATCACCTCCATTGATTTACAACTCAGGTGTTAAGGCTTTTGCCTCTTATGGAGGACTATATGCAATGATTTTTTCACATTTCATAACTAGAAGTGATGAAGTTTCGTATCCATTCAGGTCTCCTGCATCTAATGGGTATATGTTCGCTCATGTGACCATATCTGTCTACCTTTTATATGTGCAAAATGCAAACTATGAGGCTTTCTGCTTATATTTTGGTCATGTAGCAGGAGCACTTCTGCCCACAGCAAGGGGATGCAGTGTAAGAAGGGCTGGGGGCCAATAGGCTGTAACTTCAACAAACTTTTTTGCAGGCTGCATTCAGTTTTCAGAGTGTGGGTTGAGCATTGGTGATTTAAGATGAGCTGTAATATCAAGTCTACCAGCTGTCTGACAAAGTGGAACCTAATAGAGCTATAGTCTCTTGAGCTATATGAGCAATGCCACTATGGTCACTTGTGCTTGGCAGCATGGAGGCAGGTGGATAGGAGCATTTTTTAGAGCTGCATTTGTTGCTTAAGGAGACTGGTAGCATATATTCAAATGAATCGTAAGTCTCTTTAGCTGTAAAATGTGCAAAATCACAGCTCGCTTTTGAAAAGGCCTTCAGATTTTGTTACAAATCCAAGCCCTGAATGAGTCTGTGATGTGCATGGTCCAAAGTTTGGTTTGGGGTAGGCGTCTTTGGGGTGTTGGTTGTGTTTTGGTTTTGTGTTGAAATGAGGCTGTAGGAAGTGAAGTAGATCTGGATTTAATGGAACAGACCTGGCTTATCTTTTTTATCCCTCTTTGAGCAGATACCCTGTCAAACTGACTTTACAGTATGAGAACTAAGTCATAATAAGATGTAAAGTATACTGTTGCTAAATTGTTGCGCTTTGCAAGCCCATCATTACTTAAGTGTTAGGGGGCATTATCTTTTTTGAACAATAAAAGAATATTTGGTTCCCCATGTCCTGGAATTGGAATAGAAGAGGACAGTATAGGAGTTGTGTGTGTTGAGTAATATGAACTGTGCTGAGTTCATCCACAGGGATCAGGCAGTTTGAAACAATTGAAGAACTGGCAATATGCTCCGGAACAATGAATCCTGTTTGGAAAACCTTTTTACCTAAAGAATCTTGTTTTCTTATTGTGGATAATAAAGATTGGCAATCCTGGAATTTTAATAGTGACCATAAATGTGACACAGATAGCAGTGGTAAAAAGAATTCTTCCTGTAGCCCTCTAAGACACCCCCTCCCTCCCATCCTCTCCTCCTTGTGAAACAGAGCGCTTTTATTCCAGGGCCGTTTAAACTACAGGCTGTGCTTTAAATACTGTGATATCCTCTAATTGCTTCTGGTGCCAAAATCTGGGTAAACAAACGTTTGCTTGAAGGGAAGGAATAAAAAGGAGCTTATGCAGTAGTTTCCAGACAGGGCAGTGCTTTCTGGAAGTTCAACTTTTGTTTTGGAAAATTCAATTTCCTTGTCCTGTTCTGTTCGAATGTTTGCTTATGGATTGGCAGTGGGTAAAGTTCCCTATTGTTATGGATGAAACAAAATGAGAATTTTGAAGTATCTGTATGCTACGTGTGTGTAAGTATGACCATGTAAAACACAGGTTTTTAAAGCTATGTGAGTTTCTATTTATGCGAGAGAATCTAAAACCCATTTAAGTGGTTTTAAAAAATAATTTCTACTGGTCCCACCTTTAGCTATATTTATGAATTCAATAGTTCTGGAATTTCATTATAAACTTGGGCTAAATAGCAATGTTTATCAAAATCTTGCCTGTGTGGTCTTTGAAAGTGGTCTGCAGGTGGTCTGTTGAGCTCTATTAACTAATGAAATTGGTAGAGTTGTTGGTTACCTGTTTGCTAATGATCCAGAGGGGTGAGTGGGAAATGTTGGTAATTGGCATTAGTCCTCCAGCCAAAGAAAAAATACAGAAGTCATTTATTTCCTGCCTGGATGAATGAATGTTGAGTATGCTTTGTATTCAGAAAAGTTTCTCTATGCTTAGTACAATTACAGATACTAATTTGAAAAATGTGCTGTGCTGGGGAAGAGCACAATGTACATATTACAGGCAAATAATTTTACATATGTTTCCATTCTTTTTTCATCTCTAGGTCAATTGCAAAAGAGCTTGCAGACTGGCTTATCAGCAACAATGTAGTTGAGCACATTTTTGGACCAAATTTACATATTGAGGTTTGTAGAAAATTATTATTATTTTTAGTATAAACGTGGAGGGGTAATTTCTTGTTCTAGTAAATTTTTCCTCAATATGTTCTCACTTTGCAGATCATCAAACAGTGCCAAGTGATTCTGAATTTTCTTGCAGCTGAAGGGAGACTTAGTACTCAACATATAGACTGTATTTGGGCTGCAGCACAGGTATATATACAATTTTTATAATTGCAGGAGTGATAAAAAAACAAACCAGAAAATGGCGAGTTTATTTTGTTTTATATTCATAAAGCTGAGTTTCTTACTTTTTCTTGTCTGTCTGAGTGTTTTGCTGACCAAAATTTTAAGTTAGGTAACTGCCACAATTACTGTTTTTCATTAGATGAAAGAATTCACTTTTATACAAAAAAAAAAAAAAAAGAAGTTGTATGGCAAAGACATAGTGTATTCACTAAGAACAGGGATGAAAATTGTAGGGTAGATGTAATATTTTTACTATTATGCTAAATTGCCTTGCTTCTATGTATTGTAGCTTCCATTTCTGTTACTCCTGGTGGGAACAATCAGGTGAAAATTGTGGCAGTGAAGTTTACAGCTGTGCTACAGTGCTGGTGTTAAAATCTATAGAAGGCACTGAGATTTTGGCTTTTGCTTGGTAAAACTGGAGACTCTGAAAGGCTTTTTTTCTTCAGAAAGATATATTTGTTTTAATAGATTGCTCTGACTTTTATTTTACGTTGTGAATTTTTTTATTCTGGGGATTTGAATACAATAGACATTTTTATTTCCTGTTGTGGAAACTGGTTTTCTATTATTTCATTCTGCCTTTATTATAAAAAAAAACCAACTACCCCAATCGTTTGCTCCCCCAACAAACCCAGAAGAAACCCTCAAAGTTTCAGTGTCAATTTTTCTGAAAAATACACTCAAAATGAAGGTCGGAGAAATAAAATTGATTTTTTTAAACAGGTATAGGGAACATACATTTATACAAGTTAGAATTTGAAGGTTTTTTTCTTTAATGTGTTCGGTATTTCTCTATAATTTGTTTCAATCAAATACTGCTGTACACAGATTCTGAAACCTCTGCACACCATTGTCATTATAACATGCAGCTGGTATGTTAATAAATGCTCATTATAACAATATTCACTCTAATAGGATCCAACAACTTTCTGTATCAGAGTAATTGATAATTACTTATTTCACTTACGTTTTTAAAGCAATATTTTGTCTTCCCTGATGTTTTCACATATACAGTAACTCACACTAGTGTTAGACCTCTGGATTTTTTTCTATCTTTATACTACTTTAAGAACTTAGTAGAATCACCCAAATGTGATAATTCTTTTACAGCTCACATGTTCATTTTGACATATTGACATTAGAATATATATTAGAATTAAGTATGTCCTTATTACTTCCTGTAAAAGGTTTAAAGCTCTAATGTTGTTTAAAAGGCTGACACCTTTAGACTAAAAGAATAGAAGGCCTTAAAGAATACATTTTCCACTTTTTAAACTAACTTTTTGACAAAAATTTATCTTCTCTGAGTTGAAGCAGGTATCTCAAGATGTTTAAATGTATCCTTGTATAGGAGACCCACATAATTTCATTCCAGTTTGAGTCCTGGGAAAGATGGCCTGTACCCCATATACTGCTGAAACGGATGTTTTATATGCCAGGAAGGCAAAATAAAATAAATAAAGAATGAAAAAACCCCTTTTGAGGTGCATTAAGAATGTTTTTTCTAGAACCTTTCTGTAACCGTTATTTTATTTTTTGAATATCAACATCCTTACAAACATAATGAGACCCTTTGAGTGACTATGAAAAGAAGCATTTAACCTAAGAGGAAGCATCTAGGAGCATTGTCACTTTAATTGTGTAAATACAGTAGTTAGCTGAACACATTGGCATAATTTTTGACATCCATTACTGGAAAGACAAAAGAATTATAAATAAACCTCATACAGTTCACACAGTCTGTTTTCTCGTATTAACCTGTAATGTCTTTATTTGTATTTACCACTGCTAATAAGATAATCATTACAAATATTATTTCCCTCAGGATTTAGCATATAAATAAATATTTTAAACTTATATTGAAGATAAAATGCAAAATAAAGTTCCAGTTCTTCCTTTCACCAGATCTCTTAGAACTAGAACTAAGGAAGATATTGTAACATTTGATTTCACTAAACTTTACAAGCTTTACAATATAAAGATTAAGGTTAGTCAACATTGCAAGTCTGATGTAGTTAGGAAATGCTGTACAAGTGCTTCCTGAGAATTTGTGCAAAGACATTGTTTAATTGCTGCCATTTTATGAATCTTTGAATTTTTAAAAAAAGTTTATTTTGCTGTTCCTGTTATCTTCTCTGTTTGTTTGTACTTTGTAGCTAAAGCATTGCAGTCGTTACATACATGACCTGTTTCCTTCTTTGATCAAAAACTTGGACCCTGTCCCACTTAGACATCTTCTTAACCTAGTCTCAACTCTTCATCCCAGTGCTCACACTGAACAGGTAAAGACAAGGTGAACAACGTCACTGTAACGAGAAAAGAAATTTTGTTAGTGTATTAAACAAGCATTATGGATTTGTCTTTGTCTTTCTAAAGGAATGCATGTAAAGGTGATACTAAGGTGTAAGAGAGGAAACTAGATGAGTAAAGTCATGTTTCTTCAAGTAGGCCTTTTCTGGCCTTTGAATTACAGTCTTTTTCAGAGATTTTTTTGAAGACTGCATAACCACCAATAGAAGATTTTAACTTCATGTCTGAAGTCAAAAGGTGTTTCACACAACGTTATTTTGTGCATTTGTTTATTTTGATGAACTGTAGCATCGGCATATTGAAAGATTAGCAGTGGATCTTTGCATACAAAGCCTACTCTTCTGAATGACACTCTTGTCTGATTTTGTTTATAGACTTTGTATTTGGCATCAATGCTTATAAAAGCACTGTGGAATAACGCACTAGCAGCTAAGGCTCAGCTGTCAAAACAAAGCTCTTTTGCATCGTTACTGAGTACCAATCTACCCATGGGAAACAAAAAAGGTATGTGGTTTTCCAATAGATCTGGTAGTTAATATTTTAATTTTCATAGTCTTCTTGTTGACTTTCGACAAAAAGGATGTATAGAACTTTTTACTTGACTATTTTTAAAAATTGTCACATTGACATATTTTTCAAGCAGAAGTTGAGGATAAAGACAAAAGCATTTAAACTTTGTGAGCTCATTTGGAAAGTTTTTCATTTCAGATAAATTCTGTTTGTATATCTAAAGTGGTACGTATTTTCTGTTATTCTTTTTTTATTTATTCAGAGGATGGTCCATACCTCATCAGTTAATTTATTTTTGTTCTGCTGAACATCTGTAACTTACATAGCTAGATAAAATTTTACAGAAGCTTTTCCAGTTTTTGCCTAGTTTTTGATATTACCTGCTATTTCTGGGTTTGTGGGGTTTTTTTTGACTTGACTGTATATTTCCCCACAGTCATTACTAAAGGTGCTGACAAGCAATTTTACTGTAGTTTCCGTTTCTTTTCCTACTGCTGATTTTTATGAATCATGGATAACTATATGCTGACAAAAAGATTTTTAGTCACTTATTTTTCCATCCTGCTTTTTTCCTTCAGAAGAAGAGGAGCTCAGAAGAGCAGCCCCTTCACCTTGTAAGTATAGTTTTAGAAGTTCACCACAATCTGATATGCTTGATACTACAGTGTTTTTCTACAGCTATTGAATTTGAACAGAAGAACTAGTGAAAGTTTGAAATTATGTCTTTATGAGAAGTCAAATGAGAATTTGATTTCATGTAGAATCTAGTGAATTCATAAAGATGTGCTATATACTGGCAAGAAGAGACATCAGAATATAAATTCTGTAGTAAAACGCTCAATGTTCTAAAAAGAGTTTTTAGAGTTTAGGTACATAAATTGTTTGAGTTATGTCCCTTGCTCAGCTACTGGCAGAAAGAATGCTGTTGAGTTCAACATTTGAAGCAGATTTATGTAATGCTGTTACATTTCAATTAATATATATCACAAAGTAACTGGGAAATGTGGGTTTGAACTAGGGTCACCAGCAGCCAGTCCTCAAAGTAGTGACAACAGTGACACCCATCAGAGTGGAGGCAGTGATATTGAAATGGAAGAACAGCTTATTAACAGAACAAAACATGTACAGCAGCGACTTTCAGATACAGAGGTAAGAGTGTAAATCTTAGTCTCTGAATTTTGTTACTGAGTTGCCTATTATTAGCTATGGAAATAATTTTTTTCTGTAATAATTTCAAAACCTGAACAGGTACATAGCACGTATGCTTACCTGCAGCAGGATAGTGGATAGCTAGAATCTTTGTGTTCTGTGCGGTTTACATAGAATATATTGTACCTTGCCTATGAACAGCTGTCCTACAAAAAACCACCTCAAACAAATGGATTCCTGCATTTAAATTGTATTTCAGCAGGATTAATCTCTTAGTAAGGGAACACATGAGATGTTCTTTATGTGTCACCCTGTCACTCTATGTATGTGCAAAGCCTGTAAATACAAACCTGTTACGAATAAGGTAATGCAAAAATTAATTATTAATTATTAAATTATTAAATCTGAATCTTGCTCAGAGCATTTTGTCACTGGCAACCAAACTGAAAAAGAACGAATGAAAATTTGTGGATTTGTCACATTTCCTCATAAATGAAGAATGGCATTTGAATGATGATGATGTTGATTTTGTCTTTTCAGTGGTGGTTTATTTTTCCACCAATCTTAAAAAAAATAATAATAATTTCAGGAATCCATGCAAGGAAGCTCTGATGAGACAGCCAACAGCGGTGAGGATGGCAGTAGTGGTCCTGGTAGTAGCAGTGGCCACAGTGATGGATCCAGTAATGAGGCCAACTCAAGTCATGCAAGCCAGTCTGCTGGAAGCCCTGGCAGCGAGGTGCAGTCTGAAGACATTGCAGATATTGAAGCTCTCAAAGAGGAGGAGGACGAAGAGGAAGAAGATAGGAGTCATAATCCTCAGAAAAGCAGTAGGAGCACAGATCTACGAAGCAGGAAACTGGAATCACAAGCAGGCATTTGTCTGGGAGATTCACAAGGGGCATCGGAGAGGAGTGGTGCAAATAATGGGGCAGGAAAGGACCATGTTTTTAACGCTGACTCTGTCACACCGGTGGATAATCGAATCAGAATGCTAGATGCTTGTTCTCATGCTGAGGACACAGAGCATGATATGACAGGGGAAATGAGCACTGCTCACATTTCACAAGGGTCTCAAGATTCCTGTATAACTCACACAGGGGACTTCCTTGGGGAAACTATTGGAAACGAGTTATTTAACTGTAGACAGTTCATTGGGCCACAGCATCACCACCACCACCATCACCACCACCACCACCATGATGGGTAGGTAGCTTGACATTTATTCTGATTCCTTCTATAACGGAAATAAAAACGGTAGCAAATTACTCAGTTTGGGCAGAAACTTGTATTGTCATTTTGCTATAGTTCAGAGTAGTTTTGTCTAACAGAGATGATAGTTATGGCAGGTAGTTACATAGGGATCTGTTTTGTTAACATCCAATAAAAGGGGTTTTTTAAGTTTTTCTGTTGAATAAATATGAAAACATTTAATAAAGTGTTTAAATTGTTCTGGAAAATGCTGTATTTACTTAACGTTAAAGAAGTCAACACAGTTGTCATGGTAGTGAGACCTTCAGTTTTTCTCCAATTTTTTTTCAAATTGATATGAAGGTCGGCTGTTCAGATAGATGATTGGTCTTGACTTCAGCTTTAGGGAGGTATATACTCCCTTCTAGTCTGCTATAAACAATGTTCTCTTTGATATTGTCCATTCTAATGTGCTTCTTTTACAGGCATATGGTAGATGATATGTTAAGTGCAGATGATGTCAGTTGCAGTAGTTCCCAAGTCAGTGCAAAATCAGAGAAAAACATGGCTGATTTTGACGGGGAAGAGTCTGGCTGCGAAGAAGAGCTTGTACAGATTAATTCACATGCTGAGCTAACGTCTCATCTTCAGCAGCACCTTCCTAACCTTGCCTCTATCTATCATGAACATCTTAGTCAAGGTAAGAGCAATAAAAAGAAAACAGAAGAACGTTGTACTCAAATTTATATTTGAATTTATTTTGAATTAGTCTCCAATAATGAAAATAATCAAATTATTTTAACCATACATGTGTATTTGCCCAAAGAAACCATGGTGCCTACTGAGATTTTACTACTTTTCCAAGAGTTTCATTTTTGTATCACGTTAGATATAGCTGTGTTTACCTTCTTCAAATATTTTTCCCCCATTTATGTTGGAGCTCTTAAAGGAAGTTAAAACAAATAAAGGCATTGAAGATCCCAGCAAATGTGTTTTTTTCTAATCAGTTATTACAGTAAAGAGGAATGTGGTACTGAAATGTAAGATTATTTTTTTTCTCTCTGAAACCTTATGCCATTTTTCTTTTGGTGGGTGGATCTTATTTTGATTCTGTACATTTGTCATCTTAAATGAATTAACCATAATGGGCTGTACAGAGGATAATTTTGGAAACATGAGTTAAAATATAACTTGATATCTTGGAGAACTTGCCTTAAAGGGCATTTTATGCTATTTCATCTTACACTGCCAAATCTTCTAGTTTACTTCAGGGTGCAATTTAAGATGCTACTAAAAGACTTCTCAAGAATTATATCATCTTTCCATATTCTATTGTGGCAGCTTTACTTTCTGTGTTATCCTTCTTTTATATATAATGGAGGGTATGGTTAGTGAAGGTTTGACTTTTTTCTTCACTGGTCTGGCAGAACCAAGTTTGCTGTCTTCCAGCAGACCGTAAAACCAGTACATATCTTTTCCTGAAACACAGTTGAGTAAAAAGTGTCTTTTTCCTTTAGGTTTAACGTTTCTTGTTGTGTGGAACAGAATTATAATTTCAGCCTGACATTGAAAATTGGAAAGGATTTTTCTTCTACACTGGAGTTGAATAAACCACTAAAACTTTGTAGTTAAAACATGCTGTAAATCAGCATATTTTTTCAATATTTTCCATAGATATTACACATCTTACTGAGGATCCAAATTGTTGTTTGAACACGAGGCCTTCAGTTCAGGTTATTTTTGACACCCCTAGTTTTGCACGTGCAAATAATTACAGTGTTCTGCACGCAATCTAAATTTTCTCCTTGACTTTGCTGTTACATGAAAATAGTATCAAACAGTAGATAAATGAATGGTGCCAGCTGTGACCACACAGAAGAAGGAAAATGTCTATCAGTATTTATGAAAACATGATGAGTTTCTGAAATCATGCACTTTGATACTCTGTTGTATATAAAAAATGGTGTTTGTTTTTCTTTTTTGTTTAGTTAGATATAGGAGATCATGCAGGATGAGGGGAATTGATTGAAATGTGCTTCTTTCTTGCTTTCCACCCATGGCAGTTATAAAGATACCTCCCTTTGGACCACAACACTACAGAAAGACTTAAGAAATACTTTAATTACACTATGAATTAAATCTAATGTAATTAAACAAGAATGGCACCTGCTTCTGCAGTTCTTAAGTGCTGTTTTTATTGTACTTTGCCATTAGACAAAAACAGTGTAAATATTGGCTTAACTGTCCTATGGACTTCTTGTACGGTCATAACGTTTTGTCTTCTTTTAAGAACCCATATGTGGAAAAAGACTGTGATTCCAATGGTGTTGTATGCACTTTAAAATAACCAAGTTTACAGATAAAGCATGTTGTTGTTCATGCACTTAGGGGAATAATGTTCAGATTAGATAGTTCCTTTTATTTATTCAATAACGGTCTTTATATTTTGTTCAGGACCAGCAGTTCATAAACATCAATATAATAGCAATGCGGTGACGGACATTAATTTGGATAATGTTTGTAAGAAAGGAAATACCCTTTTGTGGGATCTGGTCCAGGATGAAGATGCAGTAAGTTGAATACCAGAAAATAATATCTTTTTTAAAGAAAATAAATATATACTATTCAGTGACCTTTCTTTCTACTTGCTGTAGATTCATCTCTCTGAAGGGTTAATAAATGAAGCAGAGAAGCTGCTCTGTTCTTTAGTGTGCTGGTTCACTGACAGACAGATTCGAATGAGATTTATTGAAGGCTGCTTAGAAAATTTAGCAAACAACAGGTAACTTAAATCATAAATTATCTGTTTTTACATTTATCTATTTTTGCAACGTATAGGAAATCCAAGTTGACTATAACAGTTATTTAACTTTACAGGAAGGCAAGTCAAACCAGACAAACGCAAAAGTATAAAAGTAGTTTCCAAGGTGTTATGGATGTATCTGATGTTCCATTTTTCTATTCTATCAGTATCCTGAATTTCTCATCTTGTTGCATTTGTTCTTCCTTCTGCCAGAGGTTACTGCCTTCCTGCCAGTTGGTAAAATTGGGTCTACATCTTAGCCAGTTGAGTGCAAGGTCAGGTGCCTTAGTATAAGCATTTTGAATTGAATATTTAGATTTTACATGCAAGTGGCTGAGGAACAGGCTCATTCTTTTCCACCAAGTCTGTTGTGGGGTCTAATTTCTGTGAAGAAGCAGTTGGAGGTTGAAGTAATACCTTGACCTCAGGTAACTTGTTTTAATGCTGGCCAAAGCTGTGAGATTGCAAAGTTTGAAGACTGGCAAAAGTGGAATTTATTTTGTTGATGCAACCAGTCAACTGCTGGACATCACCTGCAGTATTATGTTACCTTTTTGCTAAGAACTGTATTTGTGAGATGAGTTACAAGTATACTGAAATACTAATTAGTAAAAGAAATGTGAAGATATTTATCAGTGATACGAAAGTTCGGTTAGTTATATGCAGTTTATGCGCTTCTTGAGTTTTCCTAGTAGTTATTTTACAGTACACATCTACTTGTGTCTATAGAGTTTGAGGCGGACTTATTTCTGCTGTCATCTGTTTGTAGAAAAAAAATACTAATTTTGCGGAAATTTCAAAAGATAAGTACTACAAAACTCAAAAATAAGAATTTCTCTTTTGAAACGTAAACAATTTTTAATAAGAAAAATGTATACTGTTTTGTATACAGTGTGTCCAAGGTATTGCATGTAAAGAATTTGAGGTATATCTAGTTCAGATTCAGAAAACTAATTGGCTGACATGATGGTAAAATTCACACAGTTATTTCCAGTGCTTTCAGTTAGCTTGTTTGCTCCCTGAACCCAAGCTTCTCAAGGTAGTTTTAAAATTGACTATTTTAATTTTGTAACAATCATATATTGTCATCATTTCTCTCTTTCTCCTTTAGATCAGTAGTAGTTTCACTTCGTCTTCTTCCAAAGCTCTTTGGTACATTTCAGCAGTTTGGGAGCAGTTATGATACACACTGGATAACAATGTAAGTAGCACCCTGTCCCCAGCAGACTAAACGAAGAGAAGTGATGGCATGTAGGGACTGCTGCAAGACTTGCTACTTCAGTGTGGTCCAAATTAATAATGACCTAAGGTTATCATCTGTCTGTTGTCTGGCCTAGTTACATGAGCTTGTCTAATCACTCAGGCCTAGATTTCTTCATAATACACACTACTGTCATAACTGAGATGATGTGTTTGTTTTTTTTTTTTTAAACACACACCCGCCCCCTGCTTTTAAATCCCAAATGACTTGCAAACAGGACTAGACATCCAGTAATAGTATATTGTAAAAGGTTGTAATATCTTGATGTTATGTCATTCTGTTCTGATTGTAGATTCAATGCTTCTCAGTAATAAAAAATTTGGTTTATAAGAAAACCTTTGAAATGTGAAATTATATCGTATAGCATTCTGTACTAGAACAAACTATATAACTAGCTGATCTAACTGTAGAGAACTGACTACTGGAGTTTCTGGGAAAGATTACAGCAATTTTCAGCAATTTTTGTTGGCCTTTTTGACATGACATTTAAATATATTCCCAGTTCTGAGTTTTGGTTTAGACTTTTTCTGAATTAGGGCCTTTAGGAAAAGTTTTCCTGGTCTCAAAGGGGAGTGTTCTGTCAGTCCTATGCCTGAAAATAACAACATTGTGGAGCCTTATGGATGACAAGGAAGAAGAGAGTACTGTACTGGAAAATACTCCTGAATTCATGGTAGATGGAAAATTGAATATTTGCTGTGGTTTAGATGTCTAATTTCTGTAGTTTTTCTGATCTTTTTAAGCAAATCGTAATACTTTCTGCCCTTTAAATTGACACAGGTGGGCAGAGAAGGAACTTAATATGATGAAACTTTTCTTTGATAATTTGGTACACTACATTCAGGCAGTCAGGGAAGGACGACATAAACATGCATTGTAAGTACACAACTGACTTTGAGTGATGTTTTATGTTTTTAAACATTTCTGCTCTGCTTCTGGTGCTTCTGATGTGTTCTTACAAGTAAATACTTTCTATAGGGACATTACATGCTTAGGGAGACAAAGGTCTGTAAAAACAATAACACTTTAAATAGCTTTCTTTTCCTTAAAAAACCCATGCAGCTACTTTCCCGTCATTTCTGTTAGACGTTATGTTGAATATTTGTTTACAAATAAAACACAAAGATTTTATATATTCAAATCAATCTAAAGTGATTTCCTATAATAAAATTATTCAGATGTTTTAGTTGTAAAATCTGTTACCTTTGCAGTAGTTTTTTTCTGTTTAACACATTCATCCGCACTTTCCAATCTGTATGATTAAAATTAGGTGTATATACACAAGTGATACAATTCCTAGCTTCTGGATCCCAGGGGAATAGACTATTCTGGTTTTGACAGATGTCAAAGTCAGTGTATAAATATGAGCTTCCACAATTGAAAAATGTTGCTATTTGTGGGTGAAATTTTTACTTCATCACACACCTTTTTATTGGACATTGCTCTAGTGAGAAATTACTTCAAAAGCTGTTGGAAAGTGGGATGAATTGCTTTAAATTCAGGCCAAACAATGCGTTGTTCTGCTCCTTGGACCATTAAGCTTTTACCTTATAAATAGCAATAAAGTTAATATTTTTATGTATGTTATGAAAATATTTTTATTAAAAGTATGTATCAGCTGGAGTCGGAAATTCAGTGTAGAAATAGCAGCATTTTACAAGTTAGGGAAAGAATTAAGGTCAGGTCCTGCAAGGTGCTAATGACAAAGTGCTGCACTTGAATTGGACTGTACGCCAAAGCCCCCCACTTACATTCCTCCAAAACCAACAAAAAAAGAACTGTACCTTGTAATGACTAGTGTGTCATTCCACTTGTTTGGTGTGGTTCTGTAATGTGAACAACTGGACTATAGACTATATACTGAACTAGAAGTTCAGAAAGAAACTTATAAGAAGAAAATTATTTATGCTTTTAAGAGGTATGTGTATGAGTGGGGAAAAAAGTTATGACAATAAACAATTAAATAAACTTCTGGTTTTGTACAAATTTAAATTTTAGATACAGCCATAGTGCAGAAGTTCAGGTTCGTCTTCAATTCCTGACATGTGTGTTTTCAACGCTAGGATCACCAGATCATTTCAGTAAGTATTTGAGGTTACCTTATCAGAGAGGCACCTCATAGTAAGGCTCACATAATTCTTAATAATCAATATTGACTTAAATAAATATATTTTAAACAGATACAGTTTTAAATAATTTCATACTGTTTCAAAAGAAGATTTTTTGACGAAAGCACAGAACCAACATTGGAGTTTAGATTCTATTGCAATTCTGTGAGAAAAAAAATTTATGTTCTCTGTGCTTCAGTTTCTCTAGATACTAGGATTGTAGTAATTACTGAAGTGAAGATAATGTATTCTGGTTTTGTGGTTTTGGTTCATGTCCATAATGTTCCCAGAGATCTCTTACTGGTGTGCACTGTAAATAAGTTGTGATACCCAACAGGAACATTTCTCCATATTTTAATACTGTCAGAAATTGCTTTACACTCCCTGTAGGGTCTTTTGCAGAAGTGGTACTCTGTATGATAGTTGATCTGTACAGAGGTTTAAAAATAGAAATTTTTTGGTGTGGCTGATGGAATTTGAAGTTAAACATAACTTTCTGTTGCTTTAGTAACCCTTGCTGACTTTCCCTTCCATAAATTGTTTTGGCCACTCTCTTCTTGAGCCCTTGTAAACTAATAGCCTTCAGTGTTGTCTCAGTATCAGCTCTATATGGAGTTTCACTTGACTGTATATTGAGGGCATTTGTTAAAATGACTGAAGGGAGGAGTCATTTGGGTAGTCTCATTATAGGTAGTGAAAGTTGGTGCACGATGCATGGCTCGTCCCTCTGCTCATTAGAGTAGAGTACAGGAAGGAAGGGAGAGTATCTGTAGCCAAGAGGAAAAAAACTTGTAATGCTGTATTTGCTATTGTTGATAGAATAGCCACAGTTCTTTTTAAAGACATTTGTTTGGATCGCAGATTTTATATGCCAACTAAGAAAATAAACCTACAGTTTTCTTGAAAGGAGTAACAGTGAAATAGTTGCAGAGACACTGTTTTCAGCCACAGTCTCAATATCCAGCTCAAAGCTGTACTCTAGGTTGTGTCCAGTAATTACTTGTGAACTGAGAAACAACCTGCGGTTTGGTACGAGATCTCAGGTCAGCCCACGCTACGCATTGGTTTAGTGACAACTGACAGCACTAATGACCAAAAACTGTAGCTGATCGCCAGCTCTGAAAGTGGAAAAGTATGACAATCTATTTTGATTTTTTCTGTATGTGTTCTTGGGATTTGTAGAATATTGCTACATATTTGATGTTATAAAGGAGTAGTTAAAAATACTTTGCTAATTTTAGGGTTGAGTTTAGAACAAGTGGACATACTGTGGCACTGCTTAGTAGAAGATTCTGAATGTTATGATGATGCACTACACTGGTTTTTAAACCAAGTACGAAGTAAAGATCAGCATGCTATGGGCATGGAGACGTACAAACATCTTTTTTTGGAAAAGGTATGTAGAGAGCTAATTGCAACCTTATTAATTCCAATAAAAGTGTTTCTTTCCATATCAGCACTATTTAACGTATTTAAAAGTGTTTCTATGAAGTGTGTGTTCAGGAGTCTGGGAGGGCCCCATTGTCATGCAATGATTTTTCTGTGCTTGGAGGGAAGAGGAGAAGGAATTAACATGAATTATTTTCGCACTGGTATTTACTTGAGTGTTTCTTTTCAGGTGGCCTGTGTGTTGTATTCAAAGTTACATAGTTCTTCCTTTCAATTTGAAAAAAAGGCCACCCAAAACTGTAATTTCATTTATAATAGATAGCCACCTGACTTAAAAAATGACTTTTCTTCTTTATGGGAAGGGTGTATAAATTTCATTCATACATCCACTGAAAATATGAATATGCAGCAGTAGAGCTTTTTGCAAGGTGTCCCATGCATTTCAACAGATGATGTTACAAAAATGTTAGATTGTGCAATAATTAACGTAGTCTAGTTCTTTTTCAAGGTTACAGTTTTTGTCTAGTTTTGTAAGCATGCGAGTGTTTTGAATGAACACGTCATGTATGCTAACAGCTTGTCCTGCTGTTAAGTTCAGCAGCTAATGATACAGTAGTAATTTTTGTTCCCCCTGCACTGCTACAGTCCAAATCAGTGGTAGAGAAAGGAGGTTTGTTGAAGCCAATTATAGGTGAGGGTTTTTTGTATTGTATATAAAATTCAGAGAGTGTGATCTTTTGCAAGCATATATTTTAATTGATCTACTAAATTGGAATATGATTGGTAGTAACGACATTTTTCTGTGCTAATGCAATAAATACCTTGTAATTGTTATCCATTCCCTCACTGAATTGTTTTTCTCCGTACTAAAATGTATTTATTTTATTTAGATGCCACAATTAAAACCTGAAACTATTAGTATGACTGGCTTAAACCTCTTCCAGCATTTGTGTAATTTGGCTCGATTGGCTACTAGTGCATATGATGGAGGCTCAAACTCAGAGGTAAGACTAGATTCTGTGTTTTTCTTCTTTCTGAGGGAAAGGGAAAGCTGAACTACTTATCTGTAACAGCATATCACTTGAAGACTTACTGGCTTGAATATTGTTTACTGGTTAGAGATAGTAATGCCACAGCCCATAGTGGTGGGGTCTGTACAGATTTTTGCCTTGAGGAGAGCCCTGGAAGCTCAGAACTCAAAAGTTCCAAATGTGGGACTGAAATGGAAATAAAAAGAGCCCAATGATCCTGACCTTCCCTCATGACTTTGAGCATCTGTGGATTTTGTCTCTAGAGGTAAGAGGCAGGAAGCCACAAAGAAAATGACACCTGTTGCCTGTGTATCTTTATGCAGTTTATTATATTCTTAGCGTAACTGAACTGTATTCACTATTGTGTATAAAGAATGGGTTTGTAACATTTGCTTTTCTAAGTAAGATTCAGACGAGATTCTGCTAGACATTTAAGTCTGACTAGAAATCTGTTGTAAAATATATCTCAGTTACATATGTTGTGCTTTAGAATTTTTTCTTCTGTAGTTTTTTATACAGAGAAACTATCTTAGAAATAAGATCATATGTAGGATTTTTTTTGTGAATTGAGTTGAGGCAATTTTTAATTAAAATTTCTATTCTTGCAGTGAATACCAATAATAGATAATAGTTATTGTTTTAAGGCTTCATTTAAAAGTATTCCTGTTCATCAAAATAGAAAATTCACTCTTTTGAATTTAACCAGTTCTCCTTGTGTTTCAAAGTATGAAGATATTTCTGTGAATGTTAGGATTCTCTAGTAATTGATGTGTGCAGTGATGAGAGCCCAAGCAGAGTTAAAATAGAGATGTTTTTAGTAATTTCATCAAGAGTCAAATAAAATGTCCAAGTCAGAAAAGCATCACTCCCAGTAAAATAATGAGGCAATGTTTTGTTTGTGTGTTTGTTTTCCTTTTGTTAAAACAGTTGTGTGGCATGGACCAGTTCTGGGGCATTGCTTTAAGAGCACAGTCTGGTGACGTCAGTCGAGCAGCTATCCAGTACATCAATTCTTATTATATCAATGGTATGAATTTTCATTTTTATTTTTGTTTTCTGTTTAAAATGTTGTAAAGAATATCTAGTGTTATTCTCTTTTTTATTCTTTGTATTCAAATGTGTAGTCTCAAAGCTGGACTTAATTGATTTACTTTAACTGATGTTACAGGTAAAACTGGTCTTGAAAAAGAACAGGAATTTATTAGCAAGTGCATGGAGAGTCTGATGATAGCTTCTAGTAACCTTGAGCAGGACTCTCATTCAAGTCTGACCATTATTGAAAGAGGACTCTTAATGCTGAAGACACACCTGGAGGCTTTTAGGAGAAGGTAAATAGTTCCATTGATATATTTGGATGCGGAATTTATTTCCATTCCTCTCACTGTAATAATGAATGAGTTATGAGTTATTATTAATTTAAGTAATAATTTCTTTGTTTTTCTTCCTGTAAAGTAAGGGCAGTGGTGGATAATTTTGAAAGGTAATATACAAGGTTTAAACAGTTACAAGAGTTGGCTCTTCTCCTTGTATAAAGAAGTATGGATATGGTTCATGTTTCTCCATCCCTCACCAAAGAAACTATTTCAAAGTTATTTTAGTTGTGTTTGAAAAATAGTGAGAATATCAATAACTTCCTCTTATTTTGAAGAAACAGTGAATGAAGGTGCAAGTTTTATCTTTCCTCTCATTGTTTATAGAACATTTGTGTTAAATAGATTTTGACAAAAATACTTTTCCAATGTTTTTACCTGCTTCTTAAGGTTTGCATATCATCTGAGACAGTGGCAGATTGAAGGCACTGGAATCAGCAGTCACTTGAAAGCCCTGAGTGACAAACAGTCACTGCCACTAAGAATTGTGTGTCAGCCAGCTGGACTTCCTGACAAGGTAGTTAAAAGCCCTTTTACAAGTACATCTTACGTTGTTGAATTTCAGTAAGTCCACTCTGCACTTTCAAAAATTAAATGTGTGTTTTCTTTCAGATGACTATAGAAATGTACCCTAGTGATCAGGTGGCCGATCTACGAGCAGAAGTCACCCATTGGTACGAAAATTTACAGAAGGAGCAGATAAATCAACAAGCACAGCTTCAGGAGTTTGGCCAAAGCAGTCGCAAAGGGGATTTCCCTGGTAAGCTATAGTACTCATACCTGTATTTTTTGCCCTTAAAAGGGTTCATCCATTTAGAGCTTAAAAGATTATGGTCTTTTTCTTCCTCAGGTATCCTAACTAAGCAAGCATTATGATTTATTTTCTTCTAGCTGTAGTTATAGTTAGCATCACCCTTACTTCTAATTAATAGCATTGTTTCTTAAGTGCTACCATTCATTTGAAATAGCAAAGAAAATACAGATCTACCAAAGGTCCTTAGATCTAGCCAAGCTCCGAGTCCCAATAGACTTTCCCTGACATGATTTTTCTTCTCATTACTGTTTTAATTAATTATGTTGTTTTCTGTAATTTGGAGACTGTTAGAGAGAACCTTATTCTGTATTTTGTGAAATTCATACATTTCTGGCTCTGCCATTGTTTGAGAATTTGAAGTCATAATTCAAATTCATAATTTATACTCTACGTATATGTATTCCAGTCAGGTGTAAGATTTCCCTCACTCCTGAGAACAGCTTTTTAATTTATGATCATCCTGTAGCAAAAATGATCATTCATCCTCTTTTGATGCTCTTAATTTGGAATGTCACCTTGCTTCTGAGATGGTCATTGCTCGCTTACAGTGTGATGAATATGCATCCTGTTGTTGTTCCCTTTCTGTGTGTATTTTTGAGAGAATGGAAATTTCTGCTTTATCCTTTAGGAGGAGGACATTTTCTAATCCTACTGATGCTATATATGATAGCACTTATCGATTGTTGCTGTTCAAAATGTTATTGTTTTCTGAATTATCTTCTCGTCAATGTTTTCTTGTTTTCTTTCTTTCTTTCTCATTATGAGCAAGAGCATATAATGCATATTATCTCAACAAATTCTGTCCATGAACACTTTTTTCCAACACCACTAACCACTAGTATATGTGTAAACATGAATCTGACTTTCTTTTCATAGTTTAACAACTTTTTTAAAAAATGTTTTAATGAGACACAGTAAACCAGACTGAATTTTAGACATCTTACTTTCTTTGTGAAATCCTTTTCCAGTGACTCATCAGAAGCAGTTTTAGTGAAGAAGCTGTCTTGTTTTCACCAAGTGTAGCCACATAGCAAAAAATTTAATTTTTGTTTTAGCTGGGATTTTAGAAAGATGCGATTAAGAAAATTCAGAATTGCAGTCCCACAGCAGCTGCAGTTCAGTCGTGTTACATATATTTACCTGGGGGGGGAGGGTGGTGCGGAGGGGAGGAGGAGAAGGGGGTCTGCCATCAAAAAAAAATACTAGGGTATAGTAAATATAAATATAAAATAAACTTTAGTTTATTGTATTAACCAGTTTTCATAAGGAAATTGCATTAAATTTTTGCCTCGTTTTAATTGCTGCTGAAGGGTGTACCATTAAAAATAAGTCTTAGCACTTTCATTAGAAAATGGAACTATGATTGCAGAAATGTATTGAAATAATGTTTTTATCCTAGGTGGCCTCATGGGACCTGTGAGAATGATTTCATCTGGGCATGAACTGACAACTGATTATGATGAAAAGACACTTCACGAATTGGGTTTTAAGGATATGCAGGTATTACCAGCATATAGATAGCAGTCACTGAAAAAGATTGCTTGATATGTTGCTTTTGTCTTGTGCAGCTGATACATGTGTGCTGGTGGAAGGTATATTTTTCTTTGGGAGCGTTCTACAGTTTTCTGAAACGAGCTGTTTCACGCTATCCAATATGCTTCTCCTGTAAGCTCAAACTAATACTGTCAGTCCTTGCTGCTGTTGTCAGTCTTTAAAATAATTAACTTTAAAAACCTAATTCTAGTTATGTTAGTAGATGTGAAAACTCAAGGTGTGAAGGAAAATTTTCAATTTTTTTCATTCATCAAGGAAAACTAGACCAATGAAAACAAAATCAAGAATCAGCATTTTGTCTGAATTGTTGAACTCACATTATTTCCATGGTAGCAGTGACTAACTCTCTCCTTTCATGGGTTAAAGCTGAAGCATTTTTTAATGCTTATTTGTATTTTTTTATTTTGATTCGGAGTTCCTGTTAGTGGTCTACTCTTAAGTTTGCTGAAGTCTACAGTATGGAAAAGCCTAATTCAATTTGTGTAAGGGTGAATGACATCATGACTGTTTTAGGGAGGTGGGACTGTAACAAAACTTAGCAGCAGATGATCATATATGTTTTTTCCATCTAAAGGAAAACAAAACTCCTACCACGCACCTTCAGGGATCTGCTAACATACTTTTAGAAAGATTATCGCTGGCTGATATGCTTATGTGTACCATTGCTGGCTCTTAACAGTTGACTCTTACGGTTCCAAATGGAATGATCTGTTGGACTGCATCTTTGATTGTTCATTAGTTCCTTTTGATAAATGAATTGGGTTAAATCAAAAGCAAAACCAGATTTTTAAATAATTTTTTCTTGTTAACGTAGGTCATTTTACAGAATTGAACTATAGTGCAGTCAGATGAGTTCTTACATTTGCAGAACTTGAAGAAGCAGTAACATTCAGTTTGAATCAATAAATGGAGGTGGTAACTAGTCAGCAGGAGCAGTTCATCTAAAAATGGCTTTCCACAATGTGGTTATGCCAGTATAACAAATGTCTGCTTTTCCACCTGCAGTGTTGTTTGTGTTGCTACCCCCTCACTAGCATTCTTCCAGTCCTTTGAGCCAATTTGTCTCATTTTTCCCCTGGATTAGTTTTTGTGCCATTTCATTAATGTACTGAGAAGTCAGACCAGTATTAGAGTCTCCCCAGCCTTAATGGCAAAATAAGGGATGACGGACAAGGAAACAGGACTATCTGCTGTAGCAACAGCAAACAGCGTATGCAGCTGCACCGTGAACGCCTTAAGTGAAAGCCAAACCAAGCTTTAATTATGGCAGTTGCTCAAAATGTTGCTCAGGAAAGATTTGACGACAAAGATATTGATGTATCTGTAAGTTCTTAATTCTGATCCTGTTGAAAACATTCCGTGGTTTTAGCATACACATTTTTAAAATAGTCTCTGTCCTCCTTGTTGTTTCTCTCTATTTCTAGATGGTGTTTGTATCCCTGGGTGCGCCAAGGAGAGAACGTAAAGGTGAAGGTGTTCAGCTTCCAGCATCTTGCCTACCTCCTCCTCAGAAGGACAACATTCCGATGCTTTTACTCCTGCAAGAACCTCATCTTACCACCCTTTTTGATTTATTAGAGATGCTTGCCTCTTTTAAGCCTCCTTCTGGAGAAGTGGCCATGGAAGATAGTGAGGTAATTTAGAGTATTTTTTTTAGAATAATTACATTTAAGTCTTATTTAATTGGATCTAGTAGGTCTAGCCTACTTCTTGTGTAGTCTGTCCAATTGGTAGATATGTTTATTGTCTGTATATTCACATTTCATGTATGGTATAACCATTATCATGATTTTTCTGATTTTCTTAACAATATTGTTCTGATATATTTTAAATGTGTTAAATATTGTAGAAGCTATAAAAAAGTAATTCTTAAGAAAGAATATTGATTAATCACCACATCTATTTATTTAATAATGGGAATTGGCTTGAAGAAAGTTCTGTAAAGGTTTTATTGCAAAAACTCAAGTTTTATGAATTATATGCCATCATTAGCATGTGGGAAATTAAATAACTACTAGTATATTTAAAACAGTAGTTTAAGTTTTATTTGCACTCAAATATTTCAAAATGTGTGATAATGGAACTTAGTTTCTTGCAGGTTCAGTGAGACTTCAACTATCATGTTCTATTTATGGATTTGCATTAGATAAGAAACATCTTATTAATCAAGAATAAATACATTTTTTTACTTTGAAATCTTATTTTCACAATGAAATTCACAATAAGAAAGGTTGTTCTATGGTTTGTCAGAGTGCAAGGTGTGAAGAACTCCATCTCCATGCAGAAAACTTATCCAGACGTGTTTGGGAACTGTTAATGCTTCTGCCAACGTGCCCTAATATGTTGCAGGCATTCCAGAATATTTCAGATGAGCAGGTAAACAAAGAATGTTTGGTTTATGTGTTTATCTTTATTATACATGGTTGTTTTAGTGTCTAGTGTTTTAGTTGAAATTTACCCAAAGAGGGATGCTAAATAGTAAGTCTGCTGAGACACAGGTAAACCTAATAAACAAACCTAGTAATTCTTATAAAATTAAACTACACAGAGATGTCAGTTTAGTTCCCCGAATTTTATTTTTGTGATTTTTAAAAAAATAATATTGAATAAATGGATAGTCAATACTAATTATCACAATCTTTTGGTTTGAATTGAAGCATCAGTTTCTTCATAAGAAGCCCTGCTTTAACATTATGACTGTTGTGATAGCAATCCTTTTGTACTCTATATTCTATATATTCTATATTTATATATTTTTATATATATAGGATATAATTGTATTATGCATATAATGCATATAATATAATTATATTCTAGAATTTCAAAACATAGGTATTTACTTAGTCTTTTTTTTCCCTATAGATGTAATTTTTGCCTCTCTTAAAAGTTGTTGAAACTACGTTATTATAGTTTTTAGATATTATGGTTCTTTATGGACACGTGCATCAAAATTTTGGTGAAAATTATAATGTAGAGTATAACATTTGGCTTCCTCTACTTTAAAATGGTGTGTACATTAGCTTATAATAATGTTGGATGTTTACTCAAATTTCATCACTGAATTCACATTATTCAAAATTTTTTTAATCATATGTAGAAATATGCTTGAAAATGTCTAATTTCAAGTAATAGATGAAAATAAAAACCAAATAATTTTTCCATGCCACTTCAAAAATTCTCTCCTTGCAATTTTAGATAGATCAGGATTGCATATAATTGTGTTAATTGCTTTCTGTCTTTTCTGTCTTTTAAGAGTAATGATGGCTTTAGCTGGAAGGATCTTCTGCGAATAAAAAGTGCCCATAAACTTCTGTATGCCCTGGAAATTATTGAAGCTTTAGGAAAGCCCAATAGGAGAATAAGACGTGAATCTACGGTAATAGAGTTCCTTGCACAGAATATATGTTTTTCTCTCTGAACCAATGTGTATATTGATGAGTTATTTTATAGTATTTTAATTCTTTAACTGTTTTTACAATGAATTGTTCTTGTTTATCTTTAGGGAAGTTATAGCGATCTCTACCCAGATTCAGATGATTCCAGTGAAGATCAAATAGAAAATAGTAAAAACACATGGAGCTGCAAGGTTTGATTTTCCTACAGCATTCTGTGATACCTAATATAGTTTTTCAAAAAGGGTATAAAATGAAAACCATTTTAAAACACTTTAAATAGAAAGGTTTTGGTCTCAAAATTAGTTATAATGTTTTAAAGTTTTCTTTGTTATTTGGCCTGTAAATTTATCATAGTTGTGTACAGCTATTTCTTTTGTTTTCCATAAAATACCCAGCTGAATAGTTAATAAAATTTTTTTTAAAAATTATTTATAAAGCTTAGATTGGTATCTAACTGAACTTAGCGTTATGTCTGTATTTGCTTTTTCTCACATTGGTTCCATAATATACTTACAGTTTGTTGCTGCTGGAGGGCTCCAACAGTTACTAGAAATTTTCAATTCTGGAATCTTAGAGCCTAAAGAACAGGAATCATGGACTGTGGTAAGTGTTTATTCACCCTTTTTTCTCCAGAATAACATAGCTGTCATTTGTAAAGACTTCATTACTTTCAGCCTTTGTTATGGTTACTTTCTGTAGTAAGCAAAATAAATTAATTCTATAATTGAAACCACCAGAGTCTGTGCAACTGCATCTTTTTATTGAATATTTTATGTTCCTGCAATAGGATATTTTCTTTTCAAAAAAATCTTCAGAGTTCCGCTTTTTATATTTTGGAACCACCCTTTGTATTTTTCTATGTATTTTTGGTTTAATTTTTTGTCTAGTTTTAATCAAAAGCCTAGTTTGTAGAACATAAAATTGTAGATCATGGGAATATGTTGGAGGAAAAAAAAACAATTTGGGTTCTATTTTTAGGAATGATTGCAACTGCATTGCATATTACATTATTTTTTTTAAAAGTCAAAATTTGCCAAACAAGGAGATACTTTATTGTTTCCTTTTTTCTGCTTGTTCTAGGGGAGGTTGTTATTTGGAAGCTTTTATTATAGTCTGGTTTTAAAAACAGTAATCTGTTAATTATCTTCCCCTCTGAAGAAGCCAAGAAATACTATTTTCCCTGGTTAGCATTGAGGCAAAAGTGGTAGCACACTGTGGCTATGGTGTTACTAAAGCCATTTTTCAATAATCAACATTACTAGTAGTTGTTCTTATATAATGTCTTTTTTCATCATTATTCTACTATTAGTTTGAGCTAAACTCACATCATAATGAAAACTTTTTTAATTAGAATTAATTTTTCTCTTTTATTATCAATTCTGACATTTGATTAAAAAACCACTATTGAAATATCCCATACTCTGAGTCATATATACATAAACAGAAGTAAATGAACAAGCATACACATTTATGTGTAAAACTGATGATGGTTACTGAAATGTTAAAAAGGCGGCAGGTAGACTTTTTATTAAAAGCTCGATAGTTTTTAACTAATTTTGATATATTTGTTCTGAAATTATTTCAATATTTGCAACAAGTTGTCCTTCTCTCTATTCAGTATATAAACAAAAGTTTGTATGATTGCTTTTATTGGCCTGTCCAGAAAGTATGCACAACACTGTGAAAATAGTGACAGATTCTTTAACTAAGTGCCTTAGCAGAGCGTCCTGACTTATACATGCATAGGTGCCAGGTAGCTGACCTGCTTCACATCTTGCTGTGACACGGTGCTCTATTTTTGTTATTTTTACTCTTATAATGCCCCTTCTGTTGGTGGAGCTGAGCAGGTGCTACACTTGGCCATAACCACACAGCTGAGAGCCATGAAAACTGATCTCAAGAGTTACTAAGTGGATCAGTGGTTTTTATCTCACAAGGGATGTTAAAATAGAAAATGGTTTTTTTGAAGTAGTATCTATTGTCTCTGCATGGTTAAATATATTCAAATTGAAAACATTTCTGTATATCGTGCTTTATAGCCTGTGCTGTAGTTGAATACAATGCAGGAAAGGCTCTTAACTCCTGAACCGTTTCCTCTATGTTATATAGAATGCCATGAGTGTACCTGTTAATAGGACTAGATTGTGAAAATATTTTCATTATAAGAAATAACTTTTTTTTTTTTAATACCCTCTCTCTTTAGTGTCTATTCTGGTCAGGTTTTGCCAGTTAGTTCTAGCTGTTTATACCTTACTTAAGCTTTTCATTTCAAATTCCCTAATAGGCATTAGAACTATTTGTAAAATAAATCCCTGAAACAATAAAATTTAATTTTCTTCTTATTCACAGTGGCAGCTGGACTGTCTTGCTTGCTTGCTGAAGCTGATATGCCAGTTTGCAGTTGATCCTTCAGATCTGGATTTAGCTTACCATGATGTTTTTGCCTGGTCGGGTGTAGCGGAGAGTCACAGAAAAAGAACGTGGCCAGGCAAATCAAGGAAGACCACAAGTGACCATGCAAAGGGCCTTCATATACCTCGTTTAACAGAGGTAAGAGACAAACAGTGTATCCGTTCTGTGAACTTTTGAAAAATTACTCCTTCCTTGTGTGAAGCCTTTATTTTTGTAATAATGTAGTGGAAAAGTTACTAATATTAATCTATATCCTACATGTTATTCACCTCCAAAAAGTATTTTCATTGCTTTAAACCTGGCAGTTTTAAAAGCTGGAATCAAAATGTTTTTTGGTGATTGGTGAGCATGTGAATTGGGAGTTTCGGAATTCCAGTGCTTTATCCCTATTTCTTAGATTTTGTTTCCCAAATTAATTACTCCTTTTCTTTATGGTAAGTTGTTATATGGGCTCACTAAACCCACTTCAGATTCCTTTAGTAAGCGCTAAAATAACTTACTCTACTAAGGATATCTGAGTGAGTGTATGGTAAACTTACCTAAACTTGTAAACCTTCCTACCAGATTCCTGCATGCTAATGTCCTAATGTAGGCCAAGTAAATGTAGGATTTTGGCATCAGAGATACAAATTGGTTGCTTTTGGGCACAGGACCAGCTGTGATTGTCAGAAAGTGTCGATCTGAGCTGTGAGATGGAGCCAGACTTCCCATTTGTCATTGTTATACATGGAAAGACCTTAACTATTCTTTAAGTATTAGGTATTTTTAACAAAACAGATCCTTAAATTGCCAAAGCTACTATGGTACAGGGAAATTGTCAAATTTACTAAGTTTTTCAACGTTGGCTGTGTGTAAATGCTGCTACCAGTCTCTATAACTGGTTTTAAATTTTTAATTGTCACTAATGAATATTTTTTTATTGCAGTGGATTTGCTATCTAAATATTTTAAAAGACTTTCTTCAAACTTTGATTTGAAAATTCTGTGTAGCCTGTCAGGTTCTCTAACAATGAATAATTTAAGTGAATGTATAGTCAATAAAATGTGTTGATCACAGAGGCAAAATTGACATATCCAGCCTCATCCTCAACCCTCTCTCCTCAAGCCTAAGATTTTTTAAAAGAAGTGAACAGTCCATGCTTTTAGTAGTAAAACTGTGTTTTGACCAAAAGGATTGAATAAACGGTTGATTTTTCTATTCAGATAAAATGTCTTTCTTAAAGAAATAAAATGAAATTTTTGCATCTAGACTTAGTCAATGAAACACGGGATTTTAGATCTGCTTTAATAAATAACAATATAAGTTTTAACTATGGAGATACGATGATTTGTCATTTGCTCTTCTTCCCTCTACACAGGTGGGTTTGTTTTAGATTCACACAGTGTGTATAATTTAAAAACAGATCAAAAAGCTTGTTGTTATATTAACTGTGTCTTTTTTTCTTTTGACTTCAATTTTTAAAGGTGTTTCTTGTACTTGTCCAGGGAACCAGTTTGATTCAGCGACTTATGTCAGTTGCTTATACATATGACAACTTGGCACCTAGGTACAATATCTTTCTGTTTTTATAATAAAGCTAATCAAGTGTGCACATTTTCATCTTTGCTTTCAATAAAGTAAATAGCTCTGTCAGTTGTAGTCCCCATTAATGCCTATAGACTTAAATTTCTGATATGGGTGTTAGACTTGCTTTTCTTAGTCACCCCTCTTAGTCACCTTAGAGAGGAGAGTGGTGAGAAGTCTCAGTGGTCATCAGAAAAATCAATGAACTACACGAATTGTCAGAAATGTTTTGTTGTTTGTTTTAAAGTGTGAAGTAAATAAGCATCATAGAATCCCTAGTTATTTAACCAATTGTTCTCTAGGGTATAAGACATGGAGCAACAAAACATATATGCTATGCTCTCATAAATTTTTATGCCAGAATTATTTCTTTGTTCTCTCTGTAGCAATTGACATTCTTGATTTCAAGGCAATATAAAGGAGAAATTAAAAGAAATTCACTTTTAAGCTGATTATTCATCTGCCGGTTTTGACTTACTTTTCCCATCCTAATAACATTAGCTTATTACTGCTGAAATCACCCTTATTGTTTTAGTGAGTGTGCGTGTACTGAAGGGAAAATTTTACCTTCCAAACCAGACTATTAGAGTTTTTTGTCCTTTTTGCCTCTTGTCCTGAGAAAAGCAATTCTGTGTAGAACTGCATCATGACAGAGTCGGACCGACGGTGGGGAGGACAGGTTTTTTGCTACATTTGGTGTTGTAGAATTACTTGATTCCAAGTAATGAATAGTGTGTTTTACCCTGTTTATAAAAGATTGTTAAAGACATTCAGAGCATTTCCAGTCAAGTCTGCAGGCATGCCTAACTTTAACCTCTAGTTGAGTTGCAGGAATAATTGTAAATATATACAGTATGGTTTTGGTTTCATAACCTTTTATTGCAATTTATAAAAGTATAAGTAAATAAATACAAACACTTGAAATTTGTCTCAAGTTTGCAAACATTTGTTCGAAGTGCAGTTCCCTGAAGAATACTAGCTTTCTTCTGTATGGGTCAGTTCTTAGTTCCGTTTTACGTCTCTTTTTTGGATTGAAAAAAAAGCGGTTGTGGGTATTTTTTCTTGATTTTTTTATCTCGTAGTTGGTAACGTTTGAAGATTTTCATAGTTTTATTGTTGCTATTTTTGAATACTGCAAGGAATTAATCCTTTTAAGATGAAAATTTTAGTTTTCTTAGTGGGTACTTAAGAGTAACTGTGTTGTTACTTGTGTGTAGTTGTATTTCTAAATGATAACCTGTTACATTCCGTGATAAAGTTAAAATGGCTTTATCATCTTCCTGTTCAGGGTGTTGAAAGCTCAGTCTGATCACAGATCAAGACATGAAGGTTAGTGCTGCAAAATACCTACATGTTATGAACTAATAGTAATGAAAACATACTAAAGATAACAATTTACATGTTTCTTTTATTCCAGCATTAGAATGCTATAAAATTGTGTTCCTTGGTAGTGTTAGGGCTGTTATAACCCAGGTGGGAATACACGGATATGCTTTCCTTTGCTGGAAATTGTTTTATATGAATTGAAATTTTGTACTGTAGCTTCACCCTTCATCTCCAGAAGAGGTGGTTTTGGTAGGAAAAACATCTGTATTCTTATCTAGGTTTATACATTGGCTTCAGTTTTACCACTTTGTTCTCCCCTGGGGCTGTTAATGTCTATGAACTCGAATTCTCAGTAAATGCTATGTATCACCTACTAAAGTCTTACTTTTAGCTGCTAAGAAGAGAGGAACAGATACATTAGCGAGTCCAGGAAATATTCATGTTACGACATGATGCAAGCCGTTAGCAAAGGACCAGCTCACTGCTTAAGAAGTAGAGATGTAGGAAAGGATTGTGCCCCAGAGTGGTAATACTTACAGAATCACAGAATGGTATGGGGTTGGAAGGGACCTCTGGAGATCATCTAGTCCAACCCCCCTGCCAAAGCAGGTCCTCCTAGAGCAGGTTGCACAGGAACGTGTCCAGGCAGGTTTTAAATGTCTCCAGGGAAGGAGACTCCACCACCTCTCTCGGCAGCCTGTTCCAGTGCTCTGCCACCCTCAAAGTAAGGAAGTTCCTCCCCATGTTTAGGTGGAACTTCCTATATTCAAGTTTGTGCCCATTTCCTCTTGAAAATAAGAAGTTCCACTTAAACATGAGGAGGAACTTCTTTATTTTGAGTAGAGTACTTCGAGTACTCTAATTTAATTGTCAGCAGTAGTACAATGGTCAGTATTTAGTAACCATATTAATAAAATTCTCAGTTTAGGTAGTTTCTTTGGTGCCAGTAAGGATTGAGTCATGTACGTTAGTATGACTGAAATAAATGTCATATATGCTAAAAGTGTGCAACTCTTCCACCTAAAAAGCCTCTTCTATTAGTTACAACGTGATTTACTCTTATTTTCTTTCAGTCACTCATTATTCAATGTGGCTCTTGGTGAGCTGGGCTCACTGCTGTTCCTTGGTGAAATCCAGTCTGGCGGACAGTGATCATTTGCAAGAGTGGCTGAAGAAACTTACCCTTCTTATTCCAGAGGTATGTTAAAGGAGAAGTTATTGCATCACTAATTAGTGCAGAATATGGAACAAGATTAATTTTGGTTTCAAGTTACCATTAAATTGAAAACATGTCGTTTCCTGCTAAAACTAGGCAGGATCTGACTCGAGTTACTTGCAGTCCTGTTTAAGAAGTAATCAGTTGTAGTTAGAATACTGTGTAAGATGGCATATTTGTGGTTGATTGCAAACCAGTTCATAAACTCTCATCTTTGTTCTTGGCTTCTGTTTGAAGGTAATTTTTTCATTGTAAATTGTTGAAATTTCTGGGTAATGTCCTCTAACATGGGTTAGTCTAAATATACTTCTTCCATTATGATTTTTTTAGCTGTACTTTTTATCACAAAACGAGGTGCATGAGAGTTTATGTAAGAATGTTTGTCATTAACCAATCTTCGCTTAGCTTTAAGTTATTTTTTCTGATGTAAGAAAGACTTGAAAATTGCATAAGATATGCATGGTAGAAAATTTTAGTATTTACTAGTGATTGCTTAAAGGTGCAATATGGACATGGTGTGATAATTATTACCTGTTGCTTTATTACTCAAGCACAGAAAAAGCTTACCTGCTGACTCCATTTAAAATCCCTGAAAAACAAAGAGTGCAAACTTCCAAAGCTGGATTAGAGATAGTCCCTGGATATTTTTCCTAAGAGAAGAATAAAAGAAAGAAGAAAATAATTCTTCTAGTGAAATTAAACAAATTAACCATATAGTTAGGATTGAGTAAGTGTAAGTTCCAGCATCACACAGATTTCCCTGATTTCCCAGATGTGATATTTTCTACTTAGTGATATCTCTGTTTTACTGGCTGTAATCTTTACTGTAGAAAATATGTAACTCAAGAAACAAGAGGCACAGACGAATCAGCTTTTTTTGTTAGAACAGTCTCTTTTGCATTTTTCTGTAAGTAATGTAAATGTACGTTATTTGTAATATGTGCTTTTAGAAAGACATTCTACCTTGATAACCTGACAGGTATTATGAGAAGTACTTAATTTTATACATATGGAACAAAAGTCACCAAAAGAAAAAAATCTTGTAAATAATGTGTAATCATATAATTCTTTTATTTTTCATAGACTGCCGTTCGCCATGAGTCTTGCAATGGTTTATACAAGTTATCTCTCTCTGGTTTGGATGGGGGAGACTCGATTAATCGATCCTTTCTGCTGCTGGCTGCATCAACTTTATTAAAATTTCTCCCTGATGCTCAAGCTCTGAAACCGATCCGGGTAAGAATTTAAGAAATTACAAGACTTTAACAAAGATCTATTTAAACTTACTTTTGTTAATATAAAAATAAAAAATGGCAGCACATATTATCATTATGTCTGACATACTGCTTCTGATATAATGAGATAATAATACTTTAGATGCTTCCAGAAACGTCACAAAAGTAGTTAAAGCTGTGACGCTACAGTAATTTAGAGCTTGTCTGTGCTTGGAGAAATGCAGAATAGCATTTAGGAAGTGCTCTTCTTCTGGAATTTTAGTATCCACATAACACACTGTTAGGGAATAACAGTTTTGTTTTAAATATATATTTCAGTTTCCCTTTTAAATATAGGTAAGTCCATAAATAAATCAGTACATTGTTTTACATGTCATAGGTGCCCTCTGTTGTTGTAGCTGAATGTTAGTGTTCCCCAGTCATTTGCTGCTGGTTTTCTTTTGGAGTATGCCCAAACCGCGACAGTATTGTCCTCACAGCTCTACTAAACAGAAGAGATGCTGTGGATGCTGTCAAAGCTACTTCAGGAGGAGTTCTCACTGTTAATGTATGCACGTTAATAGAGATGGTTTGAACTAACCTGGATGATTTAGCCTGAAGTCAGTTAGGGGTTGTAGATCTGGCAATGCCTATCAGGGAAGGCTGTGCTGCCTCCGGCTGATGTAGCTAGATCTAAATGAGAGCACCCTTATGGAGTTGTATGGAAGTGAAGTGTAAACCTGGATTTTGGGTCTTTCAAGCAGTTATTTTGTGATCCTGTGTGGCATTTGATTTCAGGTTAGAGTGGTTCATTCAGTTAAAGTCTGCTTTCATTTTAAACTCTGTTGATATTGTAAAAAAATAGTTAAAATAATCTACTGAAGATTTTGCATTATTTGACTCATTTTCAGAAAAGTTTAAAATTTGAGTTGTACTAACTGATGTTGAATTCAGCCAAAGTTTCTCATGTTTTGTCTAGTCTAATATTGAAAATTTTGCAATTTGCAGTGGTTAGGATGGAGTCAACACTATTTAAAACATTTTTAAGTGTCTGGCAGATCATCCTGTTAATCTTTCAAGAAAATTAATAAATATTTCAGAAGAAAAATAGAACATGCACTGTTAACCATTGTAAAATACATTGTTCCTATACTTGGCTTATCTTAAATAGGGGCTTGTAGAAGGCAATATTTTTGTAACAGTTACTGGGTTTACTACATTTTTTAATACGCAGGTATTTTGGCTGAGGTATTTCAGAACAAAAGCAATTTCTTTTCACAGATAGAGGATTATGAAGAAGAAACAGTGCTGCGACCAGGTTGTAAGGAATATTTTTGGCTGCTGTGCAAACTGATTGATAACATACACGTCAAAGATGCAAGTCAGGTAGGTTTTGCTTTGCCTTCATATGAACGTTTGCTTTTTTAAATTTGGGGATTCAGGCCACTCATACTTCAGTATGAGACATTTTTACTTAAGATACAGTGAACTGCTGTGAACAGCTCTTGGAACTTTCCCATCTCCCAGCCTTCTTTACTCTCTGATGTGTTTTTAGTAGCTCTTGGCCAAACAAAGCTTCAGATACTAAACCTGTAGAGTCAAGAAAGGGGAATGGGTGTAATACACAGAGGGTGAACTTAAGTGAAGGTAACACATTGGGAATACTGTCATTATCTGAGAGATCCACTCTTGACAATTTCAATGCAGTCTAAGGAGGAGGTAATCAAGTATTTGACTAAAGGTGAAAGAGCAAAAAATTTCAGTTAACAGCCACTTAGCAGAGGTTACAAAACCTTTTCACAATTTTTGAAACATCTCTAAAGGGTTAAAGCTACTTTTTGGGCAAACTTTGCAACTGCTTGTTCTGGCTGGTGGCTCTGCATAAATCTCTCTAGTTTATTCTCAGTGTTGTGGCAGGAGTGTGGAAAGAAAAGACAGACAAAGCTTTAATCCTAGTTTCTCAAGAATGGAAAAGTCTTGTCCTCTCCTAACTCTGCATGTTCCTAGTAGAGGCAAAAATTTTGGTCCCCCCATCATTCCTCTCCTCAGTTTCTTTCCATCTCTGTTTTATTAATTCAGTCTTTTAGCTAGGCTACAGTTCTGCCTGCTTCTGTGTGTTGCTCAAGCAAGAAATGCTAATGGGACTTCTCAACCTTCTGACGACAAATTGTGTGTTCTTGTGAGAAATAACAAACGCTTTTAAAATAGTACTATTCTGTTTATTTCGGTATGCTAGATACAGCGTGTTTGTGGGATCTGGAATTGAAAGAATAAATGTTACTTCATTTGAGCGGTACAGCATTGATTTTAGAGAACAGTTTTATCACATTTCTAAAAATGTATTAAAATATTGTTGCAAGCCTGTTTGAAAGATGAGTTTTAATTAGCCCTGTTTTTCTGTGTGCAATAACAAAATTTCATCCAAAAGCATAACCATAGTTTCAGACTAGGCTTATAAATCGTAATTCATGAAGTACATAATTATTTTCTATTTATATCCCATTTTCTTTATTTTTAATCAGACCACGCTGCTTGATTTAGATGCGCTAGCAAGACATCTGGCTGACTGCATTCGGAGGTAAGGTTTGCTAACAGTAATTTCACTTGTAAGTTGCATTATATTTATTGTTAGTGGGACAGAGTTTTAACATTTCATTTGTATATGTGTGTATATATAGCAGAGAAATTCTTGACCATCAAGATGGTAATATAGAAGATGATGGGCTTACAGGACTACTTCGTCTTGCAACAAGTGTTATTAAGCACAAACCACCCTTTAAATTTTCTCGTGAAGGCCAGGTAAGAAAAGGACACTGAAAGTCTGTAAGGAGATAAAAATAGTGTCATCTTGTCTTACACTACTTTCCTCATTTCATCTTTTTTCTGCTATTTTGATCACAGGGCTCCGTATATGACAGTATATCATATTTCTAACCTTGGGATGGTGGATAAAAACACACATGTCATTCTTTATTAAAAAGTAGCACATACTTTCCTTCCCTTCCTTCCCTTTCTAACTGTATTTAATTTCAGGATAGAGTTCTTACATCCTAGAAACTATTTATTTTCATTTATTATCTTTAAATGGTTTTAGTATTGATCTGCATTAACTGGTTTAAAAATCATTAACAGCAGCTGCTTTTTGACCATATCTTGGGACAGTTGTGATCTAAAAGCAGCTTTTAAGCTCTATGTCTACACAGAGGCAGACACCTATTACAATAGTATTACATTCCATCTCTGCTTGTAAGATGGGAGATTGGCTAGGCAGGGGAAGCTGCTAAAAAATTTGTGTTTTGGGACCACATTGTCTAAAAAAAAATAAATAAAAATTCGTGGTGTAAAAGCTGACTTACACTGATGTTTTCACCTGGTGTAAAAGCTGATAAACTAATGTTTTTTTCCATAGACTGTACTGAGCTTGTGACTGGACCTTTAGTGAGGTTTCACCACGAAAATAGTTCCCTGTATCCAATTATGTTGCATATATCCTGTCTGTTACTCTGTCTCTTATCATAACATAGCCCTGAAGGTAGTTTTGCAGTCCAAAAGTTTTAACAGTGGCTGCATTGTGCACTACCTACCATAAAGTTACATTGCTGACAGCATTTTAAAAGACTACTACTATGTAGTTTTCCCAGAAAAACTCTATTTTAAGTATGGAGAGCTTGCAGATTAAATTAGAGCAAGAATTCAATTCACAGAGTGCAGTGTGGAGAATGACATAGTAATTAAAATAGAAGAGGTATGCAAAGATCAGATTTATGTAGGTTGGATGTATGAAAATTATAAGAGAAAAACAAAATGGAAGCTTAAGTAGAGAGGAGTGATACTATGCAGAATCCTAAAGTACGTTGCATGTATGTAGTATATCCCAGGGAGGCCAGAAATTTTATTTGAAAAATGGATGAATGTGAATGGAGCAGTATTCACAACAAACTTCTCAAAAAGAGTTTAGCTTTCCTGAGAGACAGGGACTTTGTACATTTTCTGAGACTAAGTCATGATCTACTGTTTGTTTTTTTTTAATTCTGAACATTTTTTAATTAAGAACACCTATTAACTGCACATTATAAAGTGCATTAGTGAAGAATTTTGTCTTGTGTTCAACGTAATAGAACAGGATTATGAAACCACATGCTTCCCCCTGAGCGAAGGCTGGTGAAAAAATATCCAGGAAAATGCAGTGGCTAATACTGAAGGTAGTTTAGACTTGCCCAGAGGATTCTGATGCTCCGCTGTGCCTTTTCTTCCCTACAGATTCCTTCTCTTACTAAGTAAACAAAATTATTTTTCGGCAAATATTGTCAAATTTTAAAGGTCACATTTTGTGGCAATAATGGATACTCGATCTAACGTCTTTGATGTCTTTTATAGATAATCACTGCCTACCTTATTCTGCACTAAGTGGACAAAAATATGTTTTCAACATACACTAGCTAGCACATCTTCACTAGAAAGGTATACCTTAAGGCCACTTTGATTGTAAAGAGATCTATTTTTAAAAAGATTTTGCATTTAGCCTCTGAGCAAATTCATCTATAAAGTTCTTTGTCTTCCCTGCTCCAACACATGAGAATTCAGTCAGCACAAATACAGGATTGAGAGTGTTAATCAGAAAAAGATAGATCTGGATCTCTGAAGTTATGGCTTTTCTGGTCTGGGACACCTTCAGGTGGCTAGTGTCTGTTTGAAAAAGGCTGCAGCTGAAAACACAGCCTGAAACTTCACTTAGTAGATGCAGCTGATCTGCTGATGAGCTGTAATCACTGACACCTGGCAGGTATGGTCAGGCATGAAAAGGCATCAGGCTGTTGCCCTACTCCTAATGCAGACTAACTACCAAGAAACCAGGTATCTATTTATTTTTAATTTTATCCTTTTTTTTTCTTTCTCTGAAGTGTGGAGAAATCTGGAAGAACTTGGCTAACCATATTGGGCAGAAGACCTCTCTATATTATTCAGCTATAAACATAAGACTGGTTATAAGATTTTATATTAAGACTAGAGGAATTTCCCTGCATGCTGGAATGAGGCTTTTAATGGTGATTTTGTGGGGTACTCTGCAGAAGGCCTTCTTTTGAAGTATTTAGAATCTAGTTAGATTTTACAGCAATGTCTGGCCTTTCAACCTTAAAAGACTTCTTAACTGAATATACCTGAATGGGGAAATTCAGGAAAAACATTTTTTTAATTATAGTCTAGAAATTGTAGAATGAAGTGTAATAGCTGGATTGGTAGCCTGTGCTCTACCAATGGAGGAAGAATTTTGTCCCTAAAAAAAATTCAAGAAGGTATCTTTGAGGAAAAAAACACATAAAAATTCTACAGAGGCAGAGGATTTGTTGCCTGATTACATAGAGAACTAAAACAATACACTACTAATATAATTTAATGATTAAATACAATTTGCTAAGATTGTAGACAGTGTACAGAAGCAGCAAAGTGTAGGCTATGGATCATGTCACCAGGCAAAAAGTATGCACGTGAATTGCTGATTGTTTAAGGAAATTTATTGAAATATTGTTTTATAAATTCTGCTCAATTTCTTCTTTCATAGTCTCTCATTATACCACTTAAATGACTAATTAGTAATGTTCACTTTGTAGCTGAAAGGTGGAGGAAAGTCTTTTCTATACTACTTTAAAGGTGCTGTAGTTGTGGAAGGGTATAACCACCTGTTCTTGCAGACCTATATGGATCTTTTTCTGTTGTTGTCCTTTTAATGTTTTAATTTTTATTTAATTTTATTGAATTAAATTGCCTACATAGAAGGAAGGTACTGAAGTTTAGACAAATCCATCTCAGGTATTTAGTTTATTAATCTGGGACACGAGATATAAGTAACAGTGTGTAATATGTATTTGTCATTCAAAGGCAACCTGACCTGGTACAGCTGTGCTTTGTACCTTTTGTAGTTCAGTTAATATTCCAAACAAGAAACAAGATGAAAATACGCATAGAGTACCCATGGTAGACAATTTAGTTTATGTTTTATGGTTAATTACTGATTCATAAGACTCCCAACTAGGAGAGTGATTAAGGTTACGTGCTGTCTTTCACTAGGAGAAACTAGTCTCAAAATTACGAAAAATACATGTGTATGGTTTGTCAAATTAAATTATCAATCATGAATCAAGCATAATTTGTCATTCTTTTTCAGTGGACACATTTTTCTTCAGGCTATAATGTGGTTACAGTGCACTTTATGAAGTATAAAGAAAATTTTTGATATTCGTAATTCAGAACTTGTATACAAGTCAGAAGGTTCTGTAAATGATAGAGGTATAGAAAGTCTATAGAAGTTTCTAGAAGATTGTTAATACATGTCTGTCGTCTTTTAAGAATGTGTTCATACTGCTAAACCTGCTGATTGAACTGTTTTACAGGAGTTTCTGAGAGACATCTTCAATCTTCTGTTCTTGCTGCCAAGTTTGAAAGATAGACAACAGCCAAAATGCAAGTCACATTCTTCAAGGGCTGCTGCTTACGACTTGTTGGTAGAAATGGTAAAGGGGTCCGTGGAAAACTATAGGCTGCTCCACAACTGGGTTATGGCACAACATATGCAGTGTAAGAACCTTTATTATTCATGTATAACTTTGGAGTATTTTGTGGAAAACTAGTCCATTTGCACTTTCTGTTCGTTTTGGTTTTGTTTTGAATTTCCAGATTTATAAAGTTCAGTAAAGAAAATGGAAGTGTACTTATAATATGGACTCCCATTCTGAAGACTGCGTGTTCATGATGAGGATGCCTACCTACCATTGTGAATGTTACTGCAATCACAGAATTTCTGTTTCCTCTTGAAATACATCAGAAGTGTCTGCATTTAATGACTTTCTAAAAATAACCACCTGTTAAGAATGCATAGGTAGAAACAGGGAAAGGAAAAGGTGACGCAGAATATTTTTAGACTTAAACTGAATAGTCCCACTTTCTAAAAGTAGTAATGAAGTAAGACGTTGTTGCCACTAACACTGCTCTTAAAATTCCACTTTGTAGCTCTACTACTTATCCACCCTCACTTACAGTAGTGTCACAGAGAAGATAGAGGCATCTTTTGCTCACTTAGCAAATGAGTGGATTTAATCACACGTATAATTTTCAGATCATCTGTTCGTATATATCGGTTATGTAAAGTATGTGCTCCTGTTAAATGACACTAACACATAGATAACATTGTTAGCATGTATTTTACATGTTTCATTGGCTTGTCCTGGATTTTAACTTCTGTTTTCCCTTTCTAACATAAAGAAACATGGTATCTTTGTATGTCAACCAAAGTGTATAGACCCCACTGAGGTACTGTAGATGTGTTGGCTATTAATAGCACTGTTGTGTTTTCAGAGTCTCCAGTATCTTTGTAGTTGATGACCTTTGGTCTGTACCCAGATGTCTGCATACGGTTCTAATACAATTTTGTTATGCCTTTTGGCTTTCATGCTTCCTGTGTTTTGGAAACTCAAGTCTTATGTATAATATGTAAATTACCAAAATTTGAAATTAGTTAATATTTTGTCTTCAATTTGCAAATTCTCATCATGCATTTTTAGCTTGACAAGTTTCCTTTCACATGCCCAGTTTAAATTCCTGTAACCTGAGGACCTGTAATTTATTATAATTATGGAATTGATTTAGTGCCTTACAGTTCAGGAAGCAAAAGAGAAATCTGATCATAATAATGTTTTGTGTTCTGTACTCATATGCCTGGGGCCTTCTAAAAAGTCTCCAAAGTCTCCTCTATTCAAGGAAAATATTCTGAAGAATACATTTTTTGAAAATATTGGATATTTCTCTTTGCTGTTGGTACATCATCTGCTGCTGAGGTTGTCTGTATCTCTCCAGGTGCAATCATTCATTTTTACAGTTAGTATTTTTCTCACTCCAAAGTTTTCTGTAACATTTACCACACTTGTTACTTTATTCCAGATACTTTTCTCTAGGTTGGTTGTTCTTTCCTGAGTTCTCCAAAGCCATCTGGTCTGTGCTCCTGCTCCATTTTCAGTGTACCTCAGTTTCATGAATGTTAATTTTATTACAAGTGGCAGAGTGCCATTGTCTCTTTCTGATGTGCAACTGACACAGGACTTCTGATACCTCATTTGTTTAAAGTCTTGTTATTCCATTGATGTGATCCAAAGAGTCTTAAAACTGAATTTTTCCACTTTGCTTATCTCTGTAATCTTCTTAGTCTTTAAAAATCTCTTAGTCTTAGGCCTGTCTCTCCATTCTTCTTAGGAGAAACATTAAGGAAAATATCCTGTCTTTGGTTTTAATATTTTAGTTTTGTGGTTCACTGCAGACATTTTTGATCCTGCCGTTTGTACAGTTGTTGTCATCTGGTCTCACCAGTTGCTGTCTCTGCTATTCTACCATTTTTTCCTCGCACTCCTAACTGATTGAAGCCAGGATGCTCTTAAGAGATGGCAGCAAAATAAAGTAAAATTTTCAAAAAGAAAACATCTTATTAGGGGAAATCTAGTATATTTTCCTTGGGACAGAAAAAAAAAAACCAAACTATTTTAGGGTTCTAATTAAAAAATGCTGTTACTAAGACTATATTGTGGCAGTCAGATTATGTACAGAAAATGTACAACTGTATGCTATTCTTCAGACTTATACTAGGATGACTAATGTAAAGTAGTTGTAGTAAGGTTTTAACTGCAGCAGCATTTTTCTTTAAAAATTCCACTAATGTAGCTCCCTTCACTGATGGATAGAAGAAGGGAATTATTGCTTGCTTTTTTCTGCTTCACAGATATATTGCTTTTTTAACTAAAGACATAGGGAAGCCTTTGTGCATTTTTCAGCAAGTGATGGGTAGGAAAGGAATTGTTCAGTAGCTGCTGTCAGCTGACTGTTCTCCTTGCTTTTCTCAACAGGGAGGGCTTGCACTTAATGCAGGCTCTGATCTTGCTGAAGAGGGGATTTAGATACCCTCTGTTGTTCATAACACTGCTTCTTGCAGCATTTTGGAGTTTTGCTTTCTTTTAAGACCAAGACTAATAAAAACATTCGGTTCAAAGGAAGGAAACAAGACAGCTACTTTGCTTTCTGGGAAGTTTAAGATAGTGTCTATGTTGTGTTTGGGGCAGAAGCATGATCTGAAGGTGGAATATAGAGAAATGCATGGTCATTTGAAGAGGAAGAATTTTGGTTTTATTTTGCTTAAAATAGAACGTGAATATTGCAAATTTGATTACAAGTTTCCCTATCCCTTCCTGAGAAAAGGCTGTTTTCTATAATGACAGTGAGAAATAAAGAAGATAGACATAAATGATGCACAAATTTACCTTTCTAGGTAAGAAGGAGAGCTTTTATTATCAAAATGAAGACAGTCGCTTAAAAATCCTAGGGTAGAGAAAGCAGGATATTCCTAAGAAATACCTTTTCAAATTTCTGAAAACCCTTTGTCGGATTGAAGTAGGAGGAAGATGCACCCAACTGTTGTCATGAAGTATAAAGAAGTCCTCTGATTTCTTTATAATTACAACTTGATGAGCTATAAGCACAGTGATAGATGCTGAGTCCTGGCATCGGAAAGGGTGAATTAAGATGTTGCAATTTAAGGATTTTGGTTAAAGGAGGGAATTTTGTGTTCTTCTGTCATGCTAATTACTTTCTTCAGGAGGTTAAACTTGGAGGAGAGCTTTGTTTCAACTGGCCGATCAGCCCAATATAACCAGGAAACATGAGGTCACGCTACTGAGATTTGTTGAAACAGGAGAATTAAAACTCTTTCCTGCTTACTTGACACTGCAGGGCTAATAGTTGTTTTGATGCTATGCCAAAATGAAGATTACAACAATTATTTGTTGTGTAACAGAACGTCTTGTGGGTCTGGTCTCTGAAGATGTGAGAATGTGTTCGGAGGATGCCAAATAGTTTCCTGTATTTATAGCTGGTAGTATGAATTGAGAAGAATCCCTAATTAGCCTTTAATCTTTGACAAAATAATTAAGGATTTAAAATTTAAATCTTGAATGCATGTAGCTTTTGCGGATTGTAAAAATAAATAAATAAATACAGATGACTTTTTTGCTTTTTTTCTATGTATCTGAGCATATACTTCAACAGAGGTGCTGAATTATTTATAGGACATTCTACCTTTTTGGAGAATGATATCCTTGGAGATGAGTAGCAAAGCTAAACGCATTGCAAGTTCTTGTGTCAAACTTCTTGCCTACCAAGGAAGATAGGCTGGGGTGAATTTCTTTGGACACTGGATTAGTTCCTCTGTAATTTAGTGCTTGTGTCATGTAGGTGCCTCTGCGGCTCAAATGCTTAATTGCCCATTCCATTCTCCTGCGTGAGATGCTAGGAAGAGAAGCCCGTCAGTGACTAGAAGCAGTACTAGTCACTTACAAATGGTTTGTCTAGTCTGGTTACCATCTTCTTGACTGGCAGATGAGGAAAACTTTCCCATTCTTCTGATTTCTTGGCAGCCGTATCAGAATAAGGCTTATTAAGAAGAGTCTGTCAGACTTGCCTAACTTGTCTAGTGCCATGCCGTGTGATTGCTACATCCGGTATGAAATACAGAGGAATAGAAAACGGGGAAAGAAAATGTCTTTTTAATCTGATTCCCTAAGCAATTCACTTCTTGCTTAGCCCTATTTTTCTTGTAGATCGCAGATTTCTTTGGTATATATGGCTTTGAAGTGCAGTAAAAAACATTCCTCCTCTTCCTATAAAAACAATTCCCAAGTTTGTTCAAGCTTGTGTAAAGCCAACCACTTTATTTCACTGCACTTGTGTCTTACCTCTGATAAGCACCTATCCATCTTTTGTACTGGTCAAAAAGATGTTTTGCTAGCCTGGCATCCATTATAGTAGATGTCATTCTTAAACCAGCTTCTCTTCTGAAAAAAAAAGGTCTGGCTTCATTTGTTGTTATCTCTGACCAAATCTGTGTTTTGTTATGTGAAGGGAAGGCTCCCTGACTTGAGTCTCTGGTTGCAGAGACTCTGCTTTGCTTTCTTTCACTGGGACATAGGGGTGCGTAGGAATAGATAGTAGAAATTATGAGTAATTTGTGCGCTGGGGGAATGACTGGTGTACGTTTGGGTACTCAGAAGTGCTGATGTTATCAGCTAAGTATGTTCTCAGTGGTTTAGACAGTGCAAGTGCTGTGAGAGAGGCTTGCATTATAAAAAAACTTATAAAAAACACATAGCAGCCCATGTTTAGAATTTATGGGTGCTCTTAATGATGAAAACATGGTGTAGTTTTACCAAACTTTAGTTTAAAGGTAGAGGCTGGAAGACCTTTACTATGTGTAATACTCCCACTAGAACATATGTAAGGGATGACGCTTACCATGAGTAACACTTTGGAGAGCACAGCAAACCAATTGTGGCCTGCAGTAGTGTGACATCTAGAAAGGCTCATCACTGTATCAGGTGATTTTCCAGATGAACCTATAGTGTGTTTTCTTAAAGAGCATACAGTCTGGCTCGTATCTGTAAATGTAGGATGCATAAACAGGATGTATCTTATTAATGTACACATAAAGCTTTTAATTGTATCTATGTCTTTTTAACTTACTCTTTGAATTTCTTTTTTTCTGCATGTGTGACTTACTTTTTCCAGCTTCCCATGCACCTTACAAATGGGACTATTGGCCACATGATGATGTTCGTGCTGAATGTAGATTTGTGGGTCTAACTAATCTTGGAGCCACATGTTACTTGGCATCTACTATTCAGCAACTGTACATGATACCAGAAGCCAGACAAGCAATTTTCACTGCAAAGGTATGCTTGAGGGTCTTCTGTTCCTTGGGTGGACTTTGGTAGAAGTTTACATTTAGAATCAGTGCAACTGCTAATAACGTATTGACTTACTTTTAAGACTTATTTCTTGAAAAAGACTATTTCTGCAGGCGTTTAGTTTGCTTTTTGCTCAGTTGGGTTCTTTTGCTGATATCTGAAGTGAAGAGGTTTCTTTAAAAAAAACATTTTTAATGCAGCATGTTCTTAAGGTGGCGTTGTTATAAAACATATTCTCAAACTCATATTTCTGTTGCTATCAACTATATTTATTCAAGTTTGGTTTTACTGAATTGTTTGTTGTTTTTTAACTCCTAATTTGTCATTTTGTTAGAATAAATGTCATTCTTCTTTATAGAGTCCCAGAGCATGTATCTCATGCTATCAGAAGTACTTCTGTAAATTATTATACATTGCTTAACTTCCAGAAATACTATATTACTTCTAGGTATTTATTGTAAAAGATAAAGCTTCATTTTAGTCCCTGGCATCAACAGGACATATATAATGTGGGAAACACCCTAATTGGCAGTGACCTCATCATTTTTTGTTATCATTAACTTACTGGTAGTTGTCGCTTAACTTCATCTAGAAATAGCCATTTATAAATAAAAATAAAAAATAAAAGAGGGAAGCTGCTGGTTTGTGCATGAAAGGCATTATATAAAGGGTTGATGAGAACTCCCACAACATCTATGAATTGAAAAAAAATATTCCAAAATTACAACAGTCGTTTGTAGTATCTCCCCAAAAGCTCCTAGCTGCAGTAAATTTTTTGAAAATAGAGTTACTTTTTGACTTAGGTTTAATGCTGATGTGCCAAAAAATGAGTAGGTAGTGCTTTATATACAAGTGTAAAATAGTGTACTGTGTGTTCTTATACACAATCATTTTTCTTAATTGTCCATAATAAAGTGGGGGTTTTTTTTCACTTGAAAAGATGATTGCTTCATCTGCTTTTTAAGGGCTGTTTTTGGAAAGTCATAATCAGAAGATAAAGTCTTCTTTTATTAATTTCTTTTAGTATTCAGAAGATATGAAACACAAGACCACTCTACTCGAACTCCAGAAAATGTTTACGTACTTAATGGTAGGTGCAAAAGAGGTATTTTATGAAGTATCCTATTTTTGGAAAAAAAGAAAAAGGCAAGAAAAATGTAGTTACCATTCTGTATATAAATTCTTGGCAGCTTAAGTCCGTTGGGCCTAAGTTTTGTTAAGTGAGTGTCTTAACTGAAATAGTTTTTACCCACTCTAAAGCTGTTACTCAGCAAATCAGTTAAGCAAACATTGGCATAATAGTTTTCATGAAGAGGCAGTGTAAATCCTAATCTAAGATAGGGTTTAATATTGGGCACCAACTGTAATGAGCAAGCACCAGCTCTCAAACATTAGTGATTGTCTACTGTGGTCTTAAAAGAATTTAGCAAAAATGGTGTTTTGAGGACTCTCTGCAGCTCTGACCAAAGCTACTACTGCATTGACCATAGGCACAGACTTCCATCGCCACCAAACACCTCTTGGCTCTCCTGTTAGAATGGTTTGATTCTATATGAGCACCATGCCAAGATCCCAAGAAATTACTTTTTTCTTTTTAACAAACACTCTTCCATGAGTGGCTGTCTAACACCATTGTCATTCATCCTGTTTCACGTGGACTTTGATGTAAAGGGTTCTGAGCTTGATTTTTTTATTTAATCATGGAACAATTTGTTTGCTTCAGTCTCCCTGGTGATAAAATAAAATACATAATTTTTGTACAGGGCATTTTCCTTGCTCGAATATTTTAAAGGTTAATCTGTTGAAATAAAGCATTAAAAAGCAACCAACAATTTCAAAAATCCAGAACCAAATGAAATTTAGGCAGTTCACAGGTGTTCACTGTTGTTAAAATAGTGAAACATTTCTGCTATAATGAAAAAAAGAAAATTGAGGAAAGCTGAGTGGTTTTTTTCTTGCCACTGGCTTTTTGTGAATGAAATTCCTAACCACTTTGAAGACCAATAGAGGAAAGGAATTTAGGCATATAGTAGCCTGCCATGAATCATAGAAAAAAATAAGTCTAGGTATTTACATAAACATAAAATAGCATAGGAATAATAAAATCATATGAAGATTTACCATTGTTAAAATCTTGAAGAATATCTTGCCACGCATCCTTAAAAGAAAGCAGTATGTATAGTGTTGTTTACAAGAACAAAGTTCTTTCTGCAGTACATAAGTTCTGCATTCCCAGTGTGCAAGGCAGTGGAATGGGGGATGTATTCTAAAGAATTGCTTTATACTGCAAATTCTTTTCTCTAACTGAACACATGCAATTGAGAATAGATTTTATACAGTTTTATATTGTAGAGAAATCTGAATGAGAATGAAGTGCTTGTCAAGATTTCAGTCAGTAATGTCCAGAAATACATAAATACAGGCTGCTGTTCCTCATACTATATTTCGTATCTGAACAGCTTTGCTGAAACTGGATTGTTGCATCTTCAGCCAAGTTATTTTAATTTCATTCAGTAATTATTAAATATAATTTAATAATAATTTTAAAATGCTATTTTAATAATATCATAAGAATGATAATCAGTTAGTTAAAAACCTGGTTTACAATTTATCAGAAGCATTTAAGCACTTAAACAGCTCTGCTGCCCAATAGGCATATAGAGATATTGTATGTTAAAGTATGTTCTTTGTAAAACAGACATTTGTATATGTATGTTCAGTATATCTGTGTAACTTCAAAATAAAGGATTTGTGTTAATTTGTTTTACTTGACTTTTTTACCTCAAGGAGAGTGAATGTAAAGCATACAATCCAAGGCCTTTCTGTAAAACCTATACCATGGATAAGCAGCCACTGAACACTGGAGAGCAGAAAGATATGACTGAATTCTTCACTGACCTAATAACAAAAATAGAAGAAATGTCTCCAGAACTGGTGAGTTATTAAGAGGGAGCAAAAGGGAGCTTGAAAACTTACAGATTTGCTCAGATTACTTGACAGAATTTATTAATTCATTCGCAGAAAAATACAGTGAAAAGTTTGTTTGGAGGTGTTATCACAAACAATGTTGTTTCTTTGGTAAGTATTCTTTCCCTATCCTTATCTTTTCAAGATTATTTTTTTTTAACTTCTCCAAAACAGTTATTTCATTGCTTTTTTCTTTCATTGCTGTGATTTAGGACTGTGAGCATGTAAGTCAGACTGCTGAAGAGTTCTATACAGTAAGATGCCAGGTGGCAGATATGAAGAATATTTATGTAAGTAATGCCAGGCTGAGATGTGTAGAATAGATCACAATTTTAAATGAGTGCAGTCAAGGATACGAGACTGCACCACGCGCTGTTGAATATCTCGGTGCTTTCTGTATCTGTACTCTAGTTTTGGTGTATTCCTAGGTTGATATTAGTAGGCAATTTGGTCAAATAGTTTCTTCTTTTCAATGCAACGTGCTTTCAGCTGGTGCCATTTGGAAATGGCTAAAGACTGTGACAGTCGGTAATCACTTTCTCCTTTCTGTGTTTTAAAAATGCAATGACCATGTTCTACATGAGAGAATTGTAAATGTCAGAAGATTTGCTATATACAGGTACTATTGCTTGTTAAGGTAATTTAAAACTTACACCAAAATAATTTTTAGGTTTTTGAGTTGTTTAAAAAACTCTTCATCCCCACACTTGGAATTTGAATTTAAAGCACTTGAATTCTTCGGGACAGCGTGGAATATTGAGTACCGTTTTTCTGAATTGGTTCCTTAATTTTTCATTTGGGTTAGAAACTGCTTTTCCTGTCAAACTCTAAGTTCACATGCATGCTCTTTTTACAAACTTTTTGATGCCTTTCACCACCTTTGATAACTTAGGGAATTGTTAATTAAACTTACTGTAAGATTGAAAAAGAGGGGTTTGTAAAGCAGGGCATGCAAGCACGAGATATAAATATCTAAGATAAACATAAGCTCCTTCTTTTGGTTTTTTGTTGGTTTTTTTTGGTTTTTTTTTTTTTTATTATTATTATTATACATAGGAATCTCTTGATGAAGTCACTATTAAAGATACCTTGGAAGGTGACAACATGTATACATGTTCTCATTGCGGGAAGAAAGTGCGGGCTGAAAAAAGGTATGATTAAGAAGAACTAAACATTCCTAAATGTTTCTTTTTAGTAAATTACTGAAATTACTGTTTGAATTAGAGTAATCCCTTAGATGAAACGGTATTGTGGTTTGCTACTGTGTATGCCTGTGAGGATGCGGTACCTGTGCAAATGAGCACATAACTAAGAAATCAAATTTCCGAAACAAAGAATGCAAGGCATCTGAGCAAAAGATCACCTAGACAGTAAAATGTTTGTGACTTTTTTTTAATATCAATAAAAAGAAATTTGTAGAAATTACACCTTTTGAAATCTGTAACTTTTCCTATTTTTAAAACATCAAATTCTTTCAGAGTTTGTTCAGCGCTTGTGTTATTTATTATGCAGAATAGTTGCTTAGGTTTCATACATAATCCCCAAAATCTTAATTAAAATTAGTAGTTTTAAAAATGTTTTCATATATTAAAAAGTTTTCTAATAAAAAGAAAGCTAAATAAAAAATTTATATTGTCTTTATATTGCAACTAACAGGTTAGATTTCTTTGTTAGAGATGAAAAACCTCATAGTTGGTTTTGTAGCTGTTATAAATGACAGGGGTGAAAGAGTAGGCTACTTTAAAATCATTATTGTGAAGTTTATGAGATTTAGTACCAGATATGTTCTACACTGATACTTGTCCGTTGCAAGGTAGTAACTCTGTCTAATGAGGGGATTTGCATTGTTAAATTTGTTCAGGACTCATTTTAGGATACCATTTTAGAAAATTGTCATTTGTGCCATATGAGCGTATTTGATATTTCTTCCAAGGCACGACGATAGGCTAAACAGAATTGTTTGATAGGCTAAGTCTGACCTTTCTGCTGCCAGTTAGACTGCCCTGCTCTAGGGCGTTACGATGGCTGAATTTTATATTTATGTGACTTAGCAACAGATTTCCAATTCTATGTTCGAAATAAATGCGTCGAAAATCTTTGTGAAAATACAATTCAACTCACTAAGGTTTCATAAATCATGATTATTTTTAATCCTTCAGGGCATGTTTTAAGAAACTACCTCGTATTTTAAGCTTCAACACAATGAGATATACATTTAATATGGTAACCATGATGAAGGAGAAAGTCAATACGCATTTTTCATTCCCTTTGCGTTTGGATATGACACCTTACACTGAAGATTTCCTCATGGGAAAAAATGACAGAAAAGAAGGTATGCCTCATAAAATGAATTCAACAGGCTTTGTCTCTTTGATCTGCGTACCGCTCTCCGTATATATAGCATATGCATACAGGTAGTGATTTTCTTTTTAAGAAAATAAATCAATCATAAGTTTTAATCAACCTGTATTCCCAAAGTCACATATTCTATTTAATATGAGAAAACCAGCCAATTTGCATTTCTTTTCATACACTGCTCAATTTGAATAATTCTTAAATTTGTTTTTAAAGTATGAGAGAAATTACCAACAGTTACATACAGTTTGTCGCTGGCCTATTCTGATTTTGCAGTGTAATGCTTGAACATCAGCAAATGGCTGACTAACTGCCATCATAAATAAGATGTGCTAACTTGGAATAACTTAGTTATTAGTCCTGATCTCTTCAGTAGTGATGCTTTGCAAAAAAAGCTATAGCTGTTTCACAAGAGTTGGGATCTATGCTGCTTGTTCTGGGTATGGAGTTTCTGGCTGTCTTCATCATGGAGTTCTAAAAATTTAAGTGCAGCTACAGGAAAAGTGTAATATTGAAGTCTAGGTGTTTAGGAAATAACTGATTAAATATTGTATGAAATTATTTCAGGTTTTAAGGAAGATGGTGAATATTTGAAAGAAACAGAAAGTTACGAATATGATCTGATAGGCGTAACGGTTCATACAGGAACAGCAGATGGTGGACATTACTACAGTTTTATCAGAGATATCGTCAATCCCCACGCTTACAAAAACAACAAATGGTGAGTTAAGCAAAACAAAAATTGATAATTCCTTATGTTTAAATAACTAAAACTTGTTGACTTTGTCAGACGCAGTTGCATAGGAGATATGTGCTATAGGTTGTCCTCAAAAGCACAAGATGTTGTATAGGTGTAAGTACATTAATTTATTAGCACACAAGTTCGTTTGTAGCTGTACTACTTGTGGAGTACCTTGGATACAGGGACAGCAGGAGACTACTCTGCTGGCCTCATGTTACAGCCAATGCTTGTTTCTTGACATCAATATCAATGACTATTTTATCTGTACAAATGAACAGTAAGATTTAATAGATTGTCCTTCATAAAATCTGGTTGTTAGCTTTGACTGAGCATACAGATACATTTATGGTTGTGGGATTCAGATCTTTTCATTTTGTCCATTTTTATTGAAACAGCAATTTAAATTTTTATTTGCTTTAAACTCATTGCATCCTGTGTGGCAGAAATGGTGTTACAATACCTGGGTTATCTAAATCTACTTTTACTATGCTTTTTGGTTTTACATTTCATGTTTTAGTTTATCTGTCTGATGATCTTTTCATATTGACCAGCTCCTCCTGGATGCAATTTACAGTGACGAACTGGAATATTTGATAGCATTTATTTTTCTGTCCTTTCTTTTCAAAGATTAGAGAGAGAGACAGGATCTTCCTAGACATAAGTCATAGAAAGATTAATAAATGCAGTGTAGTATTTTCTTATAAAAATAATAATTATTTTTTTAAACCCATGATATCCCACTTCTAATTTGGAAATTCCTGCATACAATGGTTGTGAAGAGGGAGAAAAAGTTAGGGGATGTAGCCTGGGAAAGGGATGAGACATGGGCATGGAAATAAGGGAGGGTCTTGCTAGGTGACATAAGAAAGCAGGGAACTCTGTCCCCCAGTCATTTCTGGATGTATCTCAGGTTCTCAGCTGAGGCCATGGAATAGGAGACAAGATTTCCTCTAATCCTGTTCTCTAGGACAGCTAGCTGGAGCATTTTTTAAATGGTTCCAACCAGTGGCCCAATCCCTGCTCTGAAGGGAATCCATAATAGTGTACCACTTTTCTCTGTCCCCTTCCAGTTTGAGTTCTACTATTACATGGAATGGTTCTCTTTTTTTCAATTTTTATTTTCATTTCACTCAAATTGAAAACAAAAAGGCAAATATTGGCTGCATTAAAACCATATCCGTACCAGAGTCAGGCTGGAAAAATGGGGAAATTAATGAGACTCTTGATTAAAAGAAAACCAAGGACTGCTGAAATGATGACTTACTGATGTTATTGAAAGGAAGTCACTTTTGGGATCAGTTTTTAGTTTGCTGCAATTCAAATAAGATATTAGAAATTAATAGGAATACTTAAATCTGAAGATTCGTTTTAAGTACTTAGGCTTTTTTTGCTCTTACAGACAAACAGCAGTTGTTTCAAAAGCTTACTGTTTTACAGGTATCTTTTCAACGATGCTGAAGTAAAACCATTTGATTCTGCCCAGCTTGCTTCAGAATGTTTTGGTGGAGAAATGACTGTAAGTTATTACTTTTATTTTTGTCACGTTCAACCATTACCATGTCTCTTCTGAAGACTTTTGTGAAGTATTCCATAGCGTTCGCCTTTGGTCTGCCATTGCCATGTGTTGTGACTGCAGATGGAACGGGTAGAAGTGTTAGCTGCATTTTATTAAACTTTTGGTATCTTTGTTGTGCAGGTGATACTTTATCTTACGTTCATGTAGATAGTTGTTCTGCCACCATCAGTGTCTTCAAAGGGTCTCCCCTTCCTTTGGGAGATGAAAGACTTGGCAAAGTGAGAGTGCTTGCAAGCTGGTGATGCAAGCTTTCTAGCTTTTCTACGCTTTCTGTAGAACACAAGTTAAGCTGGTAAAGAAGAAAGGTCTTAATTTCTCCCGAACCAACTATCATATAATTTAATTTGTGAATATGAATCTAGATATTTTTATGGAGTTTTAAAAGATTGGGTGTCAGAAGTATAGTGTAGGTATTACTAATGAGTCAAAATGAATCAGTGGTTCCTCTCCAAAGAAGAGGTGTTTCTTCACTATACCTGCTTTTTATCATATTATTTATTTACATATTTTTAAAAAGTGAGTATGCAACTAATTTAGGAGTCCTTCAGTTGGATGGCTTTGCTCAGACTATGGCCTGAAGGCTTATGCCAAGCTTATACCTATTCTGGAAAAACAGGGCTTTTTGATCTTTGTCTATGCCTTGGGTCAGTAATTTCCTGATTCTGGTCTGTGAACCTCTTATGGTCAGATCCTTTCCCATTGGTGACAGAGTTGAAGTAAAAACCGTCAGATCTGTGTACAGCTATGCTATTGTTCAGCAGAGAAGTTTGTCTTCTTACAATAAAAGGAACAAGCAAAGCTATTTTAAGCCTGTAGATCCATTAGCTTGAAAATTCACTTACTAGTATCAGAGCTCAAAGTTTGTTAAGTTGATGTTTGTTTGCTTTCAGTAGTGCAAGGGTTTTTAATACAGTATCAGCTTTGTATTTTGGGTCAGCCCACTGCCCTTTCACATCAGTCTGAATATTTTTACACAGCATCAATACAAATAACTGTTGAACAATACTCAAACGTTCTCAGGTTATGCTTGAGTTGATAATTTTAAATAGTTATATATTATTATATAAAACACATTATTAATAATGCGTTATCTTACTAAAACAGTCCTGTGAATAAAAAAAAAATCTTGTCTGATAAAGATAATAAGCAGAAAAAAACCCAAAAAATTATTTTGTTTGGCAAACGGATAAAATACCTTTAGGTGCCTAAAAAAGAGGTGTCAATGAGATGGATGAGACAAGAAATTGCATGAGATATAGGTCATGATATTGCATAGCAACTTTGAAAAATCGGAATAGGCCAGTGTAAAAGAAAAAAAGAAGAGAGACTACTTTGAGCAAGAAATAAATTGTCAGCAGCCTCTCTGCAAATGTCGTGAAATAGTTTGCTTGCACATTTATCTCAAACTGTCAATAACCAGGTCATTAAAAAAGCTTGTAATTAATGGTTTTACTTTCTTTTTGACAGACAAAAACTTACGATTCTGTTACTGATAAATTTATGGACTTCTCCTTTGAAAAGGTATTTCTCTTCCAAACACTTGTTATATGATTATATTTCTACTTTCATGATTTATCTCTCAAAGCAAAAATTATACAGATGTTTTTTTCTTAAAGACGCACAGTGCTTACATGCTGTTTTATAAACGGATGGAACCAGAGGAGGAAAATGGCAAAGACTACAAATTTGATGTTTCATCAGAATTGCTGGAGGTACAAGTTGATTTGTTTTAACACCGGTTTTAAAATACAATAGGAAATCTTGAACAAATCAGGAATCAGAATAAAGATAGGGAAACAAATAAAATCTAAATCCATAAAATGATAATCTTTTCATTTAGCTGTGTTCATTAAAAGAATGGTGTTTGATAGGAAGTAAACTAAGATTTCCACTGTATGTAAATTTTAGATGTTTTCTCATTCTGTCCTGTATCTTTTAATTCAGATATTCAGAATCATTCTGCTTCATATTTGTAAAAAATGGTAGAGCACTGTTTGTTTAGGTTTTGTGAGTGGTTATCAACACTTTCTGAACAGTTGCAGCATTTTCATTAACCACCATCCTTTTCATCCTTCAGTTTCTCAACAACTTATTGCTTTGAGGGGGGACAGAATAAGAGAATAGTTTCAGCTGTTTGCACTTTTGCTCGTGGGTTGTGAAATTCTAAGTGAAAGCAATATCTGTGGCTATTCGTGCTGCTTCTGATACGGAGCATCAGTCGGGAAAGGATCCCTGCCTCCCCATAGTCATAGACTAGCCCAGGTTTTAGTAAAATGGGTCAGGGGAACAAATCCCAATAGCAGCTACATCTCCCTGTTCTCCTCAGGGATGAGGGCTGCTCTTAGGACACGTGGCTATTTATGTAAATATAGTATTTAAGCCATGTAAGGTCTGAGGAACTGGAAAAGGCAGCACACAGGAACAGGGTATTTCACTGGGGATCTCACTGTGCTAGATAGATCCCCGATACGGGATTTGTAAGACATTCTCCTCCCTTTTTATTTCCTGAAAAGCCACTTTTCCTGCTCCTTCTCACCAGAAGTATTGCTTTATCGTCTGTCACATTTTAGGTTCTTAACTTAAAGAGACTTTTCATCCCTAGCCAGCAAATCAGATCATGCTTTTTAGCCTTCTCAGTGTTAAAAATAGTAATAGATTTTATCAGAGTTAAACTTTTAAAATATTTTTATGTGAAAAATGCTACAAATGGATTTGGTCAAAAACATCTTTTTGGAGAGAGGAACAGGGTGACCTGGCACGAAATCCTTTTCTGGTTAGTGATGAAGAGTCAAATCTTACTCCTTAAGAATTTAACAAGAGTTCACAGAGCTCATCAGGCTGTGGGTCAGAACTTCAACTTTTAGACATACCTAGCTTGGCTGCTGGGAAGTCTGGCTGATCTCAGTGAAACTATGTGTTTAGCGAGTTTTTTGGGTTTTTAAGTTACTATATTATTGCAGACATCAAAATATGGCCTTAAATTGCGGTTCTTTTTTAACATGTGGGATCAGTTCTCAAAATACCAGCCTAAAAACGTGAGCAATTCAGTTGTAAAAATGAGATGACAGAAAGAGGAGAAGGTTCTGAGCTCTGTACTGCAGTCATATGGCCAGCAAAACTAATATGCGCTATACTATGAATAAAACAACTTTGAGCCAGTCCTTTAAAATAAAGGAAGTGTTTCCAGAAATAATTTTTCAGAAGAAAAAAATTTTGTTTTCTTAGCCACGGCAAGCATTTAAATATTCTTAAAATCATGCTTATGTAGTGAAATAAACTGCTTTCTTGTATCTGATGTTAGCATTTTTTCTTCAGTGGATATGGCACGATAACATGCAGTTTCTTCAAGACAAGAACATTTTTGAACATACATATTTTGGGTAAGTTTTTCTTAAAAAATGTAATATTAATGCTTCTTTTCTTCTTGCACATTTTCATTATTTATTTTAATTAACAAATAAAATTACTGACTCTAGGTTTATGTGGCAGTTGTGTAGTAGCATCCCAAGCACACTACCAGATCCAAAAGCGGTTTCCCTGATGACAGCAAAGGTAAGTACTTCAAAAGTATATCACGCTTATTTTAAGTTTTACCTTGTTTACATTTTAATTGAGGCATTCTGTAATTAATGGTGCAATTTTTTTTTCCAGTTAAGCACTTCCTTTGTACTAGAGACATTTATTCATTCAAAGGAAAAGGTATTCTATTTACTTGTAAATTCTCATTAAGTAGCTGCATGAGCATAGTGAAAAGTATGCCTGTACTTTTTAATTTTGAAAGTGATTTTGAGATGTAGTAAGTACCATAGAAAATACAAAGTTGATGTTTAAACAGTGTCATTTAACACATTTATAGTAAGCCCTGCACAGTGGAAAAAACGTGGGTTCTGGTTTTAGCTTACTTTGCCTTAGCAAAGCATCAGGAACAACAGATCTTGTGTTCTTTGCATTTGAAAATTCCTGGGTGATTCACATCTCAACAAGTGTTAAAAGTCTGATGTGGAGAGGATTGTTTACCGTTGAGCAACAGTTGTGCTCATGAATTTTTAAGATCCAAATACTAGCATGAACAATAAGAAAGTTCTACCCGAACCATCTTTATTCTCAGTCAGATTTTACTTCTTTCTCATCTGTGATGACATAATGCTGCTAATTCTAAATTATCTGGAATTAGTAAGAATATGATTGCAATTACAACTGGACAGCATTGCATGGATGTAACTACATTGCATGGAACATAACTACATGTTATGTGTAACTTGCATTAGTTGCAATGTATGTACTATTATTTTTGTGTAGGTGCAACTTACTACTAGTTTAAAAAGCATTTAGTGTTAATAACTATTCTTAAGATTTGGTGTTCTAACAGTTCATTTAGAAATGTTTAAAGATTAAGTTGCAATTTAGTATTTTAAGTTACAGTTTTTCTGTATTTCTTTTTACAGCCTACAATGCTTCAGTGGATTGAACTGTTAACAAAACAGTTTAATAACAGTCAGGCAGCTTGTGAAGTAAGTGACTTAGGAACTCAGCAAAGTACAAACCAACTTTCTATATATTGTTTAACTTTCCTGGAGGTTCGTATCCCTGGAATATTTTGGACTATGAACTACTGTATTTGGCGTATTTGTGCACTATGAGATGAAATTCATCCTCTCTGATTAATGTAGATTCTGGGGAATGACTTGATTTTTATTTTCAGAAACCTACGGTGAGACCACAGGCCAAAATCATTTTGTCACTGGAATAAGAGAGATGCAGTGTCACAGCCTCTTTATTTGATTGATTATTACATACTGATTTGTGTAATTAAGGGGTTTTCAAATGAAATCACACAAGAGAAATGGAAAGACAGAGTAACATTTAAGGACTAGAATGGGGGGGACTGGAGTTGAATGCAAGGGAAGAGGGTGGTGAGATGAAAGGCTGCGATGCAATGAAGAGACTTAGAAAGGGCATAAGAACAGCTAATGTCAGACTTAGCTGAAAACAAATTCGTACAGCACCTTTTTTGTGAAGCTGCGGATCTTGAACCCAATGTGTAGAAAGACTGGAAACTGCTAGAAGGAGAAAAAAATGGAGGAATATTTTTGTATAAAATTTTTCAGGATGCTGCCTGCAGGGTGTCTGGGACAAAGTGGAGAGGGACTGAGAAACCGGAGACAAAGAATTCACTGGGGTTTTGGCAAAACCAGTTTTGAGATACTGAATAAAATTTTGTGATAGACTTTCTGTGATAGTTTACATGTACAAGGGCCCCAATACATACTGTATCCTGCATTAGACTTTATTCAGTAGAAATGAATAAAATTTCTTGTTCTTTTATAAATTGATTCTAGGTTGTTAAATTGTTCTGTAATATTCAGTATTTGGGTGATACAGTTTCATTAGTATGCTGTGGTCCTAAGATGCTTAAAATGAGTGAAGACAGTTAATAAAGTAAAGAATACTTGGGTATAATTAAAATAAAAGGAAGAACAACTTGGATTCTTTATTTTAAACTGTCTTTCCTTGTGACTGAAACAAAATTCTGGGAGGCAGACTACTCGGCTGTATTATTTGCTGAGTCTAACTTTGAATGAATCACTCTCTGTTATTTCTATACCGTTTCTGTCTCTGGAAATAGTAAGGCTTTTCCACATGTTAAAGTGCAAAAGGGATCTAATTCAGGATCTACATTCTCGTTTAAGCCTATCCCTATTCTACAAGATTCTTCAGCTTATGCTCCATTGTAGGCATCATTTTTTATTCTGTTGACATCACTTTTCAGGATAAGCGTGTTCTTCCGGATAACTGAATAATGGCATGCAGAATCCAGGGATAAGAAGATACTGGATATAAATTGATACTGATGTTTATGCTATTGATCTTTATTCCTTTCTTCTCACGCATGGAAGACATTTAGATTTCCCTTGGATTAAAACTTGGTTATACCTTAATAATAGTAACATCAATTTCTCTTCAGACTTAAATATCATACAAAAAGAAGATTGGACTAGAACAAGTTGGGAACAAAACTAACAAAGTATGTGTCTTCTGCAGTGGTTTTTGGATCGTATGGCTGATGATGATTGGTGGCCAATGCAGATTCTAATAAAGTGTCCCAATCAGATTGTAAGACAGGTAAGAAAAAATGTTCCTTTGTAAATCAGGTGACTACTTGACCCATGAGCAGAAATGGACGATTATTATGACACATACAACGATTCTGAAAGTTTTTATTAATGCCTCTAATTTTCGTCCTTTCCATTCTTGCATATGATTTAGAGAATGTATTTGGCCATGGGAACATTATTGTTTTTTGAAACAAAGTCATTGTACACTTAGGATCACAAAATGTCACAAGAGATGCAAATTAAGGTTTCTACAGCTCCCTCATGATCTCTACAAATTTGAACACTTTTTTTTTTTTCTGAATTGGTTCAACAGTAATGCGTCGAGATACACCTTCAGAAAATTAAAAATAATTATGTATATTCATTACTCATGAACACTTCAGTTCTAAACTTCTGCATTTGGTTTTTGTGGGTAGATTTAATTTTATAATATTATGCCACAAAATTGTGTTAATACCCTCTTCTGGAAATTTTTAAAATTGAAAAAAGCCCCAATATTAGTAGCATTTAGATATTCACAGATACAAATATTATTATTAGTTTCACTTAGAAGTATACTTCCTTTGCAAGCTGTTTAGGTAAAAACTTTAGCAATTACTTTCTCTCACCTGAATCCTTCAGTTGAGTTTCTGAGTATTATTATTAAGTACTGTTTCCATATAGAACCATATTAGTTCCTGCATGCAACACATCAGTAAAGGAAAAACTGGCAAAACTATGCAAGATCTTAGGCAAAGCTCTAATCCTTGATGAATGTTTTACAAATTAAAAATTACTGGAAGGAATTTCCTTAAAATTTTCACATAATTTTGGCATGATTTTTTTTTTTTTGGTCCCTGGCTATAAGAATTTATATGAAAATTTCAGAAAATAAAGATAGGAGAAAAAAATAATGTTTCTGAGCAGCAATCTTGTCATGTTTCAGTAGTGTACAGTGCACACCAATATTAGAAACTGGGTTTAGGATTCCTCCATCAGATCTGCTTATAAGAACCAGGTTCGACTACTCCATTAAAATGCAAGGTGTCAGTACACTAAGAAATGGAATGTGGGCGTCTCAATCTCAGCTTTAACTTTGAATCACATAGAGCTGGAAGTGGTACTTGGAGACAGAATATTCTTTGCTTAGAAAATGTGTATTGACATATATGTAAAAGAATGAACATGTGGAGTTCATTTACTTCTGCATTTGCAGATGTTCCAGCGTTTGTGTATTCATGTGATACAGAGACTGAGGCCAGTGCATGCACATCTTTATCTCCAGCCAGGAATGGAAGACTGGTAAAATAATAACACCTGAAAACTTGTATTTATTACATGCCTTACAGCAAGCACTTTTATTTAATGAATTATTCAAAATGGTCCTGTAAACCTAAAATAGTGCTATTTTAATCGTTCTTCATTATTCTACCCAAAATGCTCTGATTTATTTAAAAATATTATTGTGGTTGGAAAAGCTAATGTCTAAAGATACATTGTTTGAAACATTTGTTTCCTTAGACTAGGTTTTCAGCATAGTCTTCCTTTTCACTGCCAGTAATATGCTGCAAGTGTAAATCTCACTACTTATACATGAGAATCCCATTCTAAATTGGATCCAGAGGCATATAGGTGCAAATTTTATTTGTACACCCTGTAAAAGAGGTTGGAGATGAGTCTAGTCCTGTGTCGTATAGCTAAATCACAGGCTTTGTCAAAAAGTAGAAAAAAACCCTATTGATTCTATTTTGTTCTGCTAATTATCAAGAAAGCTGTCACTTTGTCTCCAATTATGAAATATTTATTCATTTTGATACATAATGAGAAGTGTTTTTTCTTTCATCTCTTGGGTTAAGCTTATGATCCCAATTATAACTTTTATCTAGAGAAAAAGTGTCAGGGTTTGTAATAACTACACTGCCATAACAAAATTCAGGACATGAAGATACAGTTTTCATGGCAAAACATAGAATTTAATTTTCTCTGGAAGCCTTACTTTAAAAGACTGTCACTTGTTTTGTTCAGTGATAAGTTCCAGCTTTCAGCAGATGAATAAGGTTGAAAGTAGCTATTTTCTGCCTTGTCAGGATCCTCCATGTGTGTTAAGGAGACTGCCTTGCCTTAGTTCCACAGTAAAATGAGCTGTACAGCATCCTTTCTTGAAAGTCAGGAAATTTGACATGCAAATCGAGACAATGATTTTAAGTAGGAGATCCCCTAATAGTGTTTTTTTAAGAATTTTGTTCCTGACTGAGAATGCCAATTTTATTAACCTTTCAACATTTTGAGTGATCAGTGCTACCTTACTTTAAGCCACGTTGTTATCTAGCCTATACTTGGCATAAGAGAAAGTGTTGGAGATTTGAGTATGAGAGTAGGACAGAGTAGAAAACTGTAAGCTTTTCTGAATTTTTTTTTTTTTTTGGACTGGTTCAAGATGATTTTACGTTCCGTGTGTGTGAAGTATCTAAATTGGATTTTGTTTTCAGTTCGGACGACATGGATGGTCCTGTGGAAGACATCGGCAGTCGCTCCTGTGTAACACGCTTTGTGAAGACTCTTTTGTCAATTATGGAGCACGGTGTTAAGCCTCACAGTAAACATCTCACCGAATACTTTGCCTTTCTTTATGAATTCGCTAAAATGGGAGAAGAGGAAGTGAGTACAGCCTTGTAGGTTTGGGAATTAGGTGTGTATATGCCTGTATGTATTTTCAAGTAATTCAATATCTGCGTATTTCAGAGCCAGTTCTTGCTTTCACTGCAAGCCATATCTACGATGGTCCATTTCTACATGGGAACTAAAGGACCTGAAAATGTAAGTTTGAATATCTTGTATAAGAAGAACTAGACTTTCATATTTTACATACATGATCGTTACTGCTGTCTTTTTTCAACCATCTTTCAGCTGTTAAATTAAAATTGCTTCACTCATGCAATTTTTTCAATGTTTAAGTGATTATAATAATTAAAAAAGATGCTGAATTGGCTATTTCTATTTAGTATAGAAATGGATATTAAGTAGAAGCAATTAAAGTTGACCTTTTCATGCAATTAATGGTAACAATTGATTTCTTCCTCCTATTGTAGAAGTTAAGCTTTTAAATTTACTTGCTTTTTTTTACTAAATAGACCACCATCTCAGGGTATGTGGTGGCTCCAACCAGCACAGCTTTTGTGTTTGTAAATACAATTTCTTTTGTGCAAAATGAATGCTTCAACATGAAAATCAAGCCATTAGATATTTACCTGGTTTGATTCGTGCACATTTATTAGGTTGCTTTGAATAACAGAGTATTTGCAAATCCATGTACAGGCTCTTTGAAATTAAGGCTCGAAACGTCCACGTTGAAGTTACCTCTCTTTCTCCTTCAGCCACAGGTTGAAGTACTTTCTGAGGAGGAAGGGGAGGAAGAAGAGGAAGAGGAAGATATACTTTCTTTAGCAGAAGAAAAATACAGGCCTGCTGCACTCGAGAAGATGATTGCCTTGATTGCTCTTCTAGTTGAACAGTCTCGCTCAGAAAGGTAAGAGCTTCTGAAAAACCAAAGTAAATTCTAATCTAAGCTAGCTCAGAAAGGAATTAGTGATTTTATGGGTTTGGGTTTTTTTTTTGGTGGGCTTTTTTTAACAGCATAAATGAGCTTGTATATGGGCCCATTATATTTTAACCTTTTGAAAGAGAAATGTTATGTCATTGGTGACCAAATAGAAAACTCAGGGTAAATCCTTGAACACATTCACTTGCCCACATCTGGATTTCTTCTCTTATTTGGTGTAAGTACAAAATACATACGATTTTTGTTCAGTTGTATGTCAGTACCTTTTTTTTCTCTTTTATATTGTGATACTGAAAAATATAAACTAACACTCTCAGTCCTGTATTTCTCCTTAACCTTACTTTGTAATCTCTGAAGTAAAATGATAAAGGTTTTTTTGTATTTTAGGCACTTGACTTTGTCACAAAATGACATGGCAGCATTAACAGGAGGAAAGGTAATTCACTTAAATATGGCTGTATAAGTCTCAAAGAAAAATGCACCTCTGTGTGTACGCAACTGTAGACAGCGTACTAATATATTACTATTTTTTGCAGGGTTTTCCTTTTTTGTTTCAACATATCCGTGATGGTATCAACATCAGGCAAACTTGCAATCTCATTTTCAGTTTGTGTCGATACAACAATCGACTCGCAGAACATGTAAGTGTCAGAAACTGTAGCTATTTCTTGATCTAGTAAGTGTAATGGGGTGATTTTTATTATTTTAACTGAATAAGCACAAGTCTAAGTGAGTTTTATTTGTTTTGTTTTTAAGATTGTGTCCATGCTTTTCACATCTATAGCAAAGTTGACTCCTGAGGTATGTAAACATACTACCTGTATATTAAATAATTTGTATTAATATTTTTATGTTTAAAATTACTTAAATAATACTTTGCTAATCAAAAATCTTGCATGGAAGATGATCCATGGAAGTTCTTGTGACATTAGATGAAGTCTAACTGCACTGTGTATTAAGTTTTCTAAAGCAGAAGTCTGGTATGCAGTTTAAGATGAAAGTTTTATTCAAAGCCAAATAACGTATTTCTAGATTCTCCACCTATGTGAACTAAAAAAAAAAAATTGATAACAATGAAATGTGCATGCTAGAATAAGTGGAGATACATAATTATCACCTGGTTGTTCAAGTTTTGGAGCACTATTTTGCAGTTCTGTGCATGCGAACATGTTTCTCAGTCAGAAAATGAATTCCTGCCCTGGTAATAACAAAAGTATCGAAAGTTCTGAATGGATTCCACATGAAAAATATATACAGGGTGGAAAAGTGTCTGCTCACACAAGGACGTTCTTGTATTCTGCTGTCAGAAGAGAAAAAATAATTGGGCAAAATTGAGGGTATGTCAAGCAGAGGAGACATGATCATGGGTGGAAACGCAGCACGTACTAAATCATTCTCGTGCCAGCTTTGCTTTGTGTGATAGAATGGGCACTATCAGATGACAGTCGCCTCCCCTCCTGCCGTGCGAACGGTTGCTACGTTTTTATGCTTTTTTTGCTTTGCACATATACACATGCATCACGGACATTTTTAGTGAGGTGCGAAATACTTAATAAAACAAGTAACCACTTTCTTGAAGCATTGTTAAAAGCGGGGTGAGTCTTAGCAAACTTAAAAAGCAAAATACATTCCTATTAGAGCCAACGTGTTTGAGTACAAATGTTGGTGTTTTCAGAGGAAAACAGTATGCCAATAATTGTGATCAGTGTAAACCCTCAAAATGGGATGCTTTTTGATAAACTTTTTGGGATCCATGTAACATGTTATGCAAATACATAAAAATAATAGTTCTCTGAGATAGTGAAATCTTCTGTATGTGTAAAACAGGATAAATCAGTGAATTTTTCAAGACTGTACAGCATTTTTCCCCTCTTTGGTCAGAATAACGTCTGACTGTCTCAGACGACGTTACTGTTATTTCCCTGCAACTATATACTTCTGCTAAACTGATCCCATCTAGTACGATCATGTTGCCTTGCACTAGCTATAGAAAGTGGCTTAAATCTACTGTATCCATACGTGGATGCAGTAGAATTAAGGTGTATTTATATGTGGATTATTTACAGATTAAATAATAAGGGATTAAAAGTAATATAAATGTTTGTGTCAGAAGTTCATAGAAATATATTTTTATGCAATTATTTGGGGTTTATTTTAAGGTCTCAAAGAAATGAAATGGAATGGATGAAATGAAATAGACCGAAATGGATATTTTTGTTTTTATACATTACAGGCTGCCAATCCTTTTTTCAAATTGCTGACCATGCTCATGGAATTTGCTGGTGGACCTCCAGGAATGCCACCCTTTGCTTCTTACATTCTGCAGAGGATATGGGAGGTACAACATGTAAAAGAAAACAGAAGCTAAATAGTCTTTCTCTTGTTCATTCTTTTATGTCTATAAAGAGGTTTTTACATTTCATTCTCATCCTTGCTGCATCGATTCATGACTTTTTTAATGACCATTTCTCTTCCTAATAAACAGCAACAGCTAATAGATATTTAAAAGTTCTGCTCTGAAGTTTAATGTTATTTTAACCACATTCTGGTTAACTGATATTTCAGTTAAGGTTGAAACTTTAGTTTAATGAGAAATTAATTGGTTCATTCTAGGAGTCTAGAATACTTCTTAAGGCAAATTCCACTTATTTTTCTTAGTTATCCTTTTGCAAGGATTGTAAAACTTTTCAAGGCCCAACCTTTCTTAGTTTGTTTGGGTTTTTTGTCCATTATGTACTGGTTCTCTGAATATTGGTTTGGCATTTTTACTCTCTGTAAAATATTCATTAGCATTTTTAACCCATAAAATAGTGCTAAATTGAATCTAGTGAGTAATTGCTGTGGTGCGGGACCATTCTTGCTTGCTTTTCTAAAGCAAGAAAGAGACTTTTAAACCAACTTGTCACAGGGATGAATTCCTTGATCTGAGAAATAGGTTGGGAATTAAAGCTTTAACTTCAGCTAGCTGCTCTTTTTGTTCCCAGCACAATTTACTGTCTATTACTGTCTGAGAACAGTGTGTCCAGCCTGAAGACTGCTGAGAACAAGCCGTTGAACGTTCATTCCCTTTAATACTCCTTAAAAAGCGTGAGGGGGGGCTTGTAAAAGGTTATTACTGTGCAGAATTGAGACCCACTGAAGTGCTGTGGGATAGATAAGGATTCCTGATTAAAAGTATTTTATGCCTAGTTAGGAGCAATTATACCACTAGGTAATCTGTGAAAGGATATACCGAGTGTTTGTTAGGTGTCTGATCTGAATATGAATTAGCTGTAACTGCTGTACCCCAGGTAACGAGTGTTCAAACAGCGCATCTCGAGGTCAAGAATTACATCTATGTGCTTTCTGTATGCGGGGAAGCGGTAGGTTTGAATTTCTCTCTGCAATAAGGAAATCTTTCCAAGAGAGTTATTGATAACACACAAGTTGTGGCATGACCTGCATGTGCTTCATGCTTCAGTAAGTAGCCGCAAAGTTTACGTATGTAATTTGTTAAGCAATCCTCTTTTTTATTTCCCTCCTCATTCTCAGTACACAAACTGAACCTACAGAGGAGGAGGCAAGTCAGTGGCAGGTTTCTGTTGGAAAGCCAAGCTTTTAGCAGTAGAAGTCATCAGTTCAGTCCCTGGTGTTGCCAGCGTTGTTATCTTTACCTTATTGACACAGGTCTAGAGACGAAAATTGTGTAAGCAGGGATGAGAGACCCAGTGGTTAACGCACAGACAGACAGATTTAGGATGTAGAACCTACTTTTGCGGGCGCTCCAGTTTCTAGAAGTCGTTAAAAAGCAGTTGAGCGATGAAGACAGTGAACGACGATAGTCTCTTTCTTGGAGATGCCCTCCAGCTATTACAAAGGAAGCTTGACAGATCAATTTGTCATTTCTTAAAAAAGGGAGGAGATTGTTCCTAATGTGTTTATTTTTAAATGGAGATTAAAATTCTATAAGCAGAGATTTGGTCATGTCAGCTCTTCATATTCTTCAGGTGGATTAGAGTAGTTGGAACAGCTTCAGCAATTCAGTTACTGCCTGTGGTTCCTTAAATAGATAGAGTTCCTTTTTCCTTGTCTGGGTGCCTGGACCTCAAGGTAAAATGAAGACAGTTTTTAAAAACTCACAAATGAGCAAACTACATTTATTGGACAAATAACATGTCAACAAATTTTTAACTACACAGAAGGAGAAGGGCACAGGAAGCTACGTTTTCTCCTTATTCTCTGTAAGACTTTGATAACTGCGCAACAGCACACCACAGGCTTTTCATTACCTTTGAAAAGCACTAGATGAATTTATTCCTCGAAATTGCATATTCATAAAAAACATAATAGCTGTCCTCAGCATGAAGTTTTATGAACATATTTGCATACCATTTATGTTCTTTCGATATAACTTGTGTGAAAATACCGATTTAGTGTTTATGGTTTGTTAGCTATTTTTAAAAAATATATTTATTTGTTTATAAAGACAAGATTGTTCAGTTTTCTAAGTTGCTAGCATTCCAACAGTTAAGAATCACAAACTATGCAGAAAGGATACCTAGAGTAGCTTTCTGGACTTAGATTGAACTTTCAAATCTCTGAATGAGATTCAGAAGTACACACCAGTGGAAATTTTAATAAGGATTTTCTTTGTCTGCCAGAGAACCTCAGTCTTATAGGTGCTTTGATAGCCCTATGTGATTTTGAAAAAATATTTTGAAAGCCTTAATAGTTATTTTTAGTGTTTTTTAATAGAATCAGTACATATTATCAAGGTTAATGTATTCTTTTTGATTTTTCCACTCTTCTTTCAGGTCATTGAATACAACCCATCTCAGTGCCTGGATTGGCTGGCTGTGCAAACACCTCGAAACAAACTAGCTCACAGCTGGGTGCTGCAAAATATGGAAAACTGGGTTGAACGCTTTCTGCTGGCACATAACTATCCTAGAGTGAGAACTTGTAAGTTAATCTAAATTGAAGAAAATAATTCTTCTGTTGTAGCAAGTTACTATGCATGTGGTATTCCTGTCATAAATGAAATACGTGCTTTTGTACTTGTCTTTTCTTCCTTTTCCAATTGTTTTAGGATTGCTGTATGTTAAAATATTAATACAACTATGGTGCCTCGTCGAGACATGCTAGCTGGTTTTGATGAAAACCATGATTTCATTTTGTAACTTGAATAATACATTAGTAGGTTCTTTATCTTCTGTGGTTAAATTTACAAGATCCAGGAAAACCCAAAGAAGGAAAAGAAATAATCCAAGAGGTTCTCGGTAGTTTCCATCGCATAGTTGTACTGTGGGTAGGAGTAGTACATGTTCTTTTTCACCCATCACGGGGTAATCCTTAGTTGATTCCTTTGAGTTTGTGGGTCAGGGAGAAGAAGCCTGTGCTTCTCCCTAACTCCAGGGTGTCCTGGCTCTTTAATTTGTTCTGCCGGGAATCTCACTACCAGGCCATTGCCAAGATCATGCTTTCAGCCTTTCCTGCATCTAAATTTTTTTATAAAGGAGATACCACAGTAACAGGCCACACGGAACTTTTAATACCTTTTCTGTGGTTGAGGGAGATGTGGAAACTGGAGGGTACAGCTTTGCAACAGACTTTGGTTGTAAACATCTCTGAAGAGGTAATGATGCCTTGATCAAGCAGTACACAGTTTAGTCACAGGAGACGTCTGGGCTCATCGTGTTTCAGTGGTTAGAACCAAGCAGCAGATGGGAATATGGGGTGAAGAGGCCTGAAAGCCACTTTTAACATGCTAGTCTTATCCACCCTAGGTTTTTTTTTTCACCTCCAGTGTGAATATAGTAATACCAGATTGTGTAAAATGCTTTGAAATCTGTAAATGGAACACATAATGTATTTTAACTTCTGATTAAATGACTGTTGAGCATGTGTGTCATTTTTCAAAGGTGTAACAGATCTGTTTTTATTTGAAGCTGCAGCCTATCTCTTGGTGTCGCTTATTCCAAGCAATTCCTTCCGTCAGATGTTCCGATCAACTCGCTCTTTGCACATCCCCACACGCGATCTGCCTCTCAGTCCAGATACTACAGTAGTTCTTCATCAAGTCTACAATGTGCTTCTTGGCCTTCTTTCAAGAGCTAAGCTTTATGTTGATGCTGCTGTTCACGGCACTACAAAACTTGTGCCCTACTTCAGTTTCATGACGTACTGTTTGATCTCAAAAACTGAGAAACTCATGTTTTCTACTTACTTCATGGACTTATGGAACCTTTTCCAGCCTAAACTTTCTGAGCCGGCGATTGCCACCAACCACAATAAACAGGCTTTGCTGTCTTTTTGGTATAACGTGTGTGTCGACTGTCCAGAGAACGTACGCCTTATTGTCCAGAATCCTGTGGTGACAAAGAACATTGCCTTCAATTACATCCTCGCAGACCACGACGATCAGGATGTGGTGCTCTTTAACCGCGGGATGCTGCCTGCCTACTATGGCATCCTGCGCCTCTGCTGTGAGCAGTCCCCTGCCTTCACCAGGCAGCTGGCTTCTCACCAGAATATCCAGTGGGCCTTCAAGAATCTCACGCCACATGCCAGTCAGTACCCAGGGGTAAGTAGACTGATACCAAAAAATACCGTTTCATTGTTAGTATTTCCTCTCTTACCGAATGTCTCTTTTAATGCAAGAGATTAGAAGACCTATTTAATATATCCAGTGGTGAAAGTATTATATTTTGATTTCCTGGTAGGAGTGATTAATAATGTGTTTAGATCAGATTATGGATACTCTGTGGGAGGATTGTTTTGGATTTTTTTTCCTTGCCATGTAGCAGTTGGAGAGATGGGTTTTTTTGGAAGCAGACACTGGCGTTTCCACTATTCTTCAATAATTTGTACCCCGGTCTGGTCCTAAGAAATAAGGAATAGCCTTTAATGGTGGTCTCAAGAAAGCGCGTTGCTTTTCAACACGCTAAGTTGGAGGAATTCCCAGTGAGTTTCTTCTTTGCTTTCAGTTTCTGGAAGAGGGCCAAGATTTAGCCCGTTGCATTCAAACAACGTGTGTTACTTAGTAGAAGTAATACACGATAAATAATACAAATAGGAAAGAAACGGTAGCACACTGAGAGAGATTACTCTAACCTTATATTTTTATGTGTTTTAGGCAGTAGAAGAGCTGTTTAACCTCATGCAACTGTTTGTAGCTCAGAGACCAGAGATGAGAGAGGAAGAGATAGAAGACATAAAGCAATTTAAGAAAACAACCATAAGCTGTTACCTGCGCTGCTTGGACGGACGGTCTTGTTGGACTACTTTAATAAGGTACGTTAGTAGTGAAGTCGTAGTGTAATAGTCTAATCCTGTTTAAGAACTATATTTTGCCAAATGTGAAGTACAATAAATTTATTCAAAAGTAAGCAAACAAAGTTTCAATTATAACCTTTTTTTTTTTTCAAAATTCATTGTTAGTGAATATAAGTTATTTTAGAATGTTTCATCAGCTGAAAATTCAGAAACTAAGCAAATATTTTACAATAAACATGTGAGAACCAAGTTGTATATTGTTAGGGTTCAAAAACAAACACTGTGACAAAATTGCATCAGTAGAGCCCTTGGAAAAAAACCTAAAACCAAATCAATCGATGTTCTAATTCAGCTGAAATTCCATTCTCGGCCTACCATGCTTAGTCTAGATGGGCAAAGCAGTAATTTCAGCTGCTGTTGACACAATTTACGTTGGGGCAGAAATTTGGTTTTAGAAATTGTGCCAGTGGGACAGAGTTTTATTGTGTCTTATCTTCAAGGAGTTTGTAATTTCTAGTCTCTCTTGGTGGTACATCTGAAACTTTGCTCAGGTATTTTCAGTGTAACTGTAAATTGCTTGCGTACGTAGGTCAGGTATCGGGGTTTAAAATGCAACTGTTGATGCATTGAAAAGACTCTTGCGAGAAGGGAAAATGACCTGTGTAACTTGAAGGGATTTCATACCATCACCTGCCATAGCACACAGCCACATTTCCCCAAGGCTCTGGAAGAATCGCTGTGTTGAGAGCAAGGGTTCATTAGTTACGCCTCATCGTTTATTTTCTCTCCTGCTGTAAGCAGGAAATATTCCGATAGAAATGTTTTTATACATTTAAAAGTCCAAACGTACACGTAACTGAACCTGTTTAAATGTATCATTTGACAAGCACAAACTTCTGTCTTTTGAAGTACATTATTCTCCTCAGTTTTTAGCATTTTTGCAGACATTATTTGGGAAATATTTCTGCAAAGGCCGTTTATAAATTACTTCTGATAAGATAAAGGAAGCTGACATCAGAGACATCTTTAAGTGAAAAAGTGGGGGAAAAATGAAGAGAATAATTATGTTCTTTTGGGGTTTCTTTGTTCTTCTGTAATTATTTTCCAAAATATAGCACAAGCATAAAATTTTAAGCATTTATATGAATTATGAAAAGATAATATCTATTTTTTCTGTGTTTTCAATGTTTGGATTTTTTTCCTAGTGCCTTCAGAATATTATTAGAATCTGATGAAGACAGACTTCTTGTTGTGTTTAATAGAGGATTGATTCTGATGACTGAGGTAAAGACTTTGTCATTTATTATAATAAACACCCTGTGTCTTATCAAGGCATCACTTCCTTCCTGACAATGTGTTTGCTTTAAATTGGTTTAATATGGTATCATTTAAAATAAAGATAAGAAATATGTTGATTAAGTAATTTATTAAAATCTTAAGAATCATAGGAAGGACAAAAGAAGATTGACCAGACATTTTGCTTGTCACAACACTAATGTAGGAGGTTAAGTGGGTAAATTGGACGCAATACAAGTCTTAATACAGGATAAAGAGAACAGATGAGTTGATAGTGATTTGGTAGGATAACTAGAAAAGGATATAGCTTAAATAGGAAAGATGATCAAGAAATAAATCAAGAAATAAAAGGGTGATGTGTCATACGTCAAGGACAGATTCACTTGCGCTGGGGTTCATAAGGGAGAGTAAATTAGGTCTACTGAAAAAATTGCAAGTAGCAAGAGATGTCACGGGTGGTAGGAAATCAGTCTTGGCTTTCTGCACTCAGATACTTCCCCTGTTGTCTTTAATAAGATTTCTTTAGTAGTAAAAAGATCAGGAAAATATTTGCCTGTTTGTAAGACGGAGAGTAAACCGCCAACAGATTATGTTGAGAAGAGTGAGTTTATGCTTTCTTGGTGTCAGTCCTTTTATTACAGATCAGGTGTGAGTACATGGCTTAGCACAGTCACACAGTTGTTACTAGTTAAGAAGTGTTACGGCAACAGGTTAAAATACAGAAATAAAGGATACTCAGATGCAGTTGTGATTAATATTTCTAAACACTTCTTGAGGCACTTTCGAGGCGATTTTCCCATTTTTCCTACCCGCTGTGCTTTTGTTTCCAAGAAGGAGTGATCTAAGAACATATAAACTGGGTTTTTTTACGATGAAACTAAACCCAAAGATGCATTTCTGGAGCACATACAGTATATTCCCGTTGTAAATGGATATTTGGTCCAGGAGACCAGGCCAGAGTTAGTTCAAACTAGGGGGGGGGGGGGGGGCAGGGCGGGGGGAGGAGGAAGAATAACAAATGCAGCCCTGAAATGGGCACAGTTTGGATGTGGAGCCCCTGCCCACCAGTGGTTTCACTCCACAGATCCTCTCGTGCTGCCCTGCAGTGATGTGGGAAAGTAGGAAAAGCCTAAAAGATGTTGCTGAAAACCCTGTGACCTGTTAGTGGCTGCTTTTTTTGAGATGAGTGAGATACCAGAAGACTGAAAAGGGGCACAGACAGTGTTTGGTCTTTTTTTTTTTTTTTCTTTTTTCCTTCTTAAGATGGGTGTAAGCTCTTGGATTCTATTCAACACTGAATTGATGGACGAAAACATGTGTTTATTAGATGTACCGGCAATGCAAAATGAGAGAGGAGGCCAGGTCCTCTTGAGAACAAGAATAAAAATCAAGTTTGTCTGGATGTGTTAGTGAAAGTGTAAAAATAAGATGCAATTAATTGTTGGCATATGTAGAGCGGTGTATTCAGGGAGGGATAATAAACTGGTAAAAATCCATGGTGCAAGACCAGTGGGGAGGAGACAGTTGTAGCTGTGCAGTGAATGGGACGTTGGAAGAGATCGCTTCAGGAGGTGTCAGCCAGCACAACTGGAAGTCGTCAACAGGACTTTGAGCAAACATCTGTCAAGGATATAAAGATATTTAGTCTGCCTTAAGGCACATGGATGGACTAAATGATGCTTTGAGGTTGATTCCGACTCCATTTTTATATGGTTTATATAAAAAATTCTCTTAACTTTTTAACGTCACTAGTTTGTATTTTCTGGGACAAAGTGTGATAGAAAAAGCTGGAATTACAAAGTCAGTTAGAAAAATAAGAATTAAGGCATTGCAGTACTGTTGGAAAATTGGGGTTTCATGAGTTTATTATAAGTGTAAGCCTTCTGGTTAACTATAGTTAGCTTATGTTCAGTAAATTTGGGCTAAAAAGTTAGGAACTGAGCTATAACTTTATTCATACATGAAACTCCTAAGTAGACTAAAATACATACACACATGTATAGAAATAACTTTCTAACAGCTCTAGTTAACCCTGATCTATGCTAACAATGGATAATTAAGTTTATAAAGAATGTGTAATGTAAGATGCAATTTATTCCATGTAAAACATTGCTAGAAATTAGATAAAACTAGTGTTCAGCTTTTAGCTGAGTTGCTTCACAGCTTTAAATTACCAGGCCTTATACTTTCACTTGTTCACTGGCAGCGTTCTGCACGGTGAAAATCACTGCGTCGAGGAGCTGTCACCTCCAGAAAAGTGACACATCTTGTGCTAGAATTTTTGCAGTTCAGAAATTAGTTGCTTTTCTTTCCCATTATTTCTATATATCACAGATGCCTAGAAGGTATTCTGGTTATAAAAGAAGTAATTCATCTGATGTACAATCATACAGCGTATGCCCTTAAGCAGCATTTTTAAAGATGACCAGCATCTGTATTAATCTTACATTTTTTCCCCAAATTCACGTGCCCATGTGGGCATCTTTCTTTATGCGTCTGTCGTCTTTATGTATCATCTGTCTCTATGCATCTCAAATCATGCTTTGCTTATTGGCTTTTAGATAAATGTTATGTGTGAAAATGTTATATTGAGCCACTAATAGAAAGCTTTTACCTTGAAAACAAATTAAGACACTATTTAAATGTCTCTATAAGCTGTATTGGATGTGCTCACAAAAATGCTCATTTCTTGAGTTGCGGTGGGTGGTAGCTACTTGGAGAGGGGTTCATGTTGCAGTAAATATTACAATTTCAGTGTCCCCCTGGCATCATGTGAGAAAAATGTAATATGATTCTAGTTTTTGGGTTAGGTGAGGAAAACAAAAACCAGCCTTATGACCAAAAGCATGTTCCAGTTTAACCCACCATAAAAGACTACCTGCTGTTCATTGTTACCACAACTAGATGTCCAGATTACATTTGGTTGTTATAGAAGAAGAATTACATTTGGTTTTTATAGAAGATACCTGGTGGTTCATTTGTTCTCTTTTTTTTTTTTTTTTTAAGACTGTTGTTCACAGTAAATTTACCAATTTTGTGTGCAGGTTTATTCTGTTTTTAAATGTGGTTATCTTTGAGTGGTTTTGTGATTATATCTAGTACCGTATATTTTGATACATCTTTTTTTGAGCATAAAATAAATGTGAAAGTGGTAATCTGTAGGACAGACAGAAATGGTAACAAGTGTGTTAAATTGGCACTGTAAAGTTTTGGCTTTTTTTTCTTCATAGTCCTTTAACACATTGCACATGATGTACCACGAGGCCACAGCGTGCCATGTGACTGGAGACCTGGTAGAACTTCTGTCTATTTTCCTTTCGGTTCTTAAGTCAACACGTCCATATCTTCAAAGAAAAGGTTTGATTATAATTCTTGAAAGGATTGTGCCTGTTTGTCTGTTAGTTAATTTTCATGACCCAAAATCTAGTATTTTATCTTGACTATTATCTGTGTGTAAAAACTTCCCATGCAGTAGGAGATACAATTATTAAGCTATTAAATTGTTGCTTATTAAATTATTTATTGACGTAATATGAAACTAGATTAAGTGAATTTAATAGCAGTAGACCAGTGAGATTTAACAGGTTTCTAGACTGATTAAAATCATGCTAGAGGTAAAAGAGATTCTTCAGCAGTAAATTCCTATGCTTTATTTAATGAGCTTTTGAGAAATGGACCTAACGGTTTTCTCTGTTGTTTGCATTTGCAGATGTGAAGCAAGCTCTCATTCAGTGGCAGGAGCGAATTGAGTTTGCCCATAAGCTCTTGACTCTGCTAAATTCCTATAGTCCCCCAGAGCTTAGAAACGCTTGTATTGGTAAGTTCTAGTAGTGTAACTGCAGCCAGGAGGGACCTGTTCTACGCAGTTACCTGCTTTGAAATTTAAATTCCATTTTTGCAAGTGCAAGTGCTTACTAGGTACTCTGTAGATTGTGTGATTGGGGTTGTTTATATCGATATTGTCAATACACCGGTATTGTCGTTGTTCCTATTCGAAATAATTCTGCTTTTGTCGGGTTAAAATTAATATTCCTGCTTCCCCAGGCATGCAGACTCTGTGCGCAAAAGGTCAGCCTGCATTTTGGCAGACCAGCTTGCTACCTGATAAGGGGCACGAGTAAGGAATAACTCCTAAATTCAAGCATCAATGAGTTTAGAATCACATCCCAAATCTTATATTTAAATTCAAATATTAATTACCGCTCCACTCGGAAGGGTGCATGGTGACCACCGTAGTCTGAGTAACAGCTTCTAGCGTTTTTATCATCCATTACTGGAAGGTTTAATAAGAAAAGTAAAGCTTAAGTAGCTTGTAGAATTGAATGGATTTGCTTTTATAATTGTAGGTGTAGACATTATATATAAGTGTATCTCTTGCATTAGAAGACCTATTTCAAAAAGTTTTTCTAGTTTAGTTTTTTTAAGTATTACTTAATGGACGTAATCTGCATTTTTATGCATGTTGATGAAATCCTAAAGCTGTGTCCGAATTACCATTTTTTGTGTGATTTGTGTGCATTTTCCCCTCTTTTGAGTGCCTTTCTCATTGTCCTCCTGGCTGCTGCTGGTTGACATTTTCCAGGCATCAAACCCGATAATGTTTAAGAAGAAGGAAAGAGGGTAATTTTATTGAGCTTCTACTTTCTACAAGGAGCACCCCTCTCACTGGTGGTTGATCTACCACTGAGCAGGTTTTCTCCCAGTGGCAGCGGTGAAGGGAATCTTGACTGGTTCAGGGGTGTTTACTTTACGCGCTGTTGGCAGTAGAGTCTGCCTCCACGGTGCTCACTAAGGGCAGCCAAAGTGGTACGAAAGAGAATTTAAAAATGCATGAGCCTGAAGTTGAACTGTTTGCCATTAAGCAATAACAATGTGTAATAGCAAAAACAACTTTTTGTTTGTAGATGTCCTCAAGGAGCTTGTACTTTTAAGTCCTCATGATTTCCTACATACTCTGGTTCCATTTCTACAGCACAATCATTGTACATACCACCACAGTAATATCCCAAGTAGGTATTTCAGTGATTGTCTTTTGAAGTTCTCTTATGCTATTATTACTCTATCGTGTTCCTTGCTGATATCAAATATTGACCTTTTTAATATATCCCTATTTTATCCTAACTTATACTACAGTGTCTCTTGGACCTTATTTTCCATGTCGTGAAAATTTGAAATTAATAGGGGGAAAAAGCAACATTCGTCCTCCACGTCCTGAACTTAATATGTGCCTCTTGCCTACAATGGTGGAAGCCAGCAAGGTATGTAACTGTATGGGCTTACACACCACTACTTCTCTATTGTTTTCCCTTTGTATAAAAGTATTACAAGAATCCAGTAGCATAATGCATCTACGTTTTCTTTGTAAACAAAGCATAATTCTTCTTCAAGATGTGTTGTCCTCATATACTCCATTCTAGATGTGCACTCCAGAAGCACCATTTCCCTGCCCTTGGTGACACACAGCTTCATATTCCAGGCGTGATAAGAGTTTGAACCTTGTATTCAGAAAAAAACCC